>NC_134905.1:21254613-21297113 GCF_041734735.1 Babylonia areolata
CTAATTTTTTTTCTCTCTCTCTCTCTTTCCTCTTCAGTCTTCTTCTAGTTCGAGCTAGTGTTAACGACATCACCGCACGAGAACAGCCTCAGATAAAAATCAGACGAATGACTGGGTATAGGTCCTGTTTCGTTCAACCTTTTCCATTGATCTGATGCTATGCCAGCGGCAGAATCCATTCGCAGGAAAGTGGCTCGGACAATAAAAAGCAAGGCGTCACGAAACAAGACAGACCGACCGACCACAGATACAGACGTCACCTTAACTCTCTCCATACGAACGGCGAAAAAGACGACGTTAACAGCGTTTTACCCCAATTACCATCATCAAAATATTGCAAGCGGAAGGCTCTTATACTGAAGAGGTGAATGTTGACAAAGAATACCACAATTCTGACGACGGAAGCTAAAGGTTGGGTCATTCAGACACCCACTGGACATCCGAAGGGTCTGTGTAGAGGAGAAGAGAGGACTGGCCGTACTGAGTGAGTTAAAGACTCTCTAGGAACGAAAGATAGAAAGAAAGACAGACACCGGAACCGGAAATTAAAAGCGTAAAAATAAATGTGTGTGATTGGTTGGAGTGCTTGGGTTTTTTTGTTGTTGTTGTTGTTATTGTGTTCTGATGATGTTGTTGATAATTATTGTTGTTGATGCTGCTGTTGTTACTGTTGTTGTTGTTGTTATTGTTTTGATGATGTTGTTAATATTGTTGTTGATGATGTTATTGTTGATGCTCATGATGTTGTTGCTGTTGTTGTTGTTGATGGTGATGTTAATGATGTTACTTTTGTTGTTGATGATGGTGGTGTTGCTGTTGTTGTTGTTGTTGCTGTTGTTCTAATGATGTTGTTGATATTGTTGTTGATGCTGCTGATGTTGTTACTGTTGTTGTTGTTATTGTTTTGATGATGTTAATATTGTTGTTGATAATGTTGTTGTTGTTGTTGTTGTTGTTGTTGATGGTGTTGTTAATGATGTTACTTTTGTTGTTGATGATGGTGATGATGATGGTGTTGTTGTTGTTGTTGATGATGATGGTAATGTTGTTGATGATGTCGCTGTTGGTGCTGATGATGTTGTTGCTGCTGTTGTTGTTGTTATTGGTGATGTTGTTGTTGATGATGTTGTTGGTGCTGATTGTAATGATGTTGTTGCCGTTATTGTTGATGATGCTGTTGTCCATGGTGTGGCCTCAGTTGCATGCGGATCCACGGCACACCTTACTTTTCGCCCCCCCTCCCCCTTACCCCCCCCCCCCCCCCCCCTTTTCTTTCTTTTTTTAAAATCTGTTTTGACATGAAGTTCCAGCGGTCATCCTGTTTTTACTTTGACTGGAAATTTTGAAATGACCGGTTTTGTTGTTGCTGTTGTTTTGCATCATTGTGTAATGTTCTTTTTGTGTGTAGATATTTTCATGTGTGTGTGTGTGTGTGTGTGTGTGTGTGTGTGTGTGTGTGTGTGTGTGTGTGTGTGTGTGTGTGTGTGTGTGTGTGTGTGTGTGTGCTTCTTTTCTTCTTCTTCTTTTACTCTCCTTTTGTTTTCATGTAATTTGCTTAACCTTTTCAAAAGCAGGAGGAGGCATTTAATTCAATGACGCAAAGTGGAAGGATTTAATTTTTTCAAGTGACACCCCCCTCATCCCCCACCTCCTCACCCCACCTCCCTATCTGCTCCTTTCGTTTTATTTTTTCTTCTTTTTTCCCCTCTTTCTCCCAGACTCACCCCCCCCCCCCCCCGCCCCCTTGCCCCCCCTAGAAAAAAAAACAAAACAACAACAACAAAAAACGTGGGGAGAATAATAATTGTAAAGACTTCCTTATGTCCTCCGTCCACTTTTCACGTAATTATGAGCTTGCTTTTGCATCAAAGGTTTAAAAGTCAACTAGCCTTTTTAGTCCGGCAGTAATCATGGAAAAGCTCTAAAAAAATAAAAAAAAATAAAAAAAAGTAGTCAAGGGAGCATTGCAGACAAGTAGTCTCCACGTCAAGCTATTATGTTCCATAAGGTGGAGAGGTTGTGGGGGAGGGGAGGGGAGGGGAGGGGAGGGAAGGGTTTGGAGGAGAGGGATGGGGAGTGAGGGCGAGTGGAGGTGGGGTGAGGGTGCAGGGGAGGGCGGGGGGGGGGGGGGGGGGGGGGGGGGGCAGAGTGAGTCGCTGGAACTAATTATCGAAGAAACATGTGACTGATCTAACTCTGAACTATGACGACTGAACAGAAAAAAAAAAAAAAAAATCTCAAAGACACGAACCAGCAGAAAATACATGTTTCTTCCCTTATTATATTAAAACAACCACCACCACAACCTTAAACACGCACACACACACACACACACACACGCACGCACATACACACGAACCATCAGATAAAGAGATTCATCATCCCTTATTATTTTCAAACTACAAAAACAGTGCGTTTTTGCATTTCAGTGAATGAGAATGGGGTGTTTGTTGGAGGATCAAGAAAGAGAGAGGGAAAGAGATTCTGCTAGAGTCAGCAAATGGTTGGGTTTTGTGTGTGTGTGCGGGTAAGTGTGTGTGCGGGTGTGTGTGTGTGTGTGTGTGTGTGAATGGGGTGTTGGGAGATCAAGAGAGATCTTGCGAGAGTCAGGGAATGGTTGGTTTCGTGTGTGTGTGTGTGTGTGTGTGGTGTGTGTGCGTGTGTTGAACTTTTTTCCTGCTTCCATTGCAGACTGATAATTGTGTTGCTTACAAATCAGACGAGAGAGAGAGAGAGACAGAGAGGGAGACACAGAGAGAGAGAGGGGGAGAGAGAGCAAGTGAGTACATTGGCGAACTGGGAGAAATGAGACTTTTGACGCCGGAGTCTCGAGCTCAGTGGGTTAAAGGGAAGTAATCTTCATTAGACTTTGGTCATTTACCATCATTGTCTCCCTTGTATATTTGTGTGTGTGTGTGTGTGTGTGTTTTGTTTTTTACTTTTTTTTTTTTTAAATAAAAAGCTTCACTTTAAATGTCAGGGATACATAACTTACACTTGTCATTTCCATTGGAATGTTAGGTTGTGGCTACAAAATTTGCGCTAGAGAAAAGGAGGACTGATAAAAATCATGAAAAGTGCTAGCCTGGACGACGGGCGCAATAGCCGAGTGGTTAAAGCGTTGGACTGTCAATCTGAGGGTCCCGGGTTCGAATCACGGTGATGGCGCCTGGTGGGTAAAGGGTGGAGATTTTTACGATCTCCCAGGTCAACATATGTGCAGACCTGCTAGTGCCTGAACCCCCTTCGTGTGTATATGCAAGCAGAAGATCAAATACGCACGTTAAAGATCCTGTAATCCATGTCAGCGTTCGGTGGGTTATGGAAACAAGAACATACCCAGCATGCACACCCCCGAAAACGGAGTGTGGCTGCCTACACGGCGGGGTAAAAACGGTCATACACGTAAAAGCCCACTCGTGTGCATACGAGTGAACGCAGAAGAAGAAGAAGAAGCTAGCCTGGACGAAACGACCACATCACGCTGCAAATCAAATGTTAATTGCCAAAGATTTTTTTTTTTTTTTTTTTTTTCAATTTATTATTCCTTTTCACAACATGTAGAATACATTGTAAATCGATGTTGATGACATGAAAAAGAAACTGAAAAACTTCTACACAGAAATATTTACAGGCTTAGAGATATCTACAGAAGAGGTTGGTTGCACCAACGTCACCCTCCAGACTAAAATCAGTCCTTTATATCTTTGCAAGCACATGCACACGCACTCATACATGTACATGCACACGCATACACTCTCTCTCTCTCACACACACAAATGCACACATACATACAGGTCCCATGTGCACACACACATGTACACTAACACACAAATTCACATGCACTATTATATGCTCTCTCTCTCGAACACACATACACCAATAACAAGGTCATAATTTCATTCATACTTGAACGCAAATAAAAATGTTAAAAAAAAAGAAATAATCATGTACGCATTGTAGCTGCCACCGAAATATCCGACTGGAACCCAGAAATAAATCCAAAAACTACAAAAATTCTGCAGCCTAATGCTAGCACCTGGAACTGATTTTCATGAAATATTATTCTGTGTGTGTGTGTGTGGGGGGGGGGGGGGGGGGGGGTGTCTGTTAACTGTCAAAAAATACAAAGGTTCTGGCTGAACTTGACAAAAAAGCTTTTCAAATGTTTAAAAAGAGATTTGGATTGTCCATTCCACTGCTTCAAACGCAAAAATCATGACATTTCCTGCAAGGAAATCACAAAATTCCAAATACCATTTACTGGCAAGGGTAGTTCCTGTGAAATTACTTCACATTTTTTTTTTTTTTTTTTTGGTCCGTACTGTTTTTCCACTTTAAAGGGGGTGAGTGTCCTCACAATGAAAAACATCATTTTCATCATATACACGGTACACCTGACCAGTGTACTAAATACATGGCTCTGAATTAACTCTCTCCATACGAACGGCGAAAGAGACGACGTTAACAGCGTTTCACCCCAATTACCATCATCAAAATATTACAAGCGGAACACTCTTATACTGAAGAGGTGAATGTTGACAAAGAATACCACAGTTCTGACGACAGAAGCTAAAGGTTGGGTCATTCAGACACCCACTGGACATCCGAGGGGTCTGTGTAGAGGAGAAGAGAGGACTGGCCGTACTGAGTGAGTTAAAGGGGGTGCACGTCCTCACAATGAAAAACATCATTTTCATCATATACACGGCACACCTGACAAGTGCACTAAATACATGGCTCTGAATTGTTGAAGAACCAGATTCCTGGTCAATGTTGAGTCAAAACTGGGCTCAAATGATGGCCACAAAATGAAACAGGAAATAATATTTTCACGAACACAGCAAAAAGGAAAATGTGTGTGTGTGTGTGTATGTGAGTATGACTGAAACCTGACTGAATGACACAGGAAACGAATGATGAGCATCCAAAAACAGTTGTCAGTCTGCTCTACCCAGGTAGTCAGCCAAATATGCAAATGACTCCCGTGTTTGTAAAGCGCCTATAAGATAGGTCTCTGACCAAATATCAGTATCCATTCCATCATCATCATCTGGGGAACTCTGATCAAAAGTGAGGCATTCCGAGTCTCTGCTTTATGAATCATCACCACTGGAAATAGCCTTTCATGATGGGATTTGTTTGTGGTTTTGGGGTGGGGTTTTTTGTTTGTTTCTTTCTTTCTTTTATTTCCTTTTTAAATCAGTACTTTACTTCAAAGAAAGATCTGAACCTTGGGTGGAACATCTCACTGCTGTGCTTCATCGTTTCATTGACACAAGCATTTTTTTTTTTTTTTTTTTTTTTTTTTGTCAGGAAAGATCATGTTTTTATGAACCTGGGTCATCAAAAAAACAACAACAACAAAAAACACAAAACAACAACAACAACAAAACCCACAAACAAACAAAAATTAACAGATATAGATGTATAAGTAAAAGACAAAAAAAGAAAGAGAAGAATTCTAAAGGACTTGAAATAGGCATGCAATTTTCACTTTTTTTTCTTTCTTTTTTTTCTACAATATTAAATGAATGGAGCTGAAGTTATGCTCCTGAAAAAGATGCAGACGATGGGAATGCAAAAAAAAAAACAACCCCAAAAAACAAAAACAAAAGTTAAAACCAGTACAAAACCTGTGCCAGTTTGTGCAGCCGGAAGAACTCAATCTTCTGATTCTTCATTCCTCCCGTTTTTAACTGATTAAGATTCCATCTCTGCTGGTCCTGAGCCCATGGGGTTTTTTTTGTTTTTTGGTTTTTTTTTAAAGAATCACTCCTCATCACATCAAATTTAAACTGAACAATCATATGAACATCATAGTACTAAGCAACACTTATCAAGTACTCTGAACCAGACCAGGTGTGTGTGTGTGTGTGTGTGTGTGTGTGTGTGTGTGTGTGTGGTACAGCTGTCCTTTTGAATGTGCCGACACATTAATGTTGATATTTCTGTAAGTTGTGCTCAGACAGACAGACGCCAATACTGACGTGGACATAAGTTAGACGCTCCAGATCATATAAGTGACCCCCATCAGAAATCAATCTCTCTCACTCTCTCTCTCTCTAAGACAGATTGATAAAGAGATATTGATAGATAATATATGTATATATTCTCAGCAGTAAATATACAGCACAAAATCTGCTTCAAAGATATCTCAACAAGGGAGACAAAAATCATCCGTGTCCAGAATTAATGCCTTTTGTGAAAATCATTGGGGAAGAGCATGAATCTTGCTAAAATAAAAGTCAGTCCGGAAAACAAAAAA
Organism: Babylonia areolata; assembly: GCF_041734735.1. NCBI lineage: Eukaryota > Metazoa > Mollusca > Gastropoda > Neogastropoda > Buccinidae > Babylonia > Babylonia areolata. The sequence continues at coordinate 21,260,882 of NC_134905.1, forward strand.
ACAACAACAAAAAAACTTTTTTTTTCAAAGTTTTGGAATATGGCTAAAGTTCTTTTCCCTCTGTGTGTGTGATTCTATAGAGCTGTATATTCTGATCTGTGTGTGTGTGTGTGTGTATATATATCTACTGATGCACATGCTGTGTTTGTACGTGTGTGTGTGTATGTGTGTGTGTGTGTGGAGATGAACGAATGAGGTAAAAGGAGTGGAAGAAGAAGAAAAAAACAACAACACGATTACATGCAACTGTATGGAAGGAAAAAGAAAATAACATACAAACAAACAAAAAAAAACCAACTTTCAATAATCAATTCAAGGTCTATCACTTAAACACTTTCTATCTTCTCCCTTCTAATGCATCTCGCGGTCTTCAAAAGCGAAACAAAATCAAAAACAAAAACCCGTCAAACACAACCAGTCATGCTACGACCAGTCACACTGTAAGTATAACCAGTTGCTCAAGTAGTTACCAGACACACCACAACTGGTCATACAACCGGTCTCGACTGGTCAAACACAACCGGTCACACAATGCTCATACCTTAAACGGTCACACCACAACTGGTCTCAACTGGTCTCACCATGACCAGCCACACTACTACCAGTTACACTACAGCCGGTCACACCAAGACCGGTCATACCTCAACTGGTCAAACACCTCAACAGGTCACATCAAAACCGGTCAAACACAACCAGTTGCACTGTTCCACAGAAACATGAGTGCTTCCAGCAACTGTGTCTGGAAACCGAAATGCTACACGAAAGAAAAAATTCTCTCTTTAACAAGACCCGCCACACACACACACACACACACAAATCAAGTTCTGAGATGCAGTTCTCACAGGGCAGAACTCCCGACAGGGTAGCGTGTCGAACTAGAATGTTGCTACACTACGCAACGAAACGAACTGGCGTGAGTGAAGGCTTTCACACCCCCTGCAGAAAGCGGCATCAGCGTTAACTTCTCTCACCAGTGTGCACAGTCTTTGTAAATGAAGAATGAAACAACTTGATGAACACGCAAAGATGATATACCCGGGTTACACAGGCTGTTGTGGAGAAATCCTGAAACACATTCGCTCTCTTTGCTGACGTGTCATCAACACAGCGACACGCTTTTGTTTAATTAACCGTCTCCTCCCCTTATTTGTCCGTCCACACATGTTCAACACAACTTGAGATTCGCTCAGTCTCTTTTTTCGTTTGTAAGGCTTCTACTTCTTCTGTCTTCTTGTTCGCCTCTTCACAGAGTCAATCCAGCTTGTCTGATGAATGATGGGGTCCTTTCCTTGCCCTCTCTGGAGCCAATAAGCTTGGGGTGTGGCAGTAGGGTTGGTACCGTATGAAGATCGCCCACACTGATGAGTGTCCATGTGGCACTGGACCCCAGACCCCTGAACACATCCTCCAACACTGCCCAACCCATGAAGCTCTACGGCGTCAAACCTGGCCAGGGGGCACGGAGCTACAGGCGCAGCTTTGGGGAGACCGCCACGACCTGGAGAAGACCGTGGGCTACATCGTGGCGACGGGGGTGACCGTCTGACGCAGCCAAAACATCGAACGCAGAAGAAGAAGAAGAAGTAGGGTTGGTGTCCGTCGGCCACACGGTGTCTGAGCCCCTTCAGGAGGGGGACAGGACTGGAAAGATGTGGTTGGGGTAGGATTTTCAGAGAAAAAAAAAAAGAAGAAGAAGAAGAAAAAAAAAAGAAATCTCCCTATGTGTTCACAGGACAGGTCTTGGGGCCCTGAGCTAAGGGACAGGCAACCTCAACAGAAACCTCCAGTGCTGAAGATGGGAGTTTGTTGAGCCGAACGACGCACTCGCACAAACCACATCACCACGCATCATCACCGCCTATGACAACATTTGCAGGACAAGATTTTTATTTATCAAAAAAAAAAAAAAAAAAAAAAAAACCCACACCTTCACCCATCCCTTCCAATCCCACACCACCACCCCACACAAAAAAAAACACCACACATACCCATATAACACACTGACAGCAGCCACCTTTCAAAGTTCTCTGTACACTGTCTTTTTTTTTTTTTTTAATTTATTTTTTTCTTCTTTTTTTTTCTTTTTTTTTCTGTACGCTGTCTTTACCTGGCTTTTCACACACACACACACACACACAAACACACACAGCCAACAGACCTGAAAACTTTCTGGTGAAGAACAACAGTTCCTTTGTGCAACGCCGCACGACTCTTCAGAGTTGCAGAAGAAGAAGAAGAAGAAGAAGACGACGACAAGAAGATACACACAGTCTTGAAGATGAGACGAAACACAGTACTTTGAAACCCCCCACTTTTTTTTTTTCATAATTAAAATCATGAAAGAAGAAGATCAAGACGAGAAGAAGCAGTCCGTCTCAGAAATCCAAGACTGTATTTTCATAAAATTTTACAATCATCACAGAGGAAGAAGCAGATGAGAAGAAACACAGTCTTTGAAACCCAATTATAATTAAGGCCAGACACGGTAGAGCAGTTAACGGATGGAATGCACTGAATAATTCAACAAAAACAGCTAAAACTATTGACCAGTTCAAGAATCTTCTAGACAATGACTCTAAATCATTAATAAAACCATTCGATTTTGATGAATGAACATTTAAAAAATTTCATACGCATGTACGCAACCCTAAACTATTTCTATATTAAGAAGGGGTGTTGAAAAGCCAAAAAGGCTAAAAAAAAAAAAAAAAAAAAAAAAGTCCCAAATTCTGTACCTGTACCTGTGAAATTTTGACCAAAATCATGATTTTTTGTAATTTTCTAATCTTTATAGTCCGTTTCACCTGGGTACTATATTCACTTGAACAAAGCTTCAAACAGCATCAACATGTGTGATTTCTTGTGAGTACAAGCACATCTCTTTCTTTTCCTGTTTTCTCAGTTTTGTGTTTTGTCCTCGTAATACCATTTTTCAAAATGCTAATGCTCAAAAACTTTAAAAGATAGCATGTTCAAACTTAGTACTTTCTTTCTTTATGTATTCATCTTTATTATAGTGCAGTGGTCTGTATAGTACTAGTAAAAGAATGAATATACACTTATTTGAAAAAAATTATGTCAAGGAATTTATACACATTTCAACAAAAAAATAATAATAAATGTATTTACTCAAATTCCAAAATACCACTGCACTATAATAAAGAACAAATACAAATAAATCAAATAAAACAAACAGAAATAACATATCTATAAAGGTACCGAAATTCTAAGCTTTTAATTTTTTTTGTTTGTCGGCCATTTTGGATTCGTTTCCATGGAAACCGTCACGACAAATTGCACAAAAAGACCTTTTTAGACATGCTTAGTCCAATATCTTGCATATTATGTCACAGAAAGCCATAAACTTCAAGTTTATTTCATACGTTTTTGTACTACCGTGTCTGGCCTTAAAAGCATCATACAGGAAGAAAAGAAGAAGGAGATGAGAAGACACCATTTCACAAATCCGACACTGTATTTTCATAATTACAATCATCATAGAAGAAGACGACAACGACAATGAAAGAAGTAAACAGTCTTTGAAACCCCAACACAGTATATTCATAATTACAATCGTCACAGAGTTGACGACAATGAATGACAAAAAGCATACGGTCTTTGAAACCCCAAAGACTATATTTTATAATTACAATCATCAGACATATATATATACATATATATATAAAAAACAAACAAAATAAATCTTTCTTCCTAAATTAACGTTTATCTAACACACTTATCTTGACCCACTAGTGCAGACTCTGACAGGAGTCTGGGTCTGATTCCTGTCCTGAGCAAACTGCTACCCACCTTTGCGAAGAAAACGAAAGTAGCTATGGCCAATAACCTCTCCCGGAAGGGGAGTGATGGCCTAGAGGTAACGCTTCCGCCTAGGAAGCGAGAGATTCTGAGTGCTCCGGTTCGAATCACGGCACAGTTGCCAGTATTTTCTCCCCCTCCACTAGACTTTGAGTGGTGGTCTGGATGCTAGTCATTCGGATGAGACGATAAACCGAGGTCCTGTGTACAGCATGCATTTAGCGTACGTAAAAGAACCCACGGCAACAAAAGGGCTGTCCCTGGCAAAATTCTGCAGAAAAATCCACTTCGACTGGAAAAAAAAACAATAACAAACAAACAAAAAAAACCCCAACTGCAAGCAGGAAAAAATACAAATGAAAAAGGGTGGCGCTCTCAGTGTAGCGACGCACTCTCCCTGGGGAGAGCAGCCCGAACTTCACACAGAGAAATCTGTAGTTATACAATATACAATACAAGTAGGAATCATACTCAACCCCTGCCGGAATCTGCACTAAGTGGGGGTCACGGTAAAGTATGTGTAGTTAAATCAATAAAAAAAATAAAATAAAATAAAAAATAAAACAAAAATAAAAAAACCCAACAAGAACAAACGAACAAACACACAGACACACACACACACACGAGCTGAAGGCTAGCTGCGTTCCTTCTTCTTGATGGTCCGCTTGGCCAGGTTCTTGGTGATGATCTCCTTGATCTTGGGTTCGTGCCTCAGAAGGTTCAGCATGTTGGCCTTGGCTTCCTGTAGCTGCTGCCGGACCACCTTGCATCTCTGGAGGTTCCCCTGGAAAAAAAAAAGATTATGACATGATGTGGTGTGGTGTGGTGTGGTGTGGTGTGTGGTGTGGTGTGGTGTGTGGTGTGGTGTGGTGTGTGGTGTGGTGTGGTGTGGTGTGGTGTGGTGTGTGGTGTGGTGTGGTATTATGATATAATACATATATGAAAGTATATATATATACACATAAAACGTTAACAATTTGTTACCTTCACACAGTTAAAAAAACAACAACAACAAAAATAACACTATGAAGCCCATGAATAATTAAACAACAGGTTGACACTTTGTAACATACATCAACCCCCCCATCCCCGCCCCCCCGCACCCCTCCCCTCACACACACACACAAAGTTACGCAACGTAACTGAACTATAATTTCTCCCCCTTGCCTTGCCAAAAAAACAAAAACAAAAAACAACAACACAAAGAACACAAAAACAAAAGAAGAAAAAAGCCTAGTACCCTGGCCAGCTCCAGCAGCCTGTGGAAGTCCTGTTCGTTGGACGGCCGGGAGGACGCCTCTACGTCCAGTCGTTCCTTCAGCTTCTCCAGTCTCTGCTCCAAGTCTTCCTCGTTCTCCATCTGCAACGGCCACACGACAAGAAAACTAATGAAATTGCAGGCAGGAAAAAATTCCTCGTTCTCCATCTGCAACGGCCACGCAACAGGAAAACAATTACAACTGCAGGCAGGAAAAAATTCCTTGTTCTCCATCTGCAACGGCCATACGACAAAAAATAATTACAGCTGCAGGCAGGAAAAAAATCCTTGTTCTCCATCTGCAACAGCCACACGACAAGAAAACTAATGAAATTGCAGGCAGGAAAAAAAATCCTCGTTCTCCATCTGCAACAGCCACACAACACAAAACAATTACAACTGCAGGCAGGAAAAAAAGGAATGTTCTCCATCTGCAACAGCCACACGACAAGAAAACTAATGAAATTGCAGGCAGACAAAAAATCCTCGTTCTCCATCTGCAACAGCCACACGACAAGAAAACTAATGAAATTGCAGGCAGGAAAAAAAGTCCTTGTTCTCCATCTGCAACAGCCACACGACAAGAAAACTAATGAAATTGCAGGCAGGAAAAAAAATCCTTGTTCTCCATCTGCAACGGCCAAACGATAGAAAACAATTACAGTTGCATGCAGGGAAAAAGTCCTCATTTTCCATCTGCAATGGCCACACAACAATAAAACAATTACAACTGCAGGCAGGAACAAATTCCTTGGTCTCCATCTGCAATGGCCACACAACAGGAAAACAATTACAACTGCAGGCAGGAAAAAAATCCTCGTTCTCCATCTGCAACGGCCACACGATAGAAAACAATTACAGTTGCATGCAGGAAAAAAATCCTCAATTTCCATCTGCAACGACCACATGACAGGAAAACAATTACAACTGCAGGCAGGAAAAAATTCCTTGGTCTCCATCTGCAACGGCCACACAACACAAAACAATTACAATTGCTGGCAGGAAAAAATCCCTTGTTCTCCATCTGCAACGGCCACACAACAGAAAAACAATTACAATTACAGGCAGGAAAAAAATCCTCAATTTCCATCTGCAACGACCACATGACAGGAAAACAATTACAACTGCAGGCAGGAAAAAATTCCTCGTTCTCCATCTGCAACGGCTACACAACAGGAAAACAATTACAACTGCAGGCAGGAAAAAAATTCCTTGTTCTCCATCTGCAACGGCTACACAACAGGAAAACAATTACAACTGCAGGCAGGAAAAAAATTCCTCATTCTCCAAGGCAAGCAGAAGATCAAATACACACATGAAAGATCCTGTAAACCATGTCAGCGTTCAGTGGGTTATGCAAACACAAGAACATACCCAGCATGCACACACCCGAAAGCGGAGTATGGCTGCCTACATGGCGGAATGAAAACGGTCATACACGTGAAAGCCCACTCGTGTACATACGAGTGAACGTGGGAGTTGCAGCCCATGAATGCAGAAGAAAAAGATAGGAACCTCACCACATCCTCTACTTGTGCCGACACGTAGTAGAGCCTCCAGCCACTGGCCTTCTGCACAATGCCTCGCTGGCTGATCAGCTCATTCAGCGTAGGGTTACGGTCATCTGGAAACAAAAAATTATTTCAAAAAATAAAAACAAAATAAATGCATGGATAAAACAGCACACCTGCCCTACCATGCCCTATGTGGAGTGATCGCCTAGAAGTAACGCATCCGCCTAGGAAGCGAGAGAATCTGAGCGCACTGGTTCGAATCACACCGGCAGATGCAAGTATTTTCTCCCCTTCAAATAGACCTTGAGCGGTGGTCTGGACGCTCATCATATGGAGAAGGCTATAAGCCGACGTACCATGTGGTAGCATGCATTTAGTGCACGAAAAGAACGCAGGTCCATACCTCGGGTTCTACACGTCCAAATCTCTCACAACCATATGAAGCCTGACAAAGGTTGAAAAGCCATCTATTCAAACAGGCCTTTGCGTGTGATGAAGCATAGCTGATTCATGTCTGCGGTCTTCCTCCTCCTATCCACCCCACTTTACCCTCTACTGAAATCATCATGTAGTGTGTGTGTGTGTGTGTGTGTCTGTGGGTGGGTGTTTGTGTGTGCGTGAGCATGTGTGTGCGTGTGTCTAGAGTATTTTGTGTGTATATGTGTGTGTGCACGATTGTTCATGCCTGCAATTTGCAGTACTGTCTTGGTGTACAGATATACATATGTGGTGGTGTTGTTTTTTCATGTGCAGAGGTACGTTATTATGCACTATTGTATATGTATTGTTTCATGTGAGGTGCTTCGAGCGCATTACGTGGGGAGTTTGTGCCTTATAAATGCTATCTATTATTATCCTTCACATCAACGGGTGCAATAGCTGAGCGGTTAAGCGATGGACTTTCAATATGAGAGTCCAGGATTACAATCTCAGTAACGACACCTGATGGGTAAAAGGTGGAGATTTTTTCCCCATCTCCCAGGTCAACATACGTGCAGACCTGCTTATGCCTGAACCCCCTTCGTGTGTATACCGAATGCAGAAGATCAGACACGCACGTTAAAGATCCTGTAATTCATGTCAGCGTTCGGTGGGTTATGGAAACAAGAATACACCCAGCATGCACACCCCCGAAAGCAGAGTATGGCCGCTTTCATGGCAAGGGAAAAAAATGGTCATACAGGTAAAAGCCCACTTGTGTACATATGAGTGAACGTGGGAGTTGCAGCCCACGAACGAAAAAGAATCTGTGTGAAGAGGATGGGGCGAACTAATGTGCTTGAATGCGGCATCTGCCGTGTCGGTATGAATGGGCAGAAAGGTACACCCCTGTGGGTAATGAACGGTTCGTTGTGCTTTGTGAGACGCATCCATCCTCGTCAATATGCCTTTCTCCCGAGTGTAGAGGAAAACAATTATTACCCAGGCCTTCTGCTACTAGCGAGGAGCGGAAGAGATGGACTTAGGGTGATTGTCTCCTGCCCGGTGGGCAGTTTTTGGGCCCACTAAACTTGGAAGAACAGGAATGTCAGACCCCTGCCGGAGTCTGCACTAGTTGGGTCATGGTTAAGTATGTGTAATTAAAGAATCATTATCATCAAAGAACAACTCACCTTTGGATTTCACGTCGGAGTATCTCTGGAAGTGGTTGAACCTGGGCTTCCAGTCAAAGGCGTTGTCGCTCATCAGAGACATGGTGGGCTTGGTTCTCTCCTTTGTCCAGCGCACGCCTTCCTCATCAATGAATTCTGCACACACACACACACAAAATACAGAAATAAACAAGAGAGGCAAGGCCTTCAAGACTCACTTGTGATAAATTAAGTCCCCTAGCATTAATTACAGAGTAATCTCCCTTTTTTACTATCTGCACCAAAACGTTTGCAAAATAAATGAAAATTCCATGCTTAGCAAAAGAAGTTCCTGTTTGAACAAAAAATGATAATAATGACTCCCCTTGTTGTTGTGTCAGAATAAGAGGTCAAAGTGCCAAGTTTAGAGAATACAAAAAATATAAATATAACAGTAAATGCAGTTTGCATATAATTAGGATTCTTTTTTTAAATTTTTTTGTGCCCATCACAGAGGTGCAATATTGTTTTAAACAAGATGACTGGAAAGAACTGAATTTTTCCTATTTTTATGCCTAATTTGGTGTCAACTGACAAAGTATTTGCAGAGAAAATGTCACAGACACACAGACACACGGACACACACACACACACACAGACAACCGAACACCGGGTTAAAACATAGACTCACTTTGTTTACACAAGTGAGTCAATAAATGATTAAACAAACAAATATAACACTCACAAAAAGTTAACAAATAACAGGAAAGTTTTGTTTTTTTTCACTAACAAGGGAGGCTATTTGCCGCAACTTCTTTCGATTTCTCCCCATAGCGGACCAGTAGTTTGGAAAGGACAGGAATCCAGACCCCTGCCGGAGTCTGTACCAGAGCACCAGTGGGTCACGGTAAAGTATGTGTGTAATTCAATATCAACTTTAAAACTGGTACAACTCGAAGCATTTCTTGTCACTGGAGCAGATATAGTTGTAGCCGTGGACGGGTTTAACTCACTTGGGACGACAAGTTTTCTCCCTTGCTTTTCCCCACAGACGGCCCATTTGTAACGGTTTGGAAAAAAAAATTACAAAAAATACAAAATACTGTGTAAGAAAATGAAACTTTCAGAACTTGTTTATTACGTGTTGAGCTATTACATATAAAAAAAAAAAAATCAAATTTCTCATCTTATTTTTACAGTTTTGCCATATGTAGAAAATACTGCCAATTTTTCACCCCGAATCACCATACCCATGCTTGCTTTCTGCATTAAATTCGCTTTCTTCTTCGTCATCATCCACCTCTTCAATGTCCGACCCTTCAGTTTGTAGCATTTCAAGTACTTCGGCAACCCTAAAACGTTGCCGTCACTGCCTTGTTCGCTTCACAACATTCTGAGAAGAGCCGGCTTTGCTAACAGGCTGGCATGCGAGCAGACGACCGGTCAGTGACTTTGTCAGCGTGTGTGCGAGACGGGCCACACATCCCAGGCTGACCAATCATACTGTTCGATTGTGGAGTGACCCAGAATAGCGCACTCTGCTTGGCTAATCACAAAATCACGTGTACAGCGCATGATGGAATTTTATTTTCGGAGAATGCTATTCCATTCCTTCGTCCGAATCCGAATACGTTTTGTGTAGGAATGTGTGAGCATTCCTTCGTCCGGAGAGAGTTAACTGAACGCTCGCCAATGAGGCCTCCTCTGGAAACTTAAAACAGAAACAGCTCTCACCATCTTGCTCCTGGAAGGGCTCCTCCTTCTTGATGTCAATGGCCATGGGTTTGGAAATCTCTTCCATTTCGTCCTCCTCCTCTTCTGTCGACGTGTTGTCCTTGTTCTCTTCGTTCATCTTCCGGCGGGAAAGGTCGCTGAAACACCAACATTTCTTGATGAGACGATGATGATGATAATAATAATAATGATAATAATGATGATGATGATAATAAGAAGAAGAAGAAGAAAAAGAAGAAGCAGAGGAAGAAGAACAATAGTATGCAGTAATCGTATGTTGCACACTCCCCATATAAGAAGAAGAAGAAGAAGAAGAAAAAAAGGAAAAGAAGAAAAAGAAGCAGAAGAAGAACAACAACAGTGTGCGGTAATCATATGTTGCACACTCCCCATAGAAGAAGAGGAAGAAGAAGAAGAAGAACAATAGTATGCAGTAATCATGTCGCACACTCCCCATATAAGAAGAAGAAGAAGAAGAACAATAGTATGCAGTAATCATGTCGCACACTCCCCATATAAGAAGAAGAAGAAGAAGCAGTACAATAGTATGCAGTAATCATGTCGCACACTCCCCATATAAGAAGAAGAAGAAGAAGCAGTACAATAGTATGCAGTAATCATATGTCGCACACTCCCCATACAAGAAGAAGAAGCAGAACAATAGTAAGCAGTTATCACATGTCACATACTCCCCATATAAGAAGAAGAAGGAAAAGCAGCAGCAGAAGAAGAAGTACAATAGTATGCAGTAATCATAATAAAAGCATATGTCACACAATCCCCATATAATAGGCTCAAAGTACCTCATATGATACAATACATATACAACAGTGCATAATAGCAGAAAAAAGTAAATGAAAAGAACCCCCCAAAAAACAGTGCATAACAGCAGAAAAAAAAAAACAAAAGAAAAAAAAACCAACAACAAATATTATTAAAAAAAAACAAAAAAAAAAAAAACAAGCCATAAATTTATATACACCAAGGCAATACTATACATTGCAGATATGATCGATCACACACACACAGCACAAAATATGCCCACCCCCCCCCCCCCCCCCCCACCCCGCCTACCCCCATCAACGCACCTGCATGTGCACACACATAACACACACACACACACGGATGGACACTTCATTTTCCTACACTGCTTGGTCTGGTTTCCTCTTATCTCTGTGTGTGTGTCTGGTTTGGTTTGACAGTGTTCCAAACTTTCGTCACAGGGAGGCAGGAAGGGGGAATGAAGGGGAAGAAGAAATAGAGAGAGAGAGAGGGGGGGGAGGGAGAGAGAAAGAGAGGGAGAGCGAGAGAGAGGGAAAGAGAGAGAGAGGGGGAGAGGAGAGAGAGGGAGAGAGAGCGAGATAGAGAGAGGGAAAGAGAGAGAGAAAGAGAGCAAGAGAGAGACAGAGAGGGAGAGAGAGGGAAAAAGAGAAAGGGAGAGCGAGAGAGGGGGAGAGGGAGAGAGTGGGAGAGACAGCAAGATAGAGAGAGGGAAAGAGAGAGAGAGGGGGGAGAGAGAGAGAGAGAGAAGAAAGAGAACAAATGACAGAAAGAGAGAGAGAGGGGGGGGACACAGAGAGGGACAGAGAGAGAGAGAGAGAGGGAGAGGGAGAGAGAGAATGTAAGAACGTAACTTTGTGTTGTGTGTGTGTGTGTGTGTGTGTGTGCCTGTGTGAGTGCATGTTTGTGTGTGTTCGCTGTGATGTTGTGATCATTTTCTTTTTCTTTTCTTTTAATCCTTGTCTTTCTACCGTTCACATGCACATACATAAATAAGTCATAATTATGTTCACACACACACACACACACCCATCCATCCCCCCCACACCCACACAAGAACACAGGAATGACACGATTCCCACGATGTCGGGTGTACAGTACATCTTTTTTCCCCCCAGTTGTACAGCATCTCTTCCTTCCATGCCCAGCCCCCAACCCTACATCTCCTGGTCAGTGTCAGAAATAACCTGTTCTGTTTTTTTACATACATGCAGTACATGCTGGCATCTCCGTTCAAAAAACATAACAAAACAAAAACATATTTCTATATCTATATAAATATAAATCACATAATCATAAAACATGTGCACATACATTCACACACACACGATAAACACAGTGGATGCTCAACAAACTCACAACAACTGTGCTATGCACCTAACACACATACACACACTCACACACACACATTTGTATTTGTATTTCTTTTTATCACAACAGATTTCTCTGTGTGAAATTCGGGCTGCTCTCCCCAGGGAGAGCGCGTCGCTACACTACAGCGCCACCCATTTTTTTGTATTTTTTCCTGCATGCAGTTTTTATTTGTTTTTCCTATCGATGTGGATTTTTCTACAGAATTTTGCCAGGACCAACCCTTTTGTTGCCGTGGGTTCTTTTACGTGCGCTAAGTGCATGCTGCACACGGGACCTCGGTTTATCGTCTCATCCGAATGACTAGCGTCCAGACCACCACTCAAGGTCTAGTGGAGGGGAAGAAAATATCGGCAGCTGAACCGTGATTCGAACCAGCGCACTCAGATTCTCTCACTTCCTAGGCGGACACGTTACCTCTGGGCCATCACTCCACTCTACATTCTCACACATACACACACACACACACACATGCAGCATACATTCAAACTCACAATAGCTGTTTTCTGGCTCGTTTGCGAGGAGAGGCCTCTGACGGGGCCTGAACTGATGACGATCCAGCTGCGGGACCTGCAACAAGCATTATCAAGTCTGTAGGACCAGCAACAAGCATTGCCATGTCTGCAGGACCGGCAACAAGCATGATCATGTCCGCAGGACTGGGCAACATACATTACCATGTGTGAAGGCCCTGCGATAAGCATCTTCATGTCTGAGAGCCCTGCAATAGCATGACCATGGCCCTGCAGCAAGTATTCTCATGTCTGAAGGCCCTACAACAAGCATAATCATCTGCACTAATCATGCAACAACCAGCCTGTTTCCTTTGTCCCTCTATGTAACAGCTCAAGTTCATCTTGTCACAAATTCTCTTCATCTGCAGACCCTACAAAAAGCGAAGTTGTAACTTTCAGCATGCAACATTCTCATGCTTACCTTATTATTATCTTATCAACAGCTCTGCCAAAAAAAAAAAACCGAACAAAAAACAACAACAACAACAACAACAAAACACATAGCTGCATGCATTTTCTTACTTCATAAATAAAAGTTAGCTCTGACAATTAGGTATTCATACTGATCCTATCTGAAAAAAACAACAACAAAAAAACCCCCAAAAAAAACAGAAAAAAAAAAAAAAAAAAAATTTAACCAACATAAAATAAACAAAATATTTCATAACATAACATAATGCAATGTAATATAATATAATACTACATAATATAACATAACACAACATAATATAATACAATATAATATAATAAACAGTACGCACGCATCCAAGCACACACACACACACACACACACAATTATACTCCGATCATATACCAACTTGCGATGTGTTGAAGTCTCAAATCCCTGAACTGAAATCATCTTCAGTGTTGACGATCTTCAGCAGTCCATTGCTAATGTATGACTTTTTCAACTTCTTGTTAAATAGTCCAGTTGGTTCGCTGTTATAGTTGTTAGTTATTCATTAGAAATATGTTATACTGTTATGTTTTTTGGTTTATTTTTTAAACAAAACTTAAATCAATAATTTTCACACACACACACACACACTTTCACTTACTCGTATGCGTACACAGTAATTCCCCCCCCCCCCCCCCCCCCCCCTCTCGATTTTTTTCCTTCCCTCGTCTAATATCACTTACAGTGGAAAGACGTTAAACTAAAGAACGAACGAACAATTATACTCACCATCACCCCCTTCCCCCAGCTCCATTTTGATGCGGTCTCCATTCTGGGTGGGCGTGCCACCGTCGTTGGATGACAATGCTGTGTCTGTCGACGACTGGCTGTTTTCTCTGTAGTGAAGAAAACTACACAAAATAGACTTTTACCTTTTCGCCTCACAGAAATGCAATTAAGCCAGTCATTCATTTGCCAGTATTTTACTTTTTCAGCTCATAACAACAACTTGGACACTTAAAAATTACAACAAAAAAACATTCGCACACAAAAACATGTCTTACATCCACTGGAAATTATACAAATAATGAGGCAGGAGACAATATGATTAACAAACAGTAAAGAGTGGTAACTCTCTCCATTACACAAGGTGCACAACTTCAAGTCAGTGATGCTTACGCTACCGATTCAGCTAGCACAAAGGTAAATAAAAGGTACATTGGAACAAACGCAGACACTACCTGTGTGCTAGCTGAATCGGTAGCGTAAGCATCACTGACTTGAAGTTGTGTACCTTGTGTAATGGCGAGAGTTACCACTCTTTACTGTTTGTTAATCATGTCTTACATCCTTTCCTCCCCACCCATCTTGCTTGCTCTCTCTCTCTCTCTCTCTCAATCCTCCTTTCATTCTCTATCAGCCCCCTACATCTCTCCAACTCTCTTCCTCCGACACTCCCACACCTCTCACCATCAACCTCCACTGTCCACCTCTCCTCCCCACCCATTCCATTCACCCCTTCTCTCTCTCCTTCTCACCCATCGCCTCCCACTTTCTCCTCTCCTCTCTTCCTTCTCACCCATCGCCTCTCCACCCCCGCCCCCCCCCCCCCCCAACTCTCTCTCCCTCTCACCCATCCTCTCCTCCCCACTCTCTCCCTCTCACACACCCCCCCTCTCTCCACCTCTTCCCTTCCCCCCCCCCCCTACCCCCCCCCCCCCCCCCCCGCTCCCTTTCCCCTCCATCTCTCTCTCTCCCACTCTCTCCACATCACCTCCCCCCCCACTCCCTCCCTCTCACACCCCCCACTCCACCTTTTCCTCTCCTGCTCCCTTCCCTTTCCCTCTCTCTCACACTCTCTCCCCATCACCTCCCCCCCACCCCCCTTTCTCAACCTCTCATCCCCACTCTCGCCCTCTCACACCCCCCACTCTCTCCACCTCTTCCCCTCCCCCCTATCTCTCTCGGTCTCCCCCCCTCTCTCTCCCTCCCTCTCTCTCCCTCCCTCTCACACACCCCCCTCTCTCCCCCCCTCTCTCTCCCTCCCCCCTCTCTCTCTCTCTCTCTCCCTCTCACACACCCCACTCTCTCCACCTCTTCCCCTCCCTCTCCATTCCCCCTATCTCTCTCTGTCTCCCCTTCTCTCTCCCTCCCTCCCTCTCCCTCACCCCACTCTCTCCACCTCTTCCCCTCCTCCCTTTCCACCCTCTCTCTCTCCCCCTCTCTCTCTCACACCCCCCACTCTCTCACCCCTCTCTCTCTCTCACACACACACCCCACTCCCCCCCCCCCCCCCCCCTCTCTCTCTCTCTCTGTCCCAGACTCACGTGGCGGGTGTTTTGGGAGAGCCGATGCCGGAGGGAGGGACGGGGTCCGGGCGAGGACTGTGGCTCTCGGCCAGCATGCTGAAGTTGGGCTTCTTGGGCGTCACCATCGTCCTGGAAACCAACGCTAACAGTCTTGACTGACTGATACTGTACATTTGCATTTCTCTTTTTTTTGTCTTTTTTTTTTTGTCACAACAGCACTTAGAGGATAGGCGCTATATATCCATGTCATTATCGTATCTACAGTGCCTATCCTAAGTCATGGGTATTTATATATCTATATTGCCTATCCATGGTCAAGGGTACTGTTTAGATGTATATATATATAGTGGCTATCCCCTTGGTCATGGATACTTATATATCTATAGTGTCTATTCTAGGTCATGGGTACTTATATATTGATAGTGCCTATCCTAGGTCATGGATACTTATATATCAATAGTGCCTATCCTTGGTCATGGATACTTATATACCGACAGTACCTATCCTAGGTCATGGATACTTATATACCGACAGTACCTATCCTAGGTCACGGATACTCATATATTGATAGTGCCTATCCTTGGTCACAGATACTTTTATACCTACTGTGCCCATCCATGGTCATGGATTCTGTTCAAATGTATATTTAGTGGCTATCCCCTTGGTCACGGATACTTATATATCCTTGACCTCAAGGGTTGGAGCGACTGATTATTGTCACAACAAAATAAGTTTGCGGCTGGGGTGTGTTTTATGTGTAATACTGTTTTTATATAATAATAATAATAATAATATATTGTATTTATATGGTGCAAACTCCCTGTATGATGGGCTCTACGCACCTCATATAATATATATATATATACAACAGTGTATGCCACACACGAGCACATGAGGACATGAAAGTGGAAAAACATCCATATACACCAATACAATACTACAAACTGCAGATATGAATAATCACAGGAAAAAGGCACAAAAACACACCCCCTACACACACACACACAGAACAAACACTGACCCACAACACACGAACCACAGGAATACATCAATATCCATTCATTGGGTAGGGGGGGTAGTGCATGTCGGGTGTGCTCTTGCTTCCATAACTCACCGAACCACCCACCACCCCACCCCCACCCACACACCCCTCCCCACCAACGTGACTCAGATTTCACCACCCCCTTACACACACACTCACTCACCCGTCCACATTCCGTTTCCTCAGGATACTGGGCCTGGGCGACACACCCGAGCCGCCACCACCACCACCGCCGGAGGAGCTGTTGCTGTTGCCGAGGCCGATGCTGCCCCCTGGCGGCTGGGCCGAGAGTCCCTGGGAGGAGGGGGCGGAGGTGACGGGCTGACTCTGGTGGGCCGACACCATGGTGATGAGGCTGGAGGCCACCGTGGCCCGCGAGGTCAGGTGGGCCGGAAGGGCCGAGGCGCCCAGGTTCGACGACAGCACCGGGATGTTGGCGTTGCCTGTTTTGTGGGGGTGTGTGTGGGTGGGGAGAGGGGGTGTGGAGGGGTTCAGGATGTGTGGGGGGGGGGGAGAGAGAGAGGGAACAGAACAGGTTATAAATTGTCAATTGCAATAGATAGATAAAAAAATAAATCACGTAAGACGACAGTACTGGGATGTTGGCACTGCCGGTTTTGGTGTGTGTGTGTGGGGGGGGGGGTGGTGGTGGTTGTGGGGAGAGAGGGAACAGAACAGGTTATAAACTGTCAATTGCAACTGATAAATAAATAAATAAATAAATCACATACGACGACAGGTTATAAAACTGTCAATTGCAACTGATAAATAAATAAATAAATCACATACAACGACAATACTCGAAAGTTGGTGCTGCCTGTTTTGTGTGGAAGGGTGTGGGGGTAGGAGTACAGAACAGGGTTTATAAATTGTCAATTACAACAGGTAATTAAATAAAATTGGTCACATCAGTCACTGGCTGTTTTGGTGTTGCCTGTTTGTTGGCGAGGGGGGTGGGGTAAGGGTACAGAACAGGGTTTATAAATTGTCAATTACAACAGATAATTAAATAAAATTGGTCACATCAGTCACTGGTTGTTTTGGTGTTGCCTGTTTGTTGGCGAGGGGGGTGTGGGGTAAGAAGGGTGAAGAACAGGTGGCAAATTGCCAATTACAATATGTTGTTGGTGTTGCCAGTTTTGGGGAGTGCGGGAGGAGGGTGGGGTTGTGGGCAGTGGAGAGGGGGTACAGAGCTCATATACGAATTGTGTCAATTACAACAGATAAACAAGTAAATAAACCACATAAGACGACAGTACTGGGTTGGTTGTTGGTGTTGCCAGTTTTGGGGAGTGCAGAGGGGGGTCGGGGGGGGGGGGGTTGTGGGCAGTGGAGAGGGGGTACAGAGCTCATATACGAATTGTGTCAATTACAACAGATAAACAAGTAAATAAACCACATAAGACGACAGTACTGGGCTGTTGGTGTTGCTGGTTTTTGGTGTGGGGGGGGGGGGGGGGGGGGGGAGGGGGCGTGAGGGATGGAGAGGGGGCACAGAACAGGGATGCAAACTGTCAATTACAATTGATAAATTTAAAAAAAAAGAAAAAAAGATCAGCACATGAATGAATACATATTGTTTTTAAATAATAAAATAATAACAAAGTGAATTTGTCCTATTTGCAGTTGGGATAAATGTCCATAAAAAAAAAAAAAACGCAGGCGATCAGCTGAGCATCATCACGAGAGACCAAGGTTAGTAGTGACGGCCCTAGCCTTGTGATCAAAAAGGTCTTGAGTGTCTCTGGGTAATGCTACGACAGGAAAGCATGTGACCATGCTATGCAGTCGAAAATGAACTCGTCAGAACAACGCTGACATTGAAACAAGCTGCGATCGAGCGTATACAACAAAATGCGGCTAAATCATAATAATAATAATAATAATAATGGATACTTATATAGCACACTATCCAGAAATCTGCTCTAGGTGCTTTACAAAAACGCTTATGTTAACATAAAACATTATATCTATGTTACACACACACACACACACACACACACACATACGCACACACACACACACTGCATACATACATTTTGACATACATGTGTATCTAACAGCTACCCTAAAACATACGCACACATAGGCAGGCACAAACTTACATAAACACACGCACACACAATACACATTCATATACATGCATAAATCATAACAGTCGGCATCTGCGAGTTCTGCACTCGGCTGCAGAGGTGTCGCCTCACCTGACACGAGTGGCGTGGTGGACTGGATGGGGACGGCGGAGGTGCTGGAAAAGAGGGAGGTATCCGAGGTTCGACCCCCGCCAGGCACCATGATGGACTGGTGAAGGCCTGCCTGGGGTGTGCTGCTCACCGACAGGGTCACCACTGAAAATAATAATAATAATAATAATAATAATAATAATAATGGTATTTATATAGCGCTGAATCATGTGCATAGACAAATCAAAGCGCTTTTGCACCAGTCATTCTCACGCATGCATAACTCTAAAACTGGAGAAACTGAAGACAAGGGAGAGGCAGGGAAGGGAGGCTGTTTTTGGGAAGAGGTGGGTTTTAAGGCCAGGCTTGAAAGAGCTGAGTGTGGAGACTTGACGAAGCGAAAGAGGAAGTTCATTCCAATTGCAAGGTCCAGAGACAGAAAAAGAATGGCGGCCAACAGTCGACAGGGACATGGCCACACCAGCGATGCAACATCATGGCGAAACACGAAACCAACTTGATCAAAGCAGGGCATCAATGTTATTGCAGTACAACCCTGTACTAACTCACTCTACCCCACAGCTACATGCCTGCTACAACACCCCAGGACCAGCACTAAATGAGAACACTGTAGAAAAAACAACAACAGCGGAGTGATGGCCTAGAGGTAACGCGTCCGCCTAGGAAGCGAGAGAATCTGAGTGCGCTGGTTCAAATCACGGCTTGGCCGCCGATATTTTCTCCCCTCCACTAGACCTTGAGTGGTGGTCTGGATGCTAGTCATTCGGATGAGACGATAAACCGAGGCCCCGTGTGCAGAACCCACGGCAACAAAAAGGTTGTTCCTGGCAAAATTCTGTACAAAAATCCACTTGGATAGGAAAAACAAATCAAACTGCACGCAGGAAAAAATACAAAAAAAATGGGTGGTGCTGCAGTGTAGTGACGCGCGCTCTCCCCGGGGAGAGCAGCCCAAATTTCACACAGAGAAATCTGTTGTGATAAAAAGAAATACAAATACAAATACAAAGCATGACACCACTGCAGAGAAAAAACAACAACCCAGAGTGGTTCACTGTAACAGCGAAAATCAATGGAGAATTTTTTATTTCACCAGTCAAACAAAGCTTCGTTTTCATGCTTCCGGAATCCATGAGCGGTTCAGTTTAGAATGCCAACTGTAGCAAGCAAGAACGAACGAAATTAGAACAGTGTGATGGTACGAGAATATTTGCACCTCGTCCACAGGGGGAAGTCATCAAAGCACGAGTTAACTTGTACCTGGAGCAGAATGACTTCACTGCCATTCCATAAACTGGATAAAACATGACGAGATACAACTGGAAAGAGAGAATCACATCCCTGAAGCAAACCGTCAGGTCTCCGCACTCAGCTCTTTCAAGTCTGGCCTTAAAACCCACCTCTTCACAAGATACTTTTAGCCTCCCTCCACTGCCTCTTCCTTGTCTTCAGTTTCTTCAGTTTTGAGTTATGCATGCGTGTGAATGACTGGTGTGAAAGACCTTAAATTTGTCTCTGCGTTATATAAATACTATTATTATTATTATTATTATTATTATTATTATTTTCACAAAACCTAAACATATCAAAGCACACCCTCAGTAGCTCACCAGGCTTGCTGTCGGTGGCGGCAGCGGTCACCGACGACGAAGGCACGGCCACCGTCACCCCTACGGTGCCCCCGACCAAGGGCTGTGCCTGTCGGAGCCCCTCCACCACCATGTTGGTGTTGAAGAGGACGGTCGGCTGCGAGGGGGTCATGGGATGCGTCAGGGAGGCCGTCAGGTTGGGCGTGGGGTTGGTCATGACTGCCGTCAAACACACCCAGGCAATTCAATCAATCAATTAATCATAATAATAATAATAATAATAATAATAATGGTACTTATATAGCGCTGAATCTTGTGCAGAGACAAACCTAAGCGCTTTCGCACCAGTCATTCTCACGCACGCATAACTCTAAAACTGGAGAAACTAAAGACAAGGAAGAGGCAGGGAAGGGAGGCTATTTTGGGAAGAGGTGGGTTTTTTAGGCCAGACTTGAAAGAGCTGAGTGTGGAGATTTGACGAAGCGAAAGAGGAAGTTCATTCCAATTGCAAGGTCCAGAGACAGAGAAAGAACGGCGGCCAACAGTCAAGAGTTTGAATCTGGGTATGCGTAAGTGGAGTGGATCCGAAGTTGATCGTAGTGAGCGAGATGGGAGTGTAGAGGTGAAGGCAATCAATCAAACGCATGCTTTTTAATACAAACATTTCTTTTACCCTTCTTGCCAGTCTTCAAAAACTGCCCTCAACACGCGCTCTTCATTACAACATTCATTTATCCTTCTAGCCAATGTTCAAAACTGCCACCAACGCACGCTCTTCATTACAACATTCATTTATCCTTCTAGCCAATGTTCAAAACTGCCACCAACACACGCTCTTCATTACAACATTATCTTTCTAGCCAATGTTCAAAACTGCCACCAACACACGCTCTTCATTACAACATTATCTTTCTAGCCAATGTTCAAAACTGCCACCAACGCACGCTCTTCATTACAACATTCATTTATCCTTCTAGCCAATGTTCAAAACTGCCACCAACGCACGCTCTTCATTACAACATTCATTTATCTTTCTAGCCAATGTTCAAAACTGCCCTCAACACACGCTCTTCATTACAACATTCATTTATCCTTCTAGCCAATGTTCAAAACTGCCACCAACACACGCTCTTCATTACAACATTCATTTATCCTTCTAGCCAATGTTCAAAACTGCCACCAACGCACGCTCTTCATTACAACATTCATTTATCTTTCTAGCCAATGTTCAAAACTGCCCTCAACACACGCTCTTCATTACAACATTCATTTATCTTTCTAGCCAATGTTCAAAACTGCCACCAACACGCGCTCTTCATTACAACATTCATTTATCTTTCTAGCCAATGTTCAAAACTGCCACCAACACACGCTCTTCATTACAACATTCATTTATCCTTCTAGCCAATGTTCAAAACTGCCACCAACGCACGCTCTTCATTACAACATTCATTTATCCTTCTAGCCAATGTTCAAAACTGCCACCAACGCACGCTCTTCATTACAACATTCATTTATCCTTCTAGCCAATGTTCAAAACTGCCACCAACGCACGCTCTTCAATGCAATATTGGTCTACCCTTGATTACCGTTACAACCGCCAAGAACACATGCTCAGGAGTGAAATATTCATTTACTCTTGATTATGGTTACGACTGCCACCAACACACACTCTTCAGTGCAATATTTCAATTCCCTTGTTTGTGTTCAAAACTGCCATTAAAAAAAAAAAAAAAAAAAAAAAAAAAAAAATTAAAACAACTGGTATCAACACACACTCTTCAATATAACATTTCTTTTCCCTTGCTCATGTTCAAAACTGCCATAAAAAAAAAAGAAAAAAGAATTGTTAAATAAAATGGAATAAAAATTTTTTTTAAAAACAATCAACACACGCTCTTCAGTGTTACATTTATTCACCCTTGCTTATGAGCAAAACTGCCATAAAAAAATCTTTAAAAAAAGATTATAGAAAAACAAAAACAAAATAGAATAAATAAATATATAAAAATATATCTTTTAAAAACTGCCCTTAACGCACACTCTTCAATACAACGTATCTAATTAAAACAAAATAAAATAAATAAATAAAAACATATCTTTTAAAAACAGGCAGAAAATACAAAAAAAAAAAAACACAAAAAACTTAGCCGTATGAAGAGCACAAGGAACAGGAGTCATGATGGCTGCCGGAAAAAGAAGGCGCTAGCCAGTGGGACAAAGGGGAGGTTACCTACTTCCGGGAGGTTATTGACCGTAGTACTTTCGTTTTCTCCGCATAGGCGGATAGTAGTTTGCAAAGGACAGGAATGTCAGACCCCTGCCGGGGTCTGCACTAGTTGGGTCACGGTGAAGTATGTGTAATTAAACATATCTTTTAAAAACTGCCCTTAACACACTCTCTTCAATACAACGTATCTATTTACCGTTGATTATGGTCACAACTGCCATCAGCACACACTCTTCATTATGGTCATCAACGAACTCTCTTCAACGCAGTATTTATTTATCTTGATTATGGTCAAAAACGCCATCAGCACACGCTCTTAAATTCAACATTCATTTTCCCTTTTTGCTCATGTTCACAACTGCCATCAACACATACTCTTCAACGCAATATTCATCTAGTAATTATACGCTTGCTGCTTATGTTCAAAACTGCTGTCAATACACGTTCTTCTTTTCATTTGCTGCTTATGTTCAAAACTGCCCTAAAAAAAAATCAAACAGAATAAATCACAACTGAAAAAAGGAAAAAAACAAAACAAAAACAAAAAAAAACTGCCCTCAAGATATGCTCTTTAGTACACCATTCATTTACCTTTTTTGCTCGTTCAAAACTGTGCCAACAACAGATGCTTTTCAACGCAATATCTATTTACCCTTGATTACGGCCATTAACACATGCTCTTCAACACAATATTCATTTATCCATGTCACAACTGCCATTAGCATGTGTTCTTCAATGCGATATTTATTCACCCTTCCTTATATGTGCACACTCTTCTATAAAAACATTTATCTTCCACGGCTGCTTATGTTCAAAACTGCCATAAAAAAACAAACAAAAAATAAAACAAAACCTACGAATTAAAAAAACGCCGACACACGCATTCATATACCCATGTTGCTTATGTTCAAAACACTGCCATCCGCACACACACTCTTCAACGCAATATCTATTCACCCTTTGTTATGGTCACAACTGCCATCAAAACACGCTCTTCTTACATTATTCATTTACCCTTGCTGCTCATGTTCAAAACTGTCATCAATACACACTCTTCAATTAATCTTTTCTTTTCTCTTGCTGCTTATTATGTTCAAAACTGCCCTAAAATAAAATAAAAAAATAGAAAAAAAAATAATAATAAAAATAAATAGATGAAAAATAAAAGAAGTTCAAACGCCATCAACGCACGCTCTTCAATACAAAAGAAATTTTCTCTTGTTGCCTATGTTCAAAACTGCCATCAACACACTCCTCAATGCAATATTTATTTACCCTTGACTATGGTCACAACTGACATCAAACTCTCTTCAAAACATTTCTTTGCCCTTACTTATGTTCAAAACTGCACACAAAAATAATAAATAAATAAATAAATAAAATCTGTAAATCTAAAAAATGGCAACACATGCATTCATCATTTACTCATGTTGCTTCTGTTCAAAACTGTGCCATGAACACACACTCCTCAGAAACAAGATCTATCCACCCTTATTACTGCCACCAACAAACACTTCAACACAACACGCATCACTCAAACTGCACAAAAATTAAAATAAATAAATTAAAAAAATCTAAAAATCTAAAAAATGCCAACACATGCATTCATCATTTACTCATGTTGCTTCTGTTCAAAACTGTGCCATGAACACACACACTCTTCAACACAATATCTATCCACCCTTACTGCCACCAACAAACACTCTTCAACACAACACGCATCACTCAAACTGCACAAAAAATAAAATAAATAAATTAATAAAATCTGTAAATCTAAAAAATGCCAACACATGCATTCATCATTTACTCATGTTGCTTATGTTCAAAACTGTGCCATGAACACACACACTCTTCAACACAATATCTATCCACCCTTATTACTGCCACCAACAAACACTCTTCAACACAACACGCATCACTCACTTTTGTTAGGCTCGGCCCCCGGGCGCGGAACGAAGAAGGTGTTGGCGACGGTGGGGGCCCTGGGGAGGGGGGCTGACGTGTTGGAGGTGGGCGCTGACACCAGCTGCGTCCGGCCCTGGGGGTAGATGAACTGCGACAGC
Organism: Babylonia areolata; assembly: GCF_041734735.1. Taxonomy (NCBI): domain Eukaryota; kingdom Metazoa; phylum Mollusca; class Gastropoda; order Neogastropoda; family Buccinidae; genus Babylonia; species Babylonia areolata. The sequence continues at coordinate 21,285,278 of NC_134905.1, forward strand.
CAGGTGTCCTGACCTTGACCCGGGGTCGCTGCCGCCAGGTTCAGCATGGTGGGACCTGCCAGTCTGTCCAGGACACGGCACCACCACAACAGATCACTATCAATTTCTTGGGACTATGCGGCTACACAGCGTGTAAGACACACGCCCTATATAAAAAAAAAAACCCTTACATCGCCAGCTATGTTCAGCTGCTAGCCGGTTGTGTCAGCTACACTGTATAGCTGAAAACCGGCTGTGCAGCAGAGCAGCCAGTGGGAATGAGGGGTTACTCAGTTTTTTGGGTTTTTTTTTTTTTTTTTGCTGCCATGTGGCACAAAAGTTTCCTCCATGTCACTGTCAACAGCAAAAAGGAAATTTTCTATCTAAAATTACGTTCAAATAACATACTTACCGTGATCCAACTAGTGCAGACTCCGGCAGGGGTCTGACATTCCTGTCCTGTGCAAACTACTATCCGCCTATGCGGAGAAAACGAAAGCAACTACGGCCGATAACCTCCCGGAAGTAGGTAACCTTCCCTTTGTCCTGCTAGCTAGCGCCCTCTTTTTCCGGCAGCCATCATGACAACAGCAAAATCATTTTCTGCCTAATGACTTTCAATTCAGACTTGCAGCTTACTGTCCCACATTGTGTGGTTGGAAGCGAGACTGCGGGTTATAATCTGAACAGACTGAAGATTCAGTAGCTGTTTCAGTTTCAGTAGCTCGAGGCGCCACTGCATTCGGACAAATCCATATACGCTACACCACATCTGCCAAGCAGATGCCTGACCAGCGGCGTAGCCCAACGCGCTTAGTCAGGCCTTGAAAAAGGTGGCCAACAGCACCCAGTGTTCCCAGGCGGTCACCCATCCAAGTACTAACCGGACCCGACGTTGCTTAACTCACTCAGTACGGCCAGTCCTCTCTTCTCCTCTACACAGACCCCTCGGATGTCCAGTGGGTGTCTGAATGACCCAACCTTTAGCTTCCGTCGTCAGAATTGTGGTATTCTTTGTCAACATTCACCTCTTCAGTATAAGAGCCTTCTGCTTGCAATATTTTGATGATGGTAATTGGGGTGAAACGCTGTTAACGTCGTCTCTTTCGCCGTTCATATGGAGAGAGTTAACTTAGGTGATCGGACGAGAACCGATGTTTTCAACGTGGTATGGCCGTGCTGACTGAAGAATTCAAACTAAGTTTAATAAAGCCGCTGAAAATCGCTCCAAACAGCACAAGAACTGGTTCAATAATGAGAAGGATGTACGGATGTGCATGTGGCAGAAGGTGCTGGCTAAGTCTGGTGCTATTTACTGAACAGTAGCGCAAGTTTGTTAAATATAATGCTCAAGTCACTGACCACCCAGCAGCGTTCTCCCTTGGGACATGTCGCCGTGCGGTGACAGTGGTGTTCTCGCTGCAAGTTGCCGAGTGGCAACTAAAGCTACAAAGGGGTAAAAAGAAATCGATCAACAGACAGAAAATAAGAAAAAAGAAAACTTAGCCGTATGCAGAACACAGGAGCAGGAGTCAAGATGGCTGCCGGAAAAAGAGGGCGCTAGTCAGGGTTGCAAAGGGAAGGTAACCTACTTCGGGAGGTTATCGGCCGTAGCTACTTTCGTTTTCTCCGCATAGGCGGATAGTAGTTTGCACAGGACAGGAATCAGACCCCTGCCGGAATCTGCACTAGTGGGTCACTGTTAAGTATGTGTAATTAAATAATAATTTGATCACAGGTAAGGTGCATACATCTGACAGGCCGTACAAGCAACGAGAATTTTTTTTTAAAAAGAAGTCAAAACTCAAAAGACATTACTCTCTCTCACAATCGCATGTGTTATGTCCATGAAGTTGAAGAAACAAATTACACGTTAGACAGACAATGAAAAAAGCAAACAGAAGAAGAAAACACATACACACACACACAAATAAACTTTATGCACACAATCCAAACGCCAAACACACACACACATAAACATACACACACACACACATTTCAAACCCCTCCACACACACCCACCCACACCCACCTCTCTCCCTGTTGGGGAATCACCGTCCCCGTAGCAGTGGACGTCAGGACGGCCGGCGAGGAAGACGAGGAGGTTGCCGCCACGATGGTTCCGCTGCCCCCGGCAACGACCGGCACCGGAGGTTGGCGCTGTTGCGTCTGCGAGAGCTGCAACAGCTGGCTGCCGCCGGCCTGAGTGGCCATGGTGCTGAGGTTGGGCACATGGGGGTGGGCGAGATCCGAACCCGAGGTGGTCATCATCTGGACTGTAAGCCCCGTGGTGAGGGTCACCTGTTGTTGCTGCTGCTGTTGCTGTTGTTGCTGTCGCTGGGGGGTCACTTTGGCTGTGGGGACATACACATTGCATGGGTGTGTACATGAACATGAGACGCGTTTTATGCACACACATGTATTTCATATACACGCACACCACATATTTGTTTTCATTTGCATGCATATTTCATATACGCAAACACGGATCATACACACATATATTTCACACACACAGTGACACACACACACACACACACAGAGCACATGATTCATTCGTATGCACACATACATATCAAATACACACACGGATCATACACACACATATTTCACACACACACACACACCACATATTACATACACACAGTGACACACACACACGCACATACACACACACACATTCCATACACCAACACACATACTTCATACAGAGGCACACACACATTTCATACACACACACACACACACTTATTTCAAACACACATGCACAAACACACATACACTTATTTCAAACACACACACACACACACTTATTTCAAACACACACACACACACACACACAAACTTATTTCAAACACACACCACACACACATACACTTATTTCACACACACACACACACACACACTTATTTCAAACAAACACACACACACACACACACACACAGAGTCATGATACACAGCGACAAACCAAACAACAACAGCAATAATAATGATGACTACAAACAACCAAAGAAAAAGTGGAAATCTTCTTCTTCTTCTGCGTTCACTCATATGAACATGAGTGGGCTTTTACGTGTATGACCATTTTTACCCCGCCATATAGGCAGCCATACTCCGTTTTCAGGGGTGTGCATGCTGGATATGTTCTTGTTTCCATAACCCACCGAACGCCGACATAGATTACAGGATCTTTAACGTGTGTATTTGATCTTCTGCTTGCATATACACAAGAAGGGGGTTCAGGCACTAGCAGGTCTGCACATATGCTGACCTGGGAGATCGTAAAAATCTCCACCCTTTACCCACCAGGTGCCGTCACCGTGATTCGAACCCGGGACCCTCAGATTGACAGTCCAACGCTTTAACCACTCGGCTATTGCGCCCGTCAAAGTGGAAATAAAACCTTCGCCTCTCACCGATGGGGATCTGTGACGAAGACACGGGTGTCATGACTGTCGCCGTCGGCATGGGTGCCGTCATGGGACTGATGCTGATTGCCGGTACACTGGCACTCACCTGGAGTCCACCTGCACCCAAAGTTACAAAAACCTGAAGTGCACATGAACCGCGAACAACATTACAATACAAAGCAAGCAGAACACAAAACTAAAAGTCCAAAGCCTTAGATGCTGAACAAGTTTGAATGTAACTAACACAATCATCACCACCAAAGCATAAATCTCCGAACCGATGCAATGCATACGTATATCAAGACAAAAACAACAGACACCATTATCACAAGATGTGTCAGAAAATAACATCAAATAAAACAAATCATAGTCACACAACTACATACAAATAATAAAGAAAACAAACTATTGAAAAAAACAAAAACAAGAGAGGCAAGGCCTTCAAGACTCACTTGTGATAAATTAAGTCCCCTAGCATTAATTACAGAGTAATTTCCCTTTTTTTTATCTGCACCAAAACGTTTGCAAAATAAATAAAACTTCCATGCTTAGCAAAAGAAGTTCCTGTTTGAACAAAAAATGATCATAATGACTGCTCTTGTTGTTGTGTCAGAATATCAGATCAAAGTGCCAAGTTTAGAGAATACAAAAAATATAAATATAACAGTAAATGCAGTTTGCATATAATTACTAAATTAGGCTTCTTTTTTTAAATTTTTTTGAAACCATCCCAGAGGTGCAATATTGTTTTAAACAAGATGACTGGAAAGAACTGAATTTTTCCTATTTTTATGCCAAATTTGGTGTCAACTGACAAAGTATTTGCAGAGAAAATGTCAATGTTAAAGTTTACCACGGACACACAGACACACGGACACACACACACACAGACAACCGAACACCCGGTTAAAACACAGACTCACTTTGTTTACACAAGTGAGTCAAAAAAGAGAGAGAAAAAAATTCAATACATACACAGAGAAACATAATCATGCTCACACACACACACCACACAGCACCACAAATGTTACAACTAACATGCACCTGTGGTAAGCAGTTCAGCTTGCATCATTGTTTGTTTCACTGTCAGCAGTTACGTACGTACCTTCTTGCCCAAGTGTTTCAAAGAGAATAACTATTCTGCTGATCATTTTTAGAAAGTTATTTCTGATGAAATTCTTATGGTTGAGCTTTCACAGTCATTAGTTCATAGCCCTATTTCTATACTCCTTGAATGTACTTCAGAATTGTATTAATGGTTTTTGATTATTGTTATCATTATTGAATGTGTTACTGTTAAATGTAAATGCATGTTAGTTATACATTTTTTGGTAGTTTTCTACCTTTTCTGTTTTCCTACCCCCCCCCCCCCTTCCCCTCCCCCACCCCCCCTTTTAAAAAAAAAAAAAAATTTTAATTATTTTTCAATTAAATTGTAATTTGTATAATATCACTGATAGTGAAAAGACACTAAACTAAAGAACGAACGAACACAGCACCACACGCACACCTGAACAATCACACACACACACACACACACAAAAAAACTGGCCCAAGAGAACCAGCACAGCCTGGTAGCTGTATCTGCAGCATCAGCCCCCCCACACACACACACAAACTCACCAGCTTTTGAGGCAATCAGCAGAGCACTATGCTGAAAAAAGCCCCAACCCCAATCCCCCCCACCCGAACCATCATACGCTTCCCAACCACACCACACCATCAGCACAAACACCCCCCCCCCCCCCACACACACACATACTCTACACACCCACACACGAACTCACCAGCTTTAGACTTCAGAAGCAACCAACACACAGCCTGGTGCTGCATCAGTCCCCCCCCCCCCCACCCCCCGACCTCTCATCCACACACAATCTCACCGGCTTTAGAGACAACCATTATATTTACTACTAACACTGCCTGGTGCTGTATCTGCCCCCCCCCCCCACCCCCAACATCACCCCACCCCAACCCCACTCCTCCCCCCCAACTTCACACACAAACTCACCGGCATTAGAGGTCACCAACACCGCCTGGTGTTGTATCTGCTGCAGAAGCCCCATCCCTTCGCTGGCCAGCCACACACACTCCACACATGCTCACACCACACACACACACAAACACTCTCGCATACATTTCACACATACACCACACCCGCACAAACACCCCCCACCCCCCTCCTCCTCGTCCCCCCTCCCCAAACACCCGCACACACAAACTCACCAGCTTTAGACGCCACCAACACCGCCTGGTGCTGTATCTGTGGCAGAAGCCCCATCCCGGCGGGGGCCCCTGCCGCTCCTGCCGGCTGGGCGCTCAGAGACACCTTCTGGGCCCCGGGGAGTAGCCCCCCCTGGGCCGCCGCCATCTGCACGGGCTTGCCGCCCAGGGGAGCTAACTTCATGGCCTCGGAGACGCTGAGGGTGGGCGCGGCGGGGTTGAGGGCCATGCCCAGGGTCGGGGCGGCGGGGTTGACCCGCTGCGTGAGGGTGATCTGGAGGGGCTGCCCCTGCAGGGAGGTGGCTCCCGCGCCTGGGGGTCCCTGCACTATCAGGCTGGTCCTGTGGGATGCGGATGTGGATGTTTTATTCATATCAAGGTCACTGCCCCTCATGAAGGGGGTACAATACACAAACAAGCACAGTCACTGAAGAAAATCATGAAGTTGCAACAGATCTGAAATGCAATGCCTTGTACAAGTATACTGACAAATTCCTTAGGAGCAGGACACTTTCTTTTTCAGATGCTAGAAGTAGACTTAAACGGAATTGACAGGGGTATCTATAAAAAGCAGGTGGGATATAGTGTACTCTCAAACTGGTTAAAGCAGGACAACATAAAACAAAATGCAGCTTATCTTCATTTTAACTTTTGCACGAACGGACACATTAAATCGAGGAATTATGGTTCTGAGGGAGTGGGAGAGAAAGGGTTAACAGATGAGAGATATATAGTACTAATCATCATGAACATCATCATCATAATAGTATAGGTGGGGAGGTGAAGAAAGAGTTCAAGATAAGATTAAATACTAATAGTGATGATAATAATCATAATAATATCATAGGTGGGGAGGATGAATGAGAAAGAGTTGAACTTAAAGATGAGATAAAATACTCATCATCATCATAACCATAATAATAGTCACAACATATTCTGATATTGTAGTTTGTCCTTAAACTTTTTTTTAAAACTCAAAGGCTTGTCCTGCAGGCTGCGGAGAAGGAAAAAGAGTTAAAGATGAGATAAAAATACTACTATTACTACTAATAACTATGACAACTACTACGGCTAATAATAGTAATGATCATAATATACTGTGGCTTATACTGGTTATAGAACCTGCACTGCAGGTAGGGGGAAGGAGAAAGAGTTAAAGATAAGAGAAAATAATAACAATAGTACATGTTGTACTTATATGGCATAAACTCCCTACACCACACAATGGGCTCGAAGCACCTCACATGAAAGAATACATGTACAATAGTGCATCTTGCCACTAATCCCTTCCCAAAATAGCCTCCCTTTCCCTGCCTCTTCCTTGTCTTCAGTTTCTTCTTCAGTTTTAGAGTTATGCATGTGTGTGAATGACTGGTGCAAAAGCGCTTTGATTTGTTTCTGCGCAAGATTCAGAGCTATATAAACACCATTATTATTATTATTATTATTACAATTAGTATTGTTATTAATCAGTTACTGTTACTGATCGGTTTTGAGAATATCATTAACGTGTGTGTGTGCGTGTGTGTGTGTGTGTGTGTGTGTGTGTGCATGTGTGTGTGTGCATGTGTACATTAGTACTGACTTGCTAACCCACACAAATGGGCAGGAAGAGATGATGAAAAACGGTGAATGAGATAAGCTGATAACCCATCTCTTTTTTCTTGTTGTTTTTTTTTTTTAGTCCTGGAAGACCAGTCGAACTTTTGGGGGTCGGGGGGCAGGGGGAGGGGACTGGAGGGGAATGGGGAAGAGAAAAGCCTTTTCTTCCATATCTACTTATCCCCAACAACACGCTATTACAGTATTAGCACACAAACAAAACAACCCCACCCTCTTCATCCTCGCTTACCTCTGATCGGTCAAACTGACAGAGCCCGTAGCCGCCGTGGTCGTCGGTTGGATGCCCGTCCTTATCGCGGAAATGACGGGGTTTCGAACCATGGGGAGTCCCGTGACGGACCCCGACACTGTGGGGACAGAGGGCGCTGCAGGCACGGAGTACGAGGGGATCTGGATGGTGGGAGACACTCCGGAACGCAGCATGGTCGCCGGCGCCGCTCTGGGCATGGCAAGTGCAGAGGCTGCCACTCCTGTTGTTTATTTAGGGAGGTGGGGGGAGAAAAAAAATAACATAAAAAATTTGACACGTGGTCTGTGGTTTTGGTTTATTTAAAATATTTTGTGGAGACTTTTGACATACGGAGAGGGATTTTTGTCATATTGTTGTTTTTTCTCTTTCACCAAAAACTGATTTTTTCTTTTTCTTAGTGTGAAATTCACATTGAAATGGAAGACTTTTGTTTATCTTCTTTGTATACATATATATATACAAAGTGAGTGTGTGTGTGTGTGTGTGTGTGTGTGTGTGTGTGTGTGTGTGTGTCAGTGTGTGTGAGAATGTGTGTCAATGTGTGTGTGTGTGTGTGTGTGTGTGTGTGTGTGTAAGTTACTAGTGTGGCTGAGTGCTGAACATTTGATTAACTTGAGTTTGCACCTCTTGTAATACTAACAGTTGTACACTGTGTACATGTTTCTCATTAGTACTAATCAGTTCAACATCAATTGATCAAATCAACTATGGAATAATCAAACCAATCCCTGAAAAATAGTCAGATGTATCTATGAGAAAACCAAGGTGTGCAAAACAAAACTATTGATCAATAGATCATTTAAATGCCAAGCAAAAATCTAAATCTATATCAAAATTCAAATTCATGTCTGTGATATCACCTTCTGCCAGGCGAGACAGTTTCACCAATTGGTCACAATTTGGTGAAAACAGTCAAACTCAAATTTTTGTATTGTATTGTATTTCTCTTCTTTGTCACAACTGATTTCTCTGTGTGAAATTTGGGCTGCTCTCCCCATGGAGAGCATGTCACTACACTGAGACAGAGCGCCACCATTTTTTTTGCATTTTTTCCTGCATTCAGTTTTATTTGTGTCGAAGTGGATTTTTCTACAGAATTTTGCCAAGGATAACGGTTTTGTTGCCTTGGGTTCTTATACATGCGCTAAGTGCATGCTGGACACAGGACCTCGGTTTATCATCTCATCCGAACGACTAGCGTCCAGACCACCACTCAAGTTTGGTCTAGTGGAGGGGGAGAAAATATTGGCGACTGTACCGCGATTCAAACCAGTCTGCTCAGATTCTCTCGTTTCCTAGGCAGACGCGTTACCTCTACGCTAACACTCCACTTCTTAGTAACTTTACTTTCAAACAACAATCCAGTTTCATGAGGAAGAGCATTGTCTTAGCATAAAAATAAACAAATTCATGCTAAGTGCATGCTTTCTTAGTTTCTACACATTTGGTAGATTTTCTCTTATGAATATATGAGAAGTTTAATATTGGTAAGAACATAAATTGCAATATGAATATTCCTATTTGAGTATTTTCACCTACAAAAGTTGTCAGAGCTCCACATAATTTACAAGTTACACTATCATGAAAAAATCAATCCTTATCAAAACGAACAAAAAACAAGTAAACAAAATTCCGGATGATTAAAAAAAAAAATTTTTTAAAGGGAAGAAAACTGAAAAGGAAAAGAAAGAAAGAACAAGACCGACACAAATATCAAACTATGAAACTGACATTCACAACAACAACAACAACAAATAATTGCCAAACACCCACACCACTAAATCAGTAAATGAACACACATACTATCAACATATAACCACACAATCAATAATGTGACTAGATGTTAACCAAAGAACACACACATGCAGTGATGCACGCACACACGCGCTCAAACACACACATACAGTATACACACATGCTTTTACTTTACCTCTGGGTAGATGCGAAGTAAACTGATGTTGCTGAGACATATCTGTAGTGTACTGTTATTTTCACTTCACAATCTGACCGAGAGAATGCTGACACTCAGCATTCACAGACTTGCACAGGTCTGCAAATCCTTGTGTGGTTATATGCTCTTCAAACTCCAATGTTGGTAATTATGACTTAAACAGCTGGCTCAGCCTTTGGGTAACAATTCTGGAAATGAAAAGGCAGGGTTGTAATTATGTATCCAACTCGACAACGATAGGACAAATGTCCTGAATCACCCAAACAAAATCAGACACATCAAGACGAAGAATGGAATTTTTTTTTTTTCAACACATTTTCAAGTTACTTTACAATATCAAGGACAATTATTTGACAGTATTAAAAACAGCTGTTTGACTGTATTCAGGACAATAACAGCACTGACGGCAGTTACTTGTTGTGTTAAGGACATTTACTTGACAGTATTGTGGACATTTGATTTATTTAACAGTATTATTGTCAAGGACAGTTAACTGACATCACTAAAAGCAGTGTACACCTGCCTTCGTTATTGAATAAAATGGCTCACACTGTCACAGTTCTTCAGTGGCATGCAAACAACTTTATAAGTGGAAGTCAAAGACTGAACATTACAGACGTCTACAGGGATGTCTCTCCAAGTGTTTTTTTCAGTGTGTGTGCGTGTGCATGTGTGTGTGTGTATGACTAGGAGTGTGTGTGTGTGTGACTGTGTGTGTGTGTTACTGTGTGACTCTGTGTGTGTGTGTGTGTGTGTGTGTGTGTGTGTGTGTGTGTGTGTGTGTATGACTAGGAGTGTGTGTGTGTGACTGTGTGTGTGTGTTACTGTGTGACTCTGTGTGTGTGTGTGTGTGTGTGTGTGTGTGTGTGTGTGTGTGTGTGTGTGTGTGTGTACTCCAGACTTTAAATCAAATGATGAATTTTAACGCATGTCATCACATCAGGTGTTACTATGAGTAAGAATACAATATCCTAATTCAGACCAGCACATTCATACAGCAATAGTGAAGCCTCATGTCTGATAACAATCTGAGAGCTGTGTATGACCACACACGTTACACTATTTTGTGCCCACTTAACCACCAAAGTGTGTCATTTTGTGAGTACTTATGCAAACTTCTGTGATTCATACTAGTCATACGCATGTCACTGTGTATTTTGCCAGCCTTTTTTCCCATGGCCTGGCTTACTCAGCTTATATAAGAGATTCATATAAGCTTATGAAGTTAGGCTGACATTTAAGTGAGAGCTGTATAATCAAAGCAATGGAAATTCAATGCAATTCATACTTTACAGCTTGGTCTTTAGTAAAAGACTGTGACTCTCAAACTAGGAGGTGCTATGCACAGGTTCTTTGTGCTGCAGTCCAGGGGGCAAGTTGGCCTTTGTGGAGATGTAACTTGGGCAGAAACTCTCCACTATAATCAAAATTCTAGACTTGACAGTTGGGTCAGTAGTTGCCCCTTCTGCTGTTCTGACAGTCATAACTGGACACAACTATCAATGTATCATACATTCTTTCTCAACCACTGAGTCAGTGAGTGACCTGTAAATTGCTTTGTTGTAAATATATATATATATATATACATGTGGTAACCAAATTTTCCATCAGCTCCGCTTCAAATCCAACCTTTCCGACTGAATGTATGACTGACACTGTTCACATTCAATGTCATAACATTCATTGATGGTCAACAACTGCTTACGTGTCTGAAGTTCTCTCCCAGTCGCACGCGAGAACTAAACAACACTCTCACTTGTTTAGTTACCGAACTGGACGAAAAACAATTGAAAGTTTCATAAACTTTTGATGCAAGCTTTAACACACGGGCGAAAATCAAATCAAGTCGCCGACAGAGAGAAACCGACGTCTTGAGAAAGAGAAAGGGGGTGGAGAAGAGAAAACGAAAACCGGTGGTAAAAATTTCACTCGGCCACAACCACAACCACAAACATTGGTCTCCACGAATCAGCTTTATGAAGCACTGGTTCGAACTTCATTAACAATTAGCGGTCACATTGTTTTACATTGTCTACACATACAACATGAATACACGTGTGTAAACCTTACCACACTCAAAACAACATGATAAACCCCCAATCTTTCTGTCGTCTCTACGTTCACTGACTCCTGTGACTGTTGCACAAAACCGCGAGAATTTCATTCATCAAGTTTAACCATTTCGTCAGAATCTCTTCACAAAATACTAATGCAGATAGGTACAAACCTCTCATCCTTTCTTGAAATCACTGCCAGTTCAGATCAAAACACCCACGATCGTGCAAATTTGAAGATTTGATGGGCACAGTTCCTAATTTCGCTCGTCAAAGCTAGCAAGCAGGTACTTCCGTTGACCCATATTTGAACAAATTTGATTGGCTACAGGAATGAATCGGCCAT
>NC_134905.1:21324613-21332113 GCF_041734735.1 Babylonia areolata
GTCGTTAAACTCCAACAAGGAAAAAAAAAAAAAAAAGTAGCATGTCATTTTGATAAGTTGACATTTTACAACAACATCTTAATAGACATTTATAAAGAACGGCAGATAAGAAAAAAACAAGTAAAAGCAGACTGATAGACAGAAACAGCCAAGCAGCTGGATTAAAACATAGGTTGGCTTATCATCGTGGAGTATTATCATTCGTTTCTTAAATCTTATACAAGCTGTCAAGGAATACAAGCTGTCACGTATCTTTGAGAAATGGTTTTCAGAATGGTTTCTCTCTCTTTAAAAAAAAAAAAAAAAAAAAAAAAAGTCTTGTAGGCTGTGTATGACGACAAACAATTAACTCTTAACTTTTAATTAATCCTCATCACCACCACCCCCATACACACACACCTACACGTCTCTTTTTCTCCCTCTTCGAACACACACACACACACACACAATATCCCCCGACCCCGCCCCCCCCCCCCCCCCCCCCCCCCCCCCCCCCCCCCCACACACACACACACAAACATTAGAACAGCAGAGAATATGAAGGATGTATGGAAATCCCATTCACATGGACATTTTTCCGTTTCTGTCTTTCTGTTCACTCACTAGGTTTTATCATCGTCATCATCACCATTATCTTCTTCTTCTTCATTGTCCATGTCGTCGTCGTCGTCGTCATGATCTTCTTCATCATCATCTTCTTCTAATATTTCTTCATTGTCGTCATCAACATCATCTTCATCATCATCATCATTTTTTCCCTTCCCCTCCTGTGTGTATAATTATTGTCCATGTCGTCGTCGTCATGATCTTCTTCATCATCTTCGTCTTCTCTTTCTTCATTGTCATCATTTTCTTCTTCATTGTCGTCATCAGCATCATCTTCTTCATCATCATCATCATCATCATTTTTTCCCTTCCCCTCCTGTGTATAAAATTATGTTCATGCTAAGCATATCATTTTATTTCTGAGAGCTCAGGGTCTCAGCTGTTATCCAGTTCTGTCGAATGTAAGGATAGTGTGTGTGTGTGTGTGTGTGTGTGTGTGTGTGAACAGGGGCAGAAAGGGTGTGTGGTTGGATGAATTTCACTTCTCCATGAAGACATCCATAATTGAATGTTAAAATGACGGGCGCAACAGCCAAATTGGTTAAAGCGTTGCACTTTCAATCGGAGGGTCCCGGGTTCGAATCTCGGTAACGGCGCCTGTTGGGTAAAAAAAAAGGGTGGAGATTTTTTTCCGATCTCTCAGGTCAACATAATGTGCAGACCTGCTTAGTGCCTGAACCCCCCCCCCCCCCCCCCCCCCCCCCCCCGCGCCCCCTTCGTGTGTATACACAAGCAGAAGATCAAATACGCACGTTAAAGATCCTGTAATCCATGTCAGCGTTCGGTGGGGCTATGGAAACAAAAACATACCCAGTATGCACACCCCCGAAAACGCAGTATGGCTGCCTTTATGGCGGGGTAAAAAAACAACAAAAAAAACAACAACAAAAAACACCGACCACACACGTAAAAGCCCACTCGTGTACATACGAGTGAACGAGGGAGTTGCAGCTCACGAAAGAAGAAGAGAAGAATGTTAATCGTGTTCGCATCACACAGTGAAATGTCGCATGGAATGCAGGATCTTTAACGTGCGTGATTTTTTTTTTTTTTCCCTTTCCCCCCCTGTGCGTAGGATTCTCAATCACGACTGGGTGTTTCCAGGCATTAGCAGATGTGCTGACATGTCAACCCAGCCTTGAAACAGGAAGACAATGCAATACTATTGACCCAGTCGACTTTCAAATTACGTTTTCGGGAATCGCTGTCACGATTACCAGCTTGTGCCTCTCTGCACGGAAATCCGGCTTAACAAGTACATGACTGACTGTGGCTGACGACACATCACGCCCGTTGGCCAAACTCATTGTTGAAGGTTTTTAGGTTTGAAACACAACGAAAAAACAGCATGATTCAGTCGTGTTTTTTTGTTGTTGTTTTTTGTTTTGTTTTTGATTTTTTGTTTTTTTGTTGGTTGTTTTTTTGTTTTTTTTGGTGTGTGGTTTTTTTTCTTTTTTTGGTTTTTTGACTCACTTGTGTAAACAAAGTGAGTCTGTGTTTTAATCCGGTGTTCGGTTGTCTGTGTGTGTGTGTGTGTGTGTGTGTGTGTGTGTGTCCGTGGTAAACTTTAACATTGACATTTTCTCTGCAAATACTTTGTCAGTTGACACAAAATTAGGCCTAAAAATAGGAAAAATTCAATTCTTTCCAGTCATCTTGTTTAAAACAATATTGCACCTCTGGGATGGGCACACAAAAATAAAAAATGAAGCCTAATTATATGCAAACTGCATTTGCTGTTATATTTATATTTTTTGTATTCTTTAAATATGGCACTTTGATCTGATATTCTGACCCAACAAGAGTAGTCATTATTATCATTTTTTGTTCAAACAGGAACCTCTTTTGCTAAGCATGGAAGTTTTATTTATTTTGCAAACGTTTTGGTGCAGATAGTAAAAAAGGGAAATTACTCTGTACTTAATGCTAGGGGACTTAATTTGCTTTAAACTGATCTTTCTCATCCTAAACATTACATTTTGAAATTATACTCGACACATAATAAGCTTGGATTTTTTTTAACTGTATCACAAGTGAGTCTTGAAGGCCTTGCCTCTCTTGATTTTTTGTTTGTTTTTTTCCTATCCAAGTGGATTTTTCTACAGAATTTTACCAGGGACAACCCTTTTGTTGCCGTGGGTTCTTTTATGTGCGCTAAGTGCATGCTGCTGCACACAGGACTTCGGTTTATCGTCTCATCCGAATGACTGATCGTCCAGACCACCACTCAAGGTCTAGTAGAGGGGGAGAATATATCGGCGGCTGAGCCGTGATTCGAACCAGCGCGCTCAGATTTTCTCGCTTCCTAGGCGGACGCGTTACCTCTAGGTCATCACTCCACGTATGTACGTATATCCGAGCTACACCTGAGAACTGAGAAACATCCGTCCGGATGGATATTAATGTCAAACACCCGGTCTTCCTCCAACTAAAAGCAATAAGATTTTTTCCTTTTTGCGTCATCAGAAAACGAAACTCATAATGTAATAACGATTTCCTTTTAGCGTCGTCAGAATAGAAATTGACCTGATATGTCCAATTTGCATGAATGTGTACTTTCAAGTCGTCCGCGGTTAGAGAAATTATCTTAAATATCCTACTTCCGTAAGTGTGTGTGTGTGTGTGTGTGTGTGTGTGTGTGTGTGTGTGTGTGTGTGTGTGTGTGTGTGTGTTCGTTCTTTAGTTTAAAGTCTTTTCACTGTAAGTGATATTAGACGAGTGAGGGAAAAAAATCGAGTGGGAGGAGGGGGAGGGGGGTATTATTGTACGCGTACGAGTAAGTGAAAGTGTGTGGTGTGTGTGTGTGTGTGTGTGTGTGTGTGTGTGTGTGTTTCTTTTTGCAATCTACTGTGTTTTCCTTAACAACGCATAATGATTGGCTGTGTAACTCGGGGGGAAAATATCACAATAATTGCGTTCCTTTCCGGAAGTAGCTGTTCAATGAATAACCGGATGTGAATTGATTACCAGTCTGTGTCAGAATGTGAAAACGTGAGGCTATGAGTCTACTGGTAGAGTGGTAAACTGCCCTGGATTTTTTTTTTTTTTTTTTTTTCCAGTTTCCTGCTTCGAAACTGATTGGCAAAGTAGGTCTTTCTATGAGTTGTGTGACGGGCGCAATAGCCGAGTGGTTAAAGCGTTGGGCTTTCAATCTGAGGGTCCCGGGTTCGAATCTCGGTGACGGCTCCTGGTGGGAAAAGGGCGGAGGAGAGTTTCTCCCATCTCCCAGGTCGACATGTGTGCAGACCTGCTTTAGTGCCTGAACACTCTTCGTGTGTTGACCGCAAGCAGAAGATCAAATACGCACGTTAAAGATCCTGTAATCCATGTCAGCGCTCGGTGGGTGATGGAAACAAGAACATACCCAGCATGCACACCCCCGAAAACGGAGTACCGCTACCTTCATGGCGAGGTAAAGACGGTCATACACGTAAAATCCCACTCGTGTACATACGAGTGAACGTGGGAGTTGCAGCCCACGAACGAAGAAGAAGAAGAAGAAGTGTGAGTGAGTGTGTGTGTGTGTGTGTGTGTGTGTGTGTGTGTGTGTGTGTGTGCGCGCGCGCGAGCTAGTGCGTATGATGTGTATGTGTGTGTGTGCGTGTGCGTGTGAGTGTGTGCATAATTTATACGTGCGTATGTGTCATAACATTGCGTTTTTGGTTTATCTAGCTCGTGATTGTGTTGTCTGCTGGTGAAAGTGAAGATAAATAAATAATCATATTTTGTAAGGCTTGTCTATGTTACTTCAGAATTAAGTCTGGAATCAATTTCTGTGGAGCGACTGATAGTGCGCGTGCTTTCGACGCTGTCCTGAATATAATTATTGTTCACGGTATCCTTCTTCTTCTTCTTCTGCGTTCGTGGGCTGCAACTCCCACGTTCACTCGTATATACGCGAGTGGGCTTTTTCGTGTATGACCGTTTTTACCCCGCCATGTAGGCAGCCATACTCCGCTTTCGAGGGTGTGCATGCTGGGTATGTTCTTGTTTCCATAACCCACCGAACGCTAACATGGATTACAGGATCTTTAACGTGCCGTATTTGATCTTCTGCTTGCGCGTATACACACGAAGGGGGTTCAGGCACTAAGCAGGTCTGCAACATACGTTGACCTGGGAGATTGTACAAAAAAAAATCTCCACCCTTTACCCACCAGGCGCCGTCACCGTGATTCGAACCCGGGACCCTCAGATTGAAAGTCCAACGCTTTAACCATTCGGCCATTGCGCCCGTCGTTCACGATATCCATGCATCGGGGAAAGTGCAGCAGACTTATTGTCTTGTCACTCCACTCTAGGCCTTCGGATGCGTGAGGTCATAGGAGTGATCTATTTATAGATAGACCTAGACCTTTCAGGAACCTTAGGCACTTGACATGACATCCTTGTCAGAGAGAGAATGTTAATTCCCGGATATTGTTATTGGGACTGTCGTGGAAAACTGATCGAGAAGGACTTCGTATACTAAACGTTGTCTTCGAAGTAGTTGAATTCGTTGCAGTTGTTTCTTCAGAATATTTATTACATATTTCGGATTCTTCTTCTTCTTCTTCTTCTTCTTGAATGATTTTCTGAGAATACTGGTTTGGATACGACGAGGATTTAACAAGATGGACGTGCAGGTAAGTACACTCGTACTATCCACATTTCTTCCCCATTGTGTTTTTCTATTCAGTTTCGTTCCGAAAACGTAGATTTGTTTTCAATAACACTTCTCTACATTTCTTCAAAGAAGGCCAGTCAAAAAGAGTGGAGTGGAAGAAATGTAAAATATATTTATATCACAATGTTTATATTTGTATTTGTATTTCTTTTTATCACAACAGATTTCTCTGTGTGAAATTCGGGCTGCTCTCCCCAGGGAGAGCACGTCGCCATACTACAGCGCCACCCATTTTTTATATATTTTTTGTTCTTGCGTGCAGTTTTATTTGTTTTTCCTATCGAAGTGGATTTTACTTACAGAATTTTGCCAGGAACAACCCTTTTGTTGCCGTGGGTTCTTTTACGTGCGCTAAGTGCATGCTGCACACGGGACCTCGTTTTATCGTCTCATCCGAAGGACTAGTGTCCAGACCACCAGTCAAGGTCTAGTGGAGGGGGAGAAAATTTCGGGGGGCTGTGCCGTGATTCGAACCAGCGCGCTCAGATTCTCTCGCTTCCTAGGCGGACGCGTTACCTCTAGGCCATCACTCCACATACATCATTTTGACAACTTTTTTTTTCCGGTCCTATAAATGGAAATGTATATATGATAGTTAGTCGTGTCCGACTATGACCATCAGAACAGCAGAGGAGGCAACTGCTGTTCCGACTATAATTTTGGGCTAGAATTTGACAATAGTGGAGAGTGTCTTGCCCAAGTTACATCCCCACTCTCTCGGCCAAGAGGGGTTTAGGACAGTCGGCGTTGGGGATAGTTCCCAAAGGCCAACTAGCCCACAAGGCTGCAGCACTAAAAAGCCAGTGCAATTTTTCCTCCTAGTTTGAGAGTCATAGTCCTTCACAAAAGACTAAGCTGTAAATGGTTTCACATTGCACTGGAGAAACCATTGATAATACAGCTCTCACTTTGCTGTTGGCCCAAATGTAAACTTATGTCAATCTGTGATATAAGCCGAGTGTTGGGCCTTGAAATGTACAGGGGAAGAAATGCACTGACCACATCATTGAACATCTTTAACCACCGAAAAACGATTACTGTCGGACATTTGTCCAGAACAACTTGACCTAAAGAGCTTATCGTTAAACTCAGCTCTGCCTGGAAGAAATGTGGATATTGCCGATATAGAATATATATATTGTGTGTGTGTGTTGTGTGTGTGTGTGTGTGTGTGTGTGTGTGTGTGTGTGTGTGTGTGTGTGTGTGTGTGTGTAGAGGGGAGAAGGGAGGGGACAGAGAGAGACAGCGTGTGTGTCTTTCTCTCTTTGTTTCATTCTCTCTCTCTCTCTTTCTCCCCCTCCCCCTCTCTCTCTCTGTCTCATTCTCTATGTGTGTGTCTCATTCTCTCTCTCTCTCTGTCTCATTTTTTCTCTCTCTCTGTCTTATTCTTTCTCTCTCTGTCTCATTTCTTCTCTCTCTCTGTCTTATTCTCTCTCTCTCTGTCTCACTCTGTCTGTGTCTCTGTCTCTCTCCCTCTCTCTCCCTCTCTCTCCCCCTCTCTCTCTTTCTCTTCCTCTCTCCCCCTCCCTCTCTGTCTCATTCTCTCATTCTCTCCCTCCCCCCTCTCCTCTCTCTCTCTGTATCTCATTCTCTCTCCCCCTCTCTCTCTTTCTCTGTCTCTGTCTCATTCTCTCCCCCCCCCCTTTCTCTCTCTGTCTCTTTCTCTCTCTCTCTTTTCCCCCCTCTCTCTCTCCTATCTCACTCCCCCCCCCTCTCTGTCTCTCCCCCTCCCTCTCTCTCTCTTCCTCTCTCCCCCTCTCTCTCTCCCCTCCCCCTCTCTCTCTCCTCCTCTCTACCCCTCTCTCTCTCCTCCTCCCTCTCTCTCTCTTTCTCTGCCCCCTCTCTCTCCCCCTCTCCCCCTCTCTCTCACACCCTCTTTCTTTCTCCCTCTCTCTCTCCCCTTCTCTCTCTCCCTCTCTCTGCCCCCCCCCTCTCTCTCTCTCTCGTTTTCCAAAACGTGTTTGTTTGGTGGGTTTTTTTTTGTTTGTTTGTTTTTGTTTTTGTTTTTGTACACGCAGTCACCAAGAAAATATTCCATGACGACAAAATCACCCCCACCCTGGTAATTTCTAGAAACAATGTTGCCATACCCCGCCCCTCTCCCTCCCTCCCCCACAAAAAAAAAATCTCTTAGTTCCCAAATGTTAGGACTGCTTACCAACAATAACGTTACTCACTGGGCAAATCAGATTGTCTGGGTGGGTGGGCTTATAGGCGGGGCAGTCACA
>NC_134905.1:21352113-21357113 GCF_041734735.1 Babylonia areolata
GGGATAGATTCCACAGTGTCGCAGTTACCACCACCACCGCCGCCAATGCCCCAGCAGCATCCCAGCCATCACTCAGCCATGTCGCAGAATCCTAGTGGGCAACCTCCCCGAGCAGCAAGAAGAACTCAGGCCGAAGACGCCTTGCCCTTGCCCTTGCCTACCACAACAGAGCACCACCACCATCATTTTCCGACATGGTCATCATCGCCGTCGTTGTTGTCATCATCATCCACAGGTGAGAAGTCTTCTTCCCCCCTACCCCCTCACCCAGCGGCTTTTTCTCGCGGGGTGGCTGCTGAAAATCTCCCGCACCAGTCCAGTTTCGGGTTCGCCGTTCCACCAGAACCACGGAGACAGCCTCTGCGGAGATGTGAGAGTCTCAGATCAGACAGCATCACAACAGCGAGAGATACGGTCCCGTGGCCGTCCGCACCAGGCTCAGAAACGATGGCTTCTACCGGAAGTAGCATGCCGGGGAATCCCCGAGGAGGGGGAAGAGGAGGAAGGGATGGAGGTGGAGGTGGTCCCGGCAAGTGGAGGTCCTCCCCATCTTGCTCCAGACGGTCCTCTTTCAGGAACCAGCCCTTGGCTCGGAGCGCGTCAGTGTCGTCGTCAGGTGCTGCCCCCCACACTGGGGGGAAGGCCGGTCGTCTGGCTTCTGCCTCTTCTGTTCCTGCACACCCTCTCTCTGAAGACTGGCGGGCACAAGGTCCTCACAAACTCGAGGATACCGCCGCTGACAGTCTTGCAAGAAACAATCAGGTCGTTTCCAACGTCCCGGAGAATCCGGAAGTACCCAGGAATCCTCAAGACGCGCCTGCCAACTACATCCATGCTGAAGGCTTCCGTTCCAGTAACCCTGCCGAAGACGGGAACATCCGTTCTGAACACCAGTCTCTCAGCCAAGGCTCTCAGCTGACCGTTGTGGAACAGGCGGAGAGAACTCTCACTGACGCCGCGCACAGAACCGTTCATCCCAGCGGCACAGACCAGGAGATGCTCCCCAGGGGGTTCAGGGAAACCCAAGACGTGGACATGGACTCAGCTCAGGCTGCTCAAACCATGGACTCAGCCCAGGCTGCTGCTCAAACCCTGACTCAACCTACTCAATGTCCCCCTTTTCGCAGGCAGCTGAGTCGTCGCCGGAGTTACCAGCAGGCCACTGCGGACTCGGACTCGGCACCCACATCGGCGGCGGCCGTTGCTGCTGACGACGACGACGACGACGATGATGGGAGAGGAGTGAGGGTGGAGGATGTGTTTGAGGAGGAGGAGGAAGAGGAGGAGGAAGGCTGCTTGTCGTTCACCCCACCGCCCACCCCTAGACCCGCCAAGACTCGCCGGGTGGATATGAGCAAGTGAGTGGCTGTTGTGTATTCTGTTGTATTATTGTGTATTGTATTATTACTTCTTTTTTTTTTTCTTTTTTTGGTCACACAACAGATTTCTCTGCCGGCAAGTGAGTGATTTGGTTGTGTTGTATTGTTGTGTATTTTGTTGTGTTATTGTGTATTGTATCGCTCTTTGCCGTCACAGCAGATTTCTCTGTTAGTGGGTGGTTGTTGTATTGCATTGCATTGTATTGTATTGTATTGTATTGTATTGTTGTGTAACTTCTTGTTTGTCACAGCTGATTTCTCTGTTGGCAAGTGAGTGAATGTTGTATTGTATATTAGTGAGTGTTGTAGTGTACTGTAGTGTACTGTAGTGTTTTGTAGTGTGGTGTAGTGCAGTATAGTGTAGTGTAGTGCTGTATTGTGTAACATTTCGTCACAACAGATTCCTTTGTGTGAAAGTCAGCATGCTTTGCTCTCTCCAGGGAAAGCGCATCGCTACTTTTGTGTGTTTGTGTGTGTGTGTGTGTGTGTGTGTGTGTGTGGTAAACTCTAACAAAATCATTTTCTATGGAAATACTTTGACAATACCAAATTTGGATTAAACATAGTAAGGAAAAAAAAATCTTCACAGTCATTCCGATGATAGGTGTAAGTCTTACGAATGAAGCCTGTATTTCCGGATCATTAACGGTTTATTTCGTAAACGCTCGATCCCGATCCAAAAATTCCATGATCCCGCTTCACAGTTCCCAGAATGTTGGCTATGTTTGGGAAGACGGCACAACATCGTTTTTCTTGTTTGCAGTTACAAGAAAGTAGATACAAATTCTGGACAAAACACATAAAAATGACACTAACTCATGCTAACTGCATAAGAATATTCTAAAATGGACACTGAATTAACTGGAATACACTAACTACACCATCGACATGCTAACTGCATAAGAATACTCTAAAGTGGATACTGAATCAACTGGAAAGAACATAAAAAAAATTGAATCAAACGTTTCTTTCAGTTTCGGACAGCCTGTGGTAGACTGGTTTGTGCATATCTGTACATGTTGCGGTTTGCCTGAGGCGATGTCAGCGTCTCCTTTACCACCGAACGTAAAAGATTTTTTTTTTTAAATAATCGAGATATGTCGAGAAAACATGATTTTAAATGGTAATATAACGAATGGAATTACCAGGAATATGATACCTATTTCAATAAGTGAAATAACCTAACTTTATCACCCAGTCCGCGAAATAATCAATGAATGAACGAATCAATCACTCAAGCTGTCAGTCAGATGAATTAATCAATCAGTTAATCAGTCAGTCAATCAATCAATCAATCACTTCTTTATGGCGTAACAGCAAGGAATCAACGAAGAAAGGATGATGTAAAACATAAACAGACGTCATTGGGGTGTGTGTGTCTGTGTGTGTGTGTGTGTGTGCCTTCAGTGGCGTTTGTTGACCCAAACTTCAAGCTGGAAGGTGTTGAAGTCTCTCTGTGTGTGTGTGTGTGTGTGTGTGTGTGTGTGTGTGTGTGTGAGAAAGGCAAGGGGGCGAGGGGGGTGATGTGGTAGAAATCGACTGGAACCTCCCAGTTTGACCGTACACAAGACCCGACACGACACTTTCGTTCGTCCTTTGAGCGAATCGGCAATTCTTCTTCTTTTTCTTCTTATCTGTAAGTGGGCTGCAACTCCCACGTTCACTCGTATGTACACGAGTGGGCTATTACGTGTATGACCGTTTTTACCCCACCATGTAGGCAGCCATACTCCGTTTTCGGTGGGGTGTATGCTGGGTATGTCCTTGTTTCCATAACCTACAGAACGCTGACATGGATTACAGGATCTTTAACGTGTGTATTTGATCTTCTGTTTGCTGTATACATACACACAAAGGGGGTTCAGGCACTAAACAGGTCTGCACATAATTATGGACCTGGGAGATCGAAAAAATCTCCTCCACCCTTTACCCACCAGGCGCCGTTACCGAGATTCGAAACCAGGACCCCCAGATTGAAAGTCCAACGCTTTAACCACTTGGCTGCTGTTGCGCCCGTCGAACCGGCAATAATCATCGGGTTTGGGTTTGTACATTATGGGTACATATCCCAAGTACTTGCGATATATATAGGTATGCATTCGTGAGGAAAAATCCCCAAACTGGCGCAACCAGCTTTGCTGGGTCAGTAGGGGGTCACCAAACTCTCCTATGGGACTTTGTACAATCCCGCTTGTCAAATCATACATGGATAGCTCATTGGCCAGGAAAGCTGAAGCCAACTGGACGCCATATTGTTTCTCGTATCCGGCCGTCAGTCTGTAGTTGACAAGTCGTCTGCTAACTGGTGGTAGTTTCTTCGTGCATCTTCGATGAAATCGTGTTGTGCTTGCCCCCACGACATGCCAAATGTTGTGTCTTGATTGAAATCTGCCAGTGGTTTATCTACCAAAGTTATTACAGGAAAACATTGCAGCGACACGTGGCACAAACTTGCAGTGGAAGAAACACACAGG
This sequence comes from Babylonia areolata, assembly GCF_041734735.1. NCBI lineage: Eukaryota > Metazoa > Mollusca > Gastropoda > Neogastropoda > Buccinidae > Babylonia > Babylonia areolata. Next base: position 21,355,967 of record NC_134905.1, read on the forward strand.
AATGTCAGCTTAACTAACACCCCGAGCAATTGAAAGCTTGCCGTGAAGCCAGCTGAGCGCTCGGCTACACATATGAACTCACCGCTTCGCGCTATACTGACACGAGAAGCAAAATGGCTGATTGAACACTTCCGCTGGCTTCAGTCAGCAAAGGGGCTCAAAGAAGGCATGCGCTATCCATGTATTGTTAGCTCAGTGGTACAATCCCAGCTGCCCAACCCCTTTCTTTTTCTGTCCCTCTCGCCATTCCGAAGCAGTTCATGTGAAATGTAACGCGAGGAATATTTTCTGCTGTTGCTTTTACTCATGATCGCTGGTCATATGTTGCAAGAGCTAGAAGCGATGTTTTCCACCAGAGAAACCACGCAGAAAAGAAATTGTGGGCAGGTTTCTTTGTGATTAATTTTCCTGTGGTGTGCTGCGTGTTGTGTTATGTTGTGGTTTGTGTTGTGTGTGTGTGTGTGTGTGTGTGTGTGTGTGTGAGAGAGAGAGAGAGAGAGAGAGAGAGAGAGAGAGTGTGTGTGAGTGATGTGAGAGAGAGAGAGAGAGAGAGAGAGAGAGAGAGTATTTGTGCTTTTCAGATTCGTAACTTGCATGGTAGCATGTTGACGTTGCGAAATAGTGTACAACAACAGAAGGAAGGAATTGGTCGATAGAAAATCCACCCCTCTCCCTCACTCTCTCCCTCTCTCTTCCCTCCCTCCTACCTCTCTACCTCTGTCTCTGTCTGTCTGTCTGTCTGTCTCTCCCTCATTTTTCTCCCCGCTCCTTCCTTCCCTCAGTCACACAGACAGACAGAGAGAGAAAGAAATGTACAGACAGACAGAAAAAGAAATAGACAGACAAACAGACATACCAACAGACGGAGAGGGTTATATGCACTGCGTGTAAACAATGTCTGTCTTTTTTTTTCCTCCTCAAACTATTAATCGAAAGTTGCATGTTTGAGATGCCAAGGCATATCAGTGTACATCGTTTTAAAGCTCGTTTGAAGAGCCGCTGCTTTTCGAAAACCACACTTCAATTCTTTCGTTATCTTGTAGTAGTTTTAAACAGATATCTAACGACTAATAACCCTCTCTTTCGAGTGTTTGTTTGTCGTTGAGATAGGAGCTGTGAAGTGCTATCTGGCTGCGGTTAGCGATAA
>NC_134905.1:21362113-21364613 GCF_041734735.1 Babylonia areolata
AAAAGCACCTTCTCTCTCTCTCTCTCTCTCTCTCTCTCTCTCTCTCTCTCACGCACACATAGCACACACACACACACACACACACACACACACACACACACACACAAACACACACACACAACTGAAGATGCATTCTCGGTTTGCTGGCAGCGAGAGCGCATTCGCTGTCAGTGTGAGTGCAGCATGACACATATATACGTGCCTTCAAGCATAGACACAACTAATAATAATATTTCTCAGTCCGTTTCTTGGTTTTGTTTGTCATTTTCTTTGTTCTTTCTGGCAATGGTTCTCTATGTCTCTCTGTCTCTGTCTCTCTCTCTTTCTGTCTCTGTGTCTCTGTCTCTGTCTGTCTGTCTCTTTCTCTGTCTCTCTGTCTCTGTCTCTCTCTCAATGATTGGATGAAACGACACTGTAACGTTCCCTGTACCCCCCCCCCCCCACCCCCTCCCCCGTCTCATGGGCTGTTTTAAGCTAATGACAGTAAAGACTGAGTCAAAAAGTCAACTCTTTCTGTCTCTCTCTGTCTTTCTCTCTGTCTCTGTCTCTGTCTCTCTCTCTCTCTCTCTCTCTCTCTCTCTCTCTATGTCTCTGTATCTCTGGCTTTGAATTTCCTTTCTATCCTTTCCTTTCTGACGAATCTCGGTAACGGCGCCTCAGTGGTGGGGTAAAGGGTGGAGATTTTTTCCCCATCTCCCAGGTCAACATATGTGCAGACCTGCCAGTGCCTGAACCCCCTTCGTGTGTATACACGCACAAGCAGAAGATCAAATACGCAGCGTTAAAAATCCTGTAATCCATGTCAGCGTTCGGTGGGGTTATGGAAACAAAAACATACCCAGCATGCACACCGCCAAAAAACGGAGTATGGCTGCCTACATGGCGGGGTAAAAAAAAGGTCATACCCGTGAAAGCTCACCCGTGTACATATACGTGTGAGTTGGAGCCAACGAACGAAGAAGAAGAAGAAGAAGAATTTCTGGCTTGTCTTTTCTTTTCTTTCCTTTTTGACGTAACGTTTTCGAGCAGTGTTCGTTGTGTGACGTCATGAGAGTAATCGCCTCCTCGTTGTTTGTGATGGATACTGTCAAGGTGCTTCTTGATCGGTCCAGATTCGTGGATTTTCACCCTCCTCCCCCATACCCCCTTTCTGTCTCTCTGTCTGTTTTTCTCTGTCTGTCTCTGTCTCTCTGTCTGTTTCTCTCTCTCTCTCTCTCTCTCTCTCTCTCTCTCTCTCTGTGTGTGTGTGTGTGTGTGTGTGTGTGTGTGTGTGTGTGTGTGTGTGTGTGTGTGTGTGTGTGTGACTGAAAGAGATTGGATGAGAGAGAGAGAGAACTTTACACATTGAAATTTTTTTTATTTTCTGAGGGTAATAGAGTAATAGAGTAAGCACGACAATGTTGTTGTTGTTGGTTGTTGTTTTTTTTCATCCAGCCCTCGAAGGGAAATCAGTAAAATGAAACAATGGGGAGAGAGAGGGAGAGAGAGAGAGAGAGAGAACACTGAACACTGAAATGTTTAATGTCATTAGCTGTTAAGCTCTAGTGACATAGTAGGTACAAATCAGAACAAAAAATGGTGCAAAACAGATAAAAATGGAACAGAAAGGAAAAACTGAAGAACTGAAGCAAAATAAACTACCGCTAAGGGATAAGCAACGCTTCGGTACTTTGTCATTAGCTGAAAGGAGAGAGAGAGAGGGGGGAACGGACAGACGGATGGACAGTGTAAAGAAGGAAGCATAATTATAATTTCTACACCATATGAGTGCAATGGCTCACACATTTGGGTATTTGCAATACTCTCTCTTCCACCGAGTCTTGTATAACAAGGGAAAACTTCGCGATAGGCTGCCCGCGAGCGAGGATCGCCGCCCGTGCAGTGCTGTAGGTCAAGAGACCAACGTCCAGCCTACGTCGTCAAGTGACCAACGTCCAGCCTACGTCGTCGGGCGCGCGACCTCCCAGCACGCACTATACATTGCTCAGCTTAAATTTCTTGGTCAGCACATTCACAAAACACAATGCCCGGAAAACACTGAAGCATAATTATATACATTGCTCAGCTTGAATTTCTTGGTCAGCACATTCACAAAACACAATGCCCGGAAAACACTGAAGCATAATTATATACATTGCTCAGCTTGAATTTCTTGGTCAGCACATTCACAAAACACAATGCCCGGAAAACCACTGTTCGCCATTCAACGATGTGCAACATTTTCCAGAAATAAAAAGAGAGGAATAATCATTATGACACGCAGGAAACACTGAATGAAAGAAAGAATTTCACACAGAGAAATCTGTTGTGACAAAAAGGGTGTAAATACAAATCCGAACGTCCCATGCCTTTGGAGTAATGGACTAGAGGTAACGCGTCCGCATAGGAAGCGAGAGAATCTGAGCGCGCTGGTTCGAATCCCGGCACAGTCGCCTAGTATTTTCTCTCCCTCCCCCCCCCCTTACCCCCATCCACTAGACTTTGAATGGTGGTCTGGACG
>NC_134905.1:21389613-21434613 GCF_041734735.1 Babylonia areolata
TTTTCACAGTAGTTTCACACGACTGTTTAAGATGGCTCAGCCCTTTCTTCATTCCCGATCAGAGGGAAAACTATATATATATATATATATATATATATATATATATATATATATATATATATATATATATATATCACCTTCACCTTCACCTCTCCCGTAGTCTGGGTTCAGACCGTTGGGGCACCGCTGCTGACCTGGCCACCACCCCTCTCCACTCTTCACGGTTTTCTGATTTCCTCAGGGCGTCACCGAGCGTCAAGCCTGTCCAACCCCGGATGTTGTCTTCCCATCTCTTCCTCTGCCGTCCTCTCCTTCTGCCTCCTTGTACGGTGCCTTGCAGGAACGTTTTGGCAAGACCAGATGATCGGGAGATGTGTCCATACCACCTAAGTTTGCGTTTTTTCACTATGGACAGAAGGTCTTCGTAGGGTCCAATACTTTGCTTGATTCTGTTCTTCACTTCCGTGTTAGTGATGTGGTCTCTGTAGGAGATGCCAAGTAGTCTACGAAAGCATCTCATCTCGACAGCTTGGATTCTTCTCTCGATGTCCGCAGTCAGGGTCCAAGTCTCGCAGGCGTAGAGCAATATTGAAATAACCAGGGAACGCATCAGTCTGATTTTTGAGCTGAGAGCGATGTTTTTGTTGTTCCAGATGGTGTATATAACAATAGAAAAAAAGGAAAACAACAGAACAGTTTCTCACATGCCCGACCGGTTTCGACCACTGGTCTTCATCAAGGGCGTTTACTGGTATGTCAAAATGCAACACACACACCAACAAAGAAAACAAAAAGGTTAACAAAGCTCATGAAAAAAACTCATGTAAAAACTGCATCCAGGGCATGCAGCATGAAAAGAACAGTGTGAAGTGTTGCTTGGGGAATAGGAAGAGAGGCTGGTGAGTAAAGTAGTCAGAGAGGACGAGAGAGAGGTCGAGAAAAAATAGATGGGCAGATAATAGGAGGGGGAAAAAAGAGAGACAGAGAGGGAGGGGGTCAGGGAGGGAGAAGGGACTGTGAGAGAGGAGGAGAGAGAGGGAAAGACAGAGAGAGACAGACAGCGAGAGAGGGGGGGAAGAAATAAGGAGAGAGGGGAGGGACAGACGGACAGATGGCTGACAATGAGAGAGAGAGAGGGAGGGAGGGAGGGAGAGAGAGAGGATGAAGAGACGAAGAGAGAGGGGGGAGAGAGAGGGGGGAGAAAGAGGGAGAGGGAGAGACAGACGGACAGGCGGAGAGAAGGCAGACTGACAGAGAGAGAGAGAGAGAGAGAGAGTCCTATATATATATATATATATATAAAACAATACTTTTTTTAAAGGAAAATATTGGTTGTTGAAGAAATTCTGTAACTTGTCGGTGGAGTATGTGTGTGAAAAGTGTCCCTTGCACATTTCTTCTGTCTTTGCTGCTGTGTGTGCACATGTCAAATGATCGGTGTAAGGACAGGCCCGGTGCTTCCTTTTTATTTATTTATTTTTTTTTTTTAGAGGAAGTGTCTGGGTTTGTTCCAATGTACCTTTTATTTATCTGTGTGCCTGCCGAATCGGTAGCGTAAGTAGCACTGACTTGAAGTTTGTCCCTTGCTTAGTGTCAAAATAACATCACACTCAAAAATTCATAAAGAAAAGTGCGGAATTGTTGCGTTGATGACATTCTTAAAATCATCATAATTATCATTCCGTTGTGGACAGTCTTGAAGTATTGTGTTGACAGTTATTGTGGAACTTTATATAACAGTTGACTGATTTTTTTTTTTTTTTTTTTGTCTAAAATTCCACGTGGACAGACATGCAGACGCAATTACTTTCAAGAAAGTTGAAGAATCATGGTAGGAGTTCGTCAAAATGCTCCACAAGAAAATATTTACTGAAATGTATTACTGTCCTCCTCTCTCTCTCTGTTTGTTTGTTTGTTTGATTTTTTTTTTTAAGCTGTGAAATGTAAATCTGTCAGTTATCTGTCAATTTCACTCCCACCCAACCACAACCACCCCCTCACTCCCCAAATGACCACCACCTCCCATCCCCACCCCCAACCCCCCGAAAAAGAAAAAAAAAGAAAAGAAGAAGAGTAAAAACTCAAATGATGTTATAATATGTGACAATATTTCACACAAGACAAGAAAAACGGCTTCACACAACAGTCCGATTTCACATTATAATAAAAACCGTCCCCCCCCCCCCCACCCCCACCCCCCAGTGAAACTCGTTGCAACAATGACACAGCAAATTGCACAGCCACGCGCCCTTTAGGGAGGAGAGATATGAGCTGCCATATCATTAGTCACCTCCATTGAAAAAAAAAAAAAAGAAAAGAAAAAAAGAAGAATGAGAGACGGTGTTGGGAGGGAGGGGTGAGGAGGGTAGGGTTGGGTTAAGGACCAATCAGAAGGCTTCTGTCCTCGGTGCATTGCATGATATCGTCTACCAACAGCCAATCAGCGAGGAGCTATGCTATTATTGTGAGCGACGACCCGGAGACATTTTTGAGTCAGAAGCCGGTAGTTGTTAGTGGTTATCTTTCGCTACTGGCGCGTGCCGGAAAACCGAACAGTGTTATCATCCGGACTCGTAAAGCGTTTTGTACAAGAGCACTCTCTTGACATGCAATTAGATACAGAGACGACTATATCGTGTGATATAATGGATATGATCTCTCTGTGTGTGTGTGTGTGTTTGTGTGTGTGTGTGTGTGTGTGTGTGTGCCTCAGAAAACGGAACTTATGTTTCTTTAGGACTCGTGAAGTGTTTTTTTTTTTGTACAAGAGCACTCTCTTGACCTGTAATTAGATATAGAGTCGACAGTCGTGTGATATAATGGGCAGGGCAGGGCAGAGCATGGTGTGTGTGTGTGTGTGTGTGTGTGTGTGTGTGTGCGTGTGTGTGTGTGTGCGTGTGTGTGTGTGTGTGTGTGTGTGTGTGCGTGTGTGTGTGTGTGTGCGTGTGTGTGTGTGTGTGTATGTGCGTGTGTATGTGTGTGTATGTGTATGTGTGTGTGTGTGTGTGTGTGTGTGTGTGAAACTCGTGCATCAAAAATGTGTACAGGTCGGTTACCTTACATCAATATTCTTGCGTTCTTGCCTTACCTTACCTTACCTTACCTCACAGACGCCCACCATCACCATCACCATACCTTACTTTACCTTACCTTATAGACGCCCACCATCACCTTACCTTACCTTACCTTACCTTATTGACGCCCACCATCACCTTACCTTACCTTACCTTACCTTACCTTACCTCACAGACGCCCACCATCACCTTACCTTACCTTACCTTACCTCACAGACGCCCACCATCACCTTACCTTACCTTACCTTACTTTACCTCACAGACGCCCACCATCACCTTACCTTACCTTACCTTACCTCACAGACGCCCACCATCACCTTACCTTACCTTACCTCACAGACGCCCACCATCGCCATCACCTTACCTTACCTTACTTTACCTCACAGACGCCCACCATCACCTTACCTTACCTCACCTTACCTCACAGACGCCCACCATCACCTTTCCTTACCTTACTTTACCTTACCATACCTTACTTCACAGGCGCCCACCATCACCTTACCTTACCTTACCTCACAGACGCCCACCATCACCTTACCTTACCTCACCTTACCTCACAGACGCCCACCATCACCTTACCTTACTTTACCTTACCTTACCTCACAGACGCCCACCATCACCTTACCTTATTATACCTTACCTCACATACGCCGACCATCACCTTACCTTACCTTTACCTTACCTTACCTCACAGACGCCAACCATCGCGGTGATCGGGTCAGGGGGAGGGTTCCGCGCCATGACTGGCTACAGCGGGGTCTTCAAGGCTCTGGCCGACTCGGGGCTCCTCGACTGTGCCACCTACGTCTGTGGACTGTCCGGATCCTCCTGGTGAGTGGCTTCCCTTTGGTGGCTTGGCTTCGTCGGTTGGTGGGCTAGGTGGGTGGCTGGTTGGTTGGTTGGTTGGGTGGGTGGTTGGTTGATGGGTTGGTTGGTTGGTTGGTTGACTGGTTATTCAGTTTGTGGGCTGTCTTGATCCTCGTGGTCAGTGGCTTCCCTTTGGTGGCTTGGCTTCGTCGGTTGGTGGGTTGGGTGCGTGTCTGTGTCTGTGTGTGTCTGCCCTCCCCACTCACCCCCCTCCTTTCATGATCAAGTACCTCTCCACGCTGTACTCCCACGAGAACCATGAACACCTTTTTAACCTTTACCCCCCCCCCCCTCCTCCCTCCTTCCCCCCACCTCCTTTCATGACCAGGTACCTCCCCACGCTGTACTCCCACAAGAACCATGAACACCTTTTAACCTTTAACTCCCCCAACCCCACCCATCCCCCTCTCTCTCTCCCCACCTACCTCCTGTCATGACCAGGTACCTCTCCACGCTGTACTGCCACGAGAACCATGAACCCTTTTAACCTTTAACCCCATCCCCCCACCACCCCCCTCTCTCTCTCCCCACCCACCTCCTTTCATGACCAGGTACCTCTCCACACTGTACTCCCAAGAGAACCATGAACCTTTTAACCTTAAACCCCCATCCCCCCTCTCTCTCCCTACCTACCTCTTTTCATGACCAGGTACCTCACCAAGCTGTACTCCCACGAGAACCATGAACCCTTTTAACCTTTAACTTCCCCACCCCCCCTCTCTCTCCCCACCTACCTCCTTTCATGACCAGGAACCTCTCCACGCTGTACTCCCACGAGAACCATGAACCCTTTTAACCTTTAACCCCCCTCCACCCCCTCTCTCTCTCCCCACCTACCTCCTTTCATGACCAGGTACCTCTCCACGCTGTACTCCCACGAGAACCATGAACCCTTTTAACCTTTAACCGCCCTCCACCCCCTCTCTCTCTCCCCACCCACCTCCTTTCATGACCAGGAACCTCTCCACACTGTACTCCCAAGAGAACCATGAACCTTTTAACCTTAAACCCCCATCCCCACCCCCCCTCTCTCTTCCCACCTACTTCCTGTCATGACCAGGTACCTCACCAAGCTGTACTCCCACGAGAACCATGAACACCTTTTAACCTTTAACTCCCCCACCCCACCCCACCCCCATCCCCCCTCTCTCTCTCCCCACCTACTTCCTGTCATGACCAGATACCGCTCCACGCTGTACTCTCACGAAAACCATGAACACCTTTTAACCTTTAACTCCCCCACCCCCACCCCCCCCTCTCTCTCTCTCCCCACCTACCTCCTTTCATGACCAGGTACCTCACCAATCTGTACTCCCACGAGAACCATGAACACCTTTTAACCTTTAACTCCCCCACCCCCACCCACCCCCCTCTCTCTCTCCCCATCTACCTCCTGTCATGACCAGGTACCTCACCAAGCTGTACTCCCACGAGAGCCATGAACCCTTTTAACCTTTAACTCCCCCACCCCCACCCCTCTCTCTCTCCCCACCTACCTCCTTTCATGACCAGGTACCTCACCAAGCTGTACTCCCACGAGAACCATGAACACCTTTTAACCTTTAACCCCCCACCCCACCCCACCCCCATCCCCCCTCTCTCTCTCCCCACCTACCTCCTTTCATGACCAGGTACCTCTCCACGCTGTACTCCCACAAGAACCATGAACACCTTTTTAACCTTCAACTCCCCCACCCCCCTCTCTCTCTCCCCACCCACCTCCTGTCATGACCAGGTACCTCTCCACGCTGTACTCTCACGAGAACCATGAACCCTTTTAACCTTCAACTCCCCCACCCCCCACCCCCTCTCTCTCTCCCCGCCTACCTCCTTTCATGACCAGGTACCTCTCCACGCTGTACTCCCACAAGAACCATGAACACCTTTTTAACCTTCAACTCCCCCCCCTCTCTCCCCCCACCTACTTCCTGTCATGACCAGGTACCTGTACACGCTGTACTCCCACGAGAACCATGAACACCTTTTTAACCTTTAACTCCCCCATCCCCACCCCCATCCCCCCTCCCCCTCTCTCTCTCCACCTACCTCCTTTCATGACCAGAAACCTCCCCACGCTGTACTCCCACGAGAACCATGAACCCTTTTAACCTTTAACCCCCCCCCCCCCCTCTCTCTCTCTCCCCACCTACCTCCTGTCATGACCAGGTACCTCTCCACGCTGTACTCCCACGAGAACCATGAACACCTTTTTAACCTTTAACTCCCCCACCCCCACCCCCATCTCTCTCTCTCTCTCTCTCTATCCCCACTTACCTCCTGTCATGACCAGGTACCTCTCCACGCTGTACTCTCACGAGCGGTGGCCCGAGATGAGCCCCGCGGAGATGCAAGGGGAGCTGCAGGGCAACATCGACAAGAGCCTGGTGTGGCAGGTGGGCCGCCTGTACCGCTACGTCAGAAGCGTGGTGGGCAAGAGGAGGCAGGGTCAGCCCGTCTCCTTCACGGACTTCTTCGGGCACATGGTCGGGGAGACTCTGCTGAAAGGGGTGAGTGTGAATTGTGGAACAGTATAGATCGAGTGTGGCACGAAACAGAGTGGTGAAATAGAAAAAAAACCCCCAAAAAAACCCCCCCCTCCCCCCCCCCCCCCCCCCCCCCCAAAAAAAAGGCTTCTTCTGGCTACATGATCGGGGAGACACTGCTGAAAGGGGTGAGTATAAATTGTGGAACAGTATAGATCGAGTGAGGTACGAATCAGAGTGGTGAAATAGAAAAGGAAAAAAACCCAAAAAAACACACACACAAAAAACTGGCTTCTTCTGGCTACATTGTCGGGGAGACACTGCTGAAAGGGGTGAGTATGAATTGTGGAACAGTATAGATCGAGTGTAGCACGAATCAGAGTGGTGAAATAGAATAGAAAAGGAAAAAAAAAAAAAAACCACAAAAAACCCTGGCTTCTTCTGGCTACATGGTTGGGGAGACACTGCTGAAAGGGGTGAGTATGAATTGTGGAACAGTATAGATCGAGTGAGGTACGGAATAAGAGTGGTTAAATAGAATAAAAAAACAACAACAAAAAAACAAAACAAACTGGCTTCTTCTGGCTACATGGTCGGGAAGAACCTGCTGAAAGGGGTGAGTATAAATTGTGGAACAGTATAGATCGAGTGTAGCACGAATCAGAGTGGTGAAATAGAATAGAAAAGGAAAAAAAAACAACAAAAAAAAACAAAACACACACACAAAAAACTGGCTTCTTCTGGCTACATTGTCGGGGAGACACTGCTGAAAGGGGTGAGTATGAATTGTGGAACAGTATAGATCGAGTGTAGCACGAATCAGAGTGGTGAAATAGAATAGAAAAGGAAAAAAACAACAAAAAAAACCAACCAAAAAACAAAACCAAACAAAAAAAACACAAAAAAACTGGCTTCTTCGGGCACATGGTTGGGGAGACTCTGCTGAAAGGGGTGAGTATAAATTGTGGAACAGTATATATCGAGTGTGGTACGAAACAGAGTGGTGAAATAGAATAGAAAAGGAAAGAAAAAAACACCCCCCCCCAAAAAAAAAAAACAACAACAAAACAAAACCAAACAAACAAAAAAAACAAACTGGCTTCTTCTGGCTACATGGTCGGGGAGAAACTGCTGAAAGGGGTGAGTATAAATTGTGGAACAGTATAGATCGAGTGTAGCACAAATAAGAGTGGTGAAATAGAATAGAAAAGGAAAAAAAAACCCCAAAAAACAAAACACACACACAAAAAACTGGCTTCTTCTGGCTACATGGTTGGGGAGACACTGCTGAAAGGGGTGAGTATGAATTGTGGAACAGTATAGATCGAGTGTGGCACGAATCAGAGTGGTGAAATAGAATAGAAAAGGACAAAAAAAAAAAAAAACACAAAAAACTGGCTTCTTCTGGCTACATGGTCGGGGAGACACTGCTGAAAGGGGTGAGTGTACATTAGGGAACAGAATACAGTAGAGCAGAATACAGTGGTAGAAAAACAACCCCCCCCCCCTCCACCTCCGACCCCCCCCCCCCCAAAGAAAACAACAACAAAAAACAAAAGCAAAAAAACACCCACACTTCTCATCATCACCATCATCACCTTCTTCTTCGTTGGGCGGGATGAAAAAAGAAAGCATGTCCTTGCTTATTCCACTTCCCTCATTAAAGAAAAATCTTTCATTCATTCCTTCTTCTCATCATCATCACCACCATCATCACCGTCGTCGTCGTCATCATCATCGTCATCATCACCACCTCCATCATCATCACCACCACCACCACCATCATCATCACCACCACCACCACCATCACCACCACCACCATCATCATCATCACCACCACCACCACTACCACCACCACCATCACCATCATCACACCATAATCATCATCATCATTATCACCATCACCATAATCATCATCGTCGTCGTCGTCGTCGTCATCATGTGTTTTGTTATGTATTGTGTGTGGTGCAGCGACTGGAGAGCCGACTGACGGACCAGAGACAGAAGATAGACGATGCCCGGGTGCCCATGCCTCTCTACACGTGCGTGCATGTGAAGAAAGATGTTCCCGCCCGCTCCTTTCAAGGTCAGGGTCGTTTTGGGTGTTGGGTGGGGGGGCGGGGGGGGGGGGAGGGTGAGGGGGGAGGGGGATGGGGATGGCGGGAGGGGCGTGAGAAGGAGGAGGTGGTGGTGGTGGTGGTGGTGGCTGTGGTGTGGTGGACAGGTGTGTGTGTGTGTGTGCGTGTCTGTGTGTGTGTGTGTGTGTGTGTTTTGTGTGTGTATGTGCGTGCTTGTGTGTGTGTGTGTGTATGTGTGTGTGTGTGTGTTAGGTTAGAAAAGAAAGACAGGGTGTGTGCGTTGGGGGGCAAGGGGTGGGGGAGGGGGGGGTGTAGTACTGGAAGTGGAGAAAGTATAACAATGATAATAATAATACTAATAATGATAATAATAATAATATTAATAATGATAATATTAATACTACTAATAACAATACTAAGATTAAGAACGATAATGACAATAATAACACTGAATAAGTAAACAAATAGATAAATACATAAATAAATAAATAAGTAAAGACCAAAAAAGATGCTATGCTTATGAAACATCATCATACCAACATAGACATTAATATTTGTTAATTTATCAGTTAATCAATTGATTTTTTGTTTCTACTCTATTCTATTTTGTGTTTGCTTTGTGCCAACAGAATGGGTTGAGTTTTCCCCGTACGAAATCGGCATGCCGAAGTATGGCACCTTCATGGACTCCAAGTATTTCGGCAGCAAGTTCTTCATGGGGAAATTGGTCAAAGCCTACGAGGAACCGCCGCTGCACTTCTTGCAAGGTAACTGGCAAGAGCTTGTGAGTGTTCAGGTTGTTTGGTGCCTTTGTGGTGCCGTATGGAGTGGAGTGATGGCCTAGAGGTAACGCGTCCGCCTAGGAAGCGAGAGAATCTGAGCGCGCTGGTTCGAATCACGGATGTTTGGGTTGTTTTATGTATTTGCGGTGTGTTTATGATGTGGTGTGGTGTGGTTGGTTGGTTTGCCTTATTGGATGTTTGGGTTGTTTTATGTGTTTGTGGTGTGTTTATGATGTGGTTGTGGCGTGGCGTGGTGTGGTTGGTTGGTTTGCCTTATTGGATGTTTGGGTTGTTTTATGTGTTTGTGGTGTGTTTATGATGTGGTGTGGCGTGGCGTGGTGTGGTTGGTTGGTTGGTTGGGTTTTCGACGGGCGCAATAGCCGAGTGGTTAAAACGTTGGACTGTCAATCTGAGGGTCCCGGGTTCGAATCACGGTGACGGCGCCTGGTGGGTAAAGGGTGGAGATTTTTACGATCTCCCAGGTCAACATATGTGCTGACCTGCTAGTGCCTGAACCCCCTTCGTGTGTATATGCAAGCAGAAGATCAAATACGCACGTTAAAGATCCTGTAATCCATGTCAGCGTGGGTTATGGAAACAAGAGCATATCCAGCATGCACACCCCCGAAAACGGAGTATGGCTGCCTACATGGCGGGGTAAAAACGGTCATACACGTAAAAGCCCACTCATGTGCATACGAGTGAACGCAGAAGAAGAAGAAGGTTGAGTTTAGTTGATTGTGTGTTGAAGGTGTGTCTCTGTGTGTAAGCCGTTTAGTAAAGACCATAGTATGTGAGTTACAATTATCAGACTGTGATACGTATCAGATAGTATTAACCAATAACTGATATTAATCCATCATTATCTGGTGATCTTCACAGCAGAACACTACTCACACATTATAGAAGACTAAGCACATGCTAACTGTGAGGCTGGTAGACCTGAGATGAGAGTCAGTATAAGGAAGGAACGTTTAAAACTGTAGCAGTACCGGTATCAGCATGATTATGAAAAGTTACACGAATAATAAACAAGATTATAGAACAAGTGGCTTTTATAATAGATACTGGCAACCTGAGAGATCAATAGCAAGTCAGTGTTCAATACAGTGATTGGAAGAGCAATTAGCATGGCTTGACCATTAAGTGGTGTAGCCAGTTAATGGACTTACACACCAGTTATCCAGTTGTTTGGAGGAAGTCAAACATAGAAACAGCTTCATCAGGCCTACATTTGAATTTCGCCACTGAATGCGGGATACATAAAGCCTAACCTTTGACTGAATAGATTCCGCTATGCATAGGCTGATCAGTGTAGAACGAGAAAAAGGCATAATAATCCTTATAATATTCTTCAATTGTTCAAATGTGCTGGAACAATAGCTCATGAAGTGGAGGCGAAAAGGTTTTGACAGGCAAAATCTAGCAATGAATGATACATAGATTTAACTGATCAATGTTTGGAGCATATGTTTAGAGTGGACTTGCTTTGAAATTTCAAAGTAGCGCCTGAACCAATGGGCGATTCACAACAGTAGGTCAACTGCGAAATGGCGTCTGCAGACAGTGAAGTTTGGTGAAGTTCAAGCAGCGCAGCACAGCACAACGCAACACAATACAACACAGTACAACACAATACAGGATCAACTCTTCCATCTCCCTCACCAGCCCCTCCTGTGTGCAGGAATCTGGGGCAGCGCTTTCTGCATCCTCTTCAAACGTCTTCTGGACGACAACCGGAACCTTGACCCAGCAGAGATGATCCGCCGCGAGATGGAGCTGCGCAGCGACCTTGGCAGTCAGCTGGAGCAAGGTCCAGAAGATGACGACGACGACAGCAGCGACATCAGCGACGACGACGACGACGAAGAGGAAACGGACGACACAGATGAGGAGGCGGGGCACGGAACGATGACGGCGACGACGATGAGGAGATCCTCCTCCTCCTCCTTCTCCTCTGGTCTGGTTCCAGCGTCGTTGAGGAAGCCCGGTTCTCCGGCCAGTGACAGCGAGGAGACTAGCGAAGGGGAGAGCAGCGAGAACGACCTCCACCACAACCACCCTCCCCGATCCCTACTCGCTCGCCACGACTCTTCAGAAGGCTTCGACGACGTGGATTGCCGGCCAGAACCCCCCTCCTCCTCCATCTCTTCCTCCTCCTCCTCCTCCTCCTCACAGCACGTCGGGGGGACTGTGGGGGCATCCTCGCCTCGTCCAATCTGCCGGACCTCCAGCCCCGGGGCTGACAGGGCCTCCTCCGGCATGGGGGTCTCCGGCAGCCCTGACGGGCCCAAGAAGGGGGTGAGGTTTTCGCGGCAGGTGGATCAGTTTGAGCAACGCAAAGCCCAGCAACAGCAACAGCAGCCGCAGCGGGGGAGGACTGACCGGAAACCGCTGTTGAAGAGGGCGTCGACGATTCGTCGAGGGAAGAGCCGTAGTTATTGGAGCTCCATTCTGAGGGGTGTTATTGAAAGGTAGGCTGTGTTTGGAGGGGAGCAGAGGGTGGGAGGGTGGATGGAGGGGGGGGGGGGTTGTTTCTTCTTCATCATCATCATCATCATCTTCTTCTTTTTGTGTGTTGTTTCTTCTTCTTCGTATGTCTTTGCTTGTTTTATAATGTGAGTGTGTGTGTGAGTGTGTGTTCAATGGACTATTCCGGTTACTGTTCTTATTTGTCTTTCTTATTATTTTATTTTATTTCATTTTATTTCTTTATTTTTATATTTTGTGTCGTTCTTTATTTTTGTGTTTTGTGTCGTTAAATGGGCAGAATTATAAAAAGGCCTTTACTGCGCCTAATTCTTTACCCATTAAAGATTCAATCAATCAGTATTCATCGTCGTCGTTCGTAGACAGCATCGTAGTGTCGTTTTATTTGATGTATTTCCATTTGAGGGAGGTGTTTTTTTGTTGTTTTTTTTAATATTTTTTTAGGAGAGTTTGGTTGTGATGTATGAATTTATAGTCCCGAGGTGGTTTTTTGGTGTTTTTTTTCTATTCAGTGACTGTCGTTCATTTAAGTTCTTTCCATTAAAATGGTGGGCACGTTTGGTTTGGATATTTTGCGATTTGGTCAAAATTCATCCAGCCAAAACATCAACGGACTATATTTCAGTTTCAGTTTCTTAGGAGGCGTCACTGCATTCTGACAAATCCATGTACGCCACACTACATCTGCTAGGCAGATGTCTGACTAGCAGCATAACCCAACGTGTTGGTCTGGCAATGAGTGTGTGCATATATATTTCAATACCTATAGGAGTGGATTTCTTGTACAGAATTTTGCCAGAGGACAACACTTTCGTTGACATGGATTCTTCCTCAGCGCGGCCCAAGTGCTTGCTGCACACGGGACCTCGGCTTCACGTCCCATCCGAACGACTAGACGCTCAGTTTGATTTTCCAGCCAAACTTGGCAAAAAGGGATTTGTACCCAGACCCTCACGGACACTGTATTGGCAGATAAGTGTCCACTGGGCCCAACACTTAGCTTATAGCACACATTGACATAAGTTTACAGTTGGGCCAACAGCAAAGTGAGAACTGTATTATCAATGGTTTCTCCATTGCTACGGGAAATCATTTGCAGCTTAGTCTGTTGTGAAGGATTATGACTGTCAAACTTGGAGGAAAAAAAAATTGCACTGGCTCTTAGTGCTGCAGCTTTGGGGGCTAGTTGGTCTTTGGGAACCATTCCAACACCGACTGTCCTAAAACCCTTTTGGCCAAGAGAGTGGGGATGTAACTTGGGCAAGACACTCTCCACTATGATCAAATTCTAGCCCAGATAGTCGGGACGGCAGTTACCTCCTCTGCTGTTCTGATGGTCATTGTCGAACACGACCAACTATCATACAAAGCGTCATCAACATTCTATCACTTCTCCTCCCCCCCCACCCTCTGCCCCCACCTCTCTCTCGCCATCTACTCACTGTAGATGACACATTTTTCCTGTATTAACTAACACTTTTGTTTTGATCTGTACCCACCCACACAGCCAAAGCTGCGAGCTGTTGAGCACACGTGCAGGGAGAGCAGCGGTGATCCACAACTTCATGAGGGGTTTGAACCTGCAGCAGACCTACCCGCTGTCCCCCTTCACCCCGCTCAACCAGCGCGTGCGGGAGGGCGACGAGTTTGACGGTATCTTCGACCTCCACCCGACCCACATCAAGCACATCTACATGGTGGACGCGGGGCTGACCTTCAACTCGCCCTACCCCTTGATACTGAGGCCTCAGAGGGGCGTGGACGTCATCCTGTCCTTCGACTTCAGTGCCAGAGACAGCGACAGTACCCCTCCTTTCAAGGTAAAGGGGTGTGTGGGTGTGGTGGGGTGTGTATGGGATGTTGGGTTGGGGTTGGGGATGATTGTTTACAAGGTGACACAGATACGGTGACAGCACTCTGATATTCAAGGTCGGGGGGGTGGGTGGTGGTGGTGTGTTGGGAGGTGGGGTGGGGTGGGGGAGTGAGGCTGACTTAAGGGTTATACAGGTACAGTGACAGCACCCCTTCCTTTCATAGTGAGATGGATGTGGGTGTTAGGAGGTGGATTGGGGGTGGGGATCACTCTTTTCACGATAACACAGATACAGTGATGGCACCCTGCCATTCAAGGTCAGAGAGGTGGGGTATGTTGGGAGGTGGGGTGGGTGGGATGGAAGTGTTGGAAGGTGGGGGTGGAGCGACTCTTTTCAGGGTCACACAGATACAACGACAGCACCCGGCCATTCATGGGGTGTGTTTGGGAGATGGGGTGGAGGTGGGAAGTGGGGGGGGGACTCTTTTCAGGATATGGGGAATGAGAGATTGATGGAAGAAAGAAAATAAAGAAAAAAGAAAACATAGCAAGTGAAGTAACTCCACGTCGTTTCGACAACAATGATGACAACAACAGCAGTAATAACTACAATAACTCTTCTCCACTCCCCTCTCTCTCTTTCTCTCTCTCCCTCTCTCTCCCTCTCTCTCTCCACAGGAGCTGCTGTTGGCGGAGAAGTGGGCCAAGCTGAATCGTCTCCCTTTCCCTCCCATCGACCCCAGTGTGGTGGACCGCGAGGGCCTGAAGGAGGTGTACGTCTTCCGGGACCCCCACGACCCCCACTGCCCCATCGTCCTCCACTTCCCCCTCGTCAACATCCACTTCAGAAACTTCAAGGCGCCAGGTGGGTGGGGAGAGAGAGAGAAAACTCACAGAGCTCTAAACAGTTTTATTCAGGGATTAAGATTTTAAGCCAGTTTGAAATAGAGAGAGCGAGAGGGGGGAGTGAGAGAGAGAGAGAGGGGGGGGAGAGGTAGAAAGATATAGGGAGAGAGAGGAGCAGATAGAGAGGGGGTGGAAGAGATAGAAGAGAAAGAGAGGGTGGCAGAGAGAGAGAGGGAGTGAGAGAGGGAGCGAGTCATCTCCACATATGGATTCCTGAGAGGAAAAAATTAATACAGAATCTAAAACGCTGCTGTTGCATCATAATAGGAAGAATTCTTCCCATCATTAAAGGAAGAAATCATGAATATAATTATTTCTCTCCTTGTAAAGAAACATCTGGAAATTAACTCATTGAAGGCTGCAGTTTTGAACAACTTGACAAAATTTAAGAGCAACAGTCAACCAGTGGCTGAATTCTGCATTTAACTCATTCTTTTCCCCGTTGTTTTGGGTCACATCCTCTCAAGGCCTGGTCAATGGGTTGGGTTTATGTGAAGATCAGGCATCTGTCTTTTCAAAATTTTTATTTAACCCCCCCCCCCAGCACTGTAGCATATATGGAATAGTCCACACGCTTTGACACCCCCTTGAACCTGAATCTGATTCTGAGTTTTGTCTGCAGGCATCTGTCTCTTTTTCGTAACAGCTCTGTTGTGTAGTGTATATGAAATAGACCACATGCTTCGACACCTTGCTAGAAACTGAAACCGGAACTTACAGGTGTGCAGAGTCTGGTTTAGCAAAAGATTAGGCATCTGCCTATTTGTTTTACTGTATTTCAATTCTTTTTACAGCAGATGTAGTATAGCACATCAGTCCGCACGTTTTGACACCTCCATTGAAAGAAGAAAACTGAAAACTTTGCAGGCGTGCCGAGGGAAACGAAAGAGGACAAGGACTTTGCCAACTTCGACATCTTCGACGATCCCACTGCGCCTTTCTCCACCTTCAACTTCACCTACACAGCTCGCAACTTCCAGCGGCTGTCCCAGCTGACTGAGTTCAACACGCTGCACAGCCTGGGCACCATCCGGAAGGAGCTGGCCCGGGCTGTGGCCCAGAAGAGGCAGGCGTCGCCCAGGGTGCCCATTCAGCCCCGGGACTTCAAGCTGCTGCGGATGAAGAGCGTGCAGGAGCGGAGGGAGCTGAAGAAGTTCCTCAGCAAGATGCAGAGCCGAGGAGGGAGCAGCAGCAGCAGCAGTGTGACCAAGACCCCCACCCCACCCCACAACCACACCCCGAGCCCCTTCTTCACACCTGGGTGGTCCCCGAAACCCTCCTCCTCTTCTGCCAGGCGGGAGAAGAATCCCTTCGTGTTCAGCTTCCAGTCATCGTCCTCGTCCTCAGGCAGGTCCTCGTCATCCCAGGGGGATGGGCGGAACCCCTTCTTCTCCACCACCTCAAGGCCCTCCTCCTCCTCCGCCACCTCCCCAGTCAGTCCACGAACCTCAAGGAGGAGGGGGTCGTCGTCCACAAGGAGTCCCAGGTCCCCCTCCTCCTCCCTGTCCCGCCCCGCTGCCCAGTCCTCCAAGAAGCGTCAGGACCAGGGGCAGGGCCGACGGTTGGTGGCTTCCTCTCGCGACTCCAGCCAGGAGTTCATGTCAACGTCCTCTGTGCCTTTCCCGCCCTCGCCGGCCCCGTCCTCAGACAGCTATGACGACGTCTTCAGCCGCTCCAACTCCTCCTCCTCCCCCTCCTCCACACCCACCACCAACCACCCGTCACCTTTCCACCATCATCACAAACACGACCACAAACAACAACAACAGCAACAACACACCACCTCTTTACACATCGGCAATCTTCGGCAAGAATCGTCAGCTGTTAGGCCAGATCTGGAGCAGAAGCCTGAGGACAGCTTGGTGGAGGAGGGAGGAGAAGGAGAGGAGGAGTTTCACGATGCCCCCGAAGCGTTCACCCGTGACGGGGAGGGCGTGACGGACCCCCGCCTGGCCAAGATGTACTACGAGGGGGCCAAGGAGAGGAGGAGCAGGTTCCGGCGTCAGAGCACCATCTCCTCCCTCAACAGCCTCGCGGAGTCCATCTCTCTGGACTCTGAGGTGAGACCACGATGATAACGATGATCATGATGATGATAATGATAATTAACTGAGTCTCTCTGAACTCTTGAGCTGGAGTATTAGTTATTTCAGTATCCATTTCTCTGGATTCTGATGCGAGACATAACGGCACAGTTTAGGTATTAGTTATTCACTGTCCATCTTTCCATCTTCTCTGTATTGTGAGATGAAACCAGGACGCCACAGCAGGGGCATTAGTTAAAGGTTAGAGGTCCCTCGGCCCCTTTTCACGTGAACAACAGCAACAAAAATATACATAACCTTTTTTGCACCAGAACTGATGACAGAACATATTGAATGTGTTGGCTAAGAATTGGCACCTAAAGCTTAGTGAAAAGGCACTGTGTCAGAATTTGTTAGGAATCCAGTCAATCAGTTTATTTATCAACAAGCAGGAAATGACTGGGGGGAAGGGGTCTGTGTGCATATTTACTGACAGTTTCTTGTATTCCCGAAGATAAAAATAGCGCACACTAATTGTAAGCAACTTCATTGTAGCCTTCTTGTAAAGCTTCCTGCATTCCCTACCACGGACAACGGAAGTAGGGATCTACGAAGTTGCCAGCTACGGTAGTAAGGTTTCATGCATATTTTGTTGTATTTTTGTAATTTTGTATTTCTTTCTGTCATAACAGATGTCTCTGTGTGAAATTCTGGCTGCTCTCCCCAGGGAGAGCGCGTTGCTACACTACAGCACCACCCTTTTTTTTGTATTTTTTCCTGTCTGCAGTTTTATTTGTTTTTCCTATTAAAGTGGATTTTTCTACAACCCTTTTGTTGCCGTGGGTTCTTTTACGTGCGCAAAGTGCATGCTGCACATGGGACCTCGCTTATCGTCTCATCCCAATGACTAGCGTCCAGACCACCACTCAAGGTCTAGTGGAGGGGGGGAAAATATCGGTGGGTGAGCCATGATTCGAACCAGCGTGCTCAGATTGTCTTGCTTCCTAGGCGGACGCCTTACCTCTAAGCCATCACTACACATGCCCCAGGGTTCAAGGTCCCGTTTCAGCATGGTCTTTTGTTCTACTCCTAGGGTGGAGTGAGTGAGGAAAATCGGAGTAAAGTGCCTTTCTCAAGGAGCAACAACAACATGCCGAAAACGAGGCCTGGAATCCTGATCACTGTTAGGGATATGAATGGAGAAAAATGATGTAAATATACAGACAGGAAGAGAGAAAAGAGACAGAAACAAGAGAGAGAGAAAGAGAGTTGAGGACAGATTACACAAGCATTCCAGCATGAACTGTAGTAACGTGTTGTGCATTATGTGTTCTGTACTACAATAACGTGTTGTGTACTGCGTGCTGTGTTCCCTAACAACGTGTTGCTCACTGTGTGTCACGCAGGCTCAAACCCTCCCCAGCACCAACTCCTACAACAGCCGGGCCTCCTCCCTCTCCAGTGGCCCCCTCAGCATCGACATCGCCGACCTCAGACAGTTCCAGGGCATCGTTGACGACCACGACGACAACAACGACGACGACACCTGTAACAAGGCTAAAGTCAGCACCAGTCGCAGCGATAACGATACTCAGAGCATGGACGACAACAACGACGACGACGGCTGTAACAAAGTCAACGGCAGTAACAGTCACAGCGATAACGACAACCAAAGCATGGATGACGACGATGACGATGACCTCGTCGACGAAAATGTCGAGGAACACTGGTTCGACGGAGGCAGCAGCGGAGAACACAGAGGGTCTGTGATCAGGTTGGAGGGCCGAGAGGGGAGCTAACCACTGCTCTAAAAATAGGTGGATAGCGCATGCCTTCTTTGAGCCCCATTGCTAACTGAAGCCAGCGGAATTGTTCAGTCAACCATTTTGCTACTCGTGTCAGTGTAGCGCGAAGCGGTAACTTCATATATGTAGCCGAGCGCTCAGCTGGCTACTATGACTGCTTCACGGCAAGCTCTCATTTACTCGCGGCGTTAGTTAAGCTGACATTCCTGTGTGTGCCTCCACAGCAAGTTTGCGCTGCGTGTCACTGCACTGTTTCCCTGTAATAACTTTGGTGAATGGCAGATATCAATCAAGACACAACATTTGGCATGCCGTGGGGGCAAGCATAACACGATTTCATTGAAGATACACTGTTACAGTTCAGAAACTATCACGAGTTAACAGACGACTTCCGAACGGACTGACAGCCGGATACAAGTCTCAGTATGGCGTCCAGTTGGCTTCAGCTTTCCTGGCCAATGAGCTATCCATCTTATTTTAGATCAGTGGGAGTTAACACGGTGTGATGCACGTGCTCACCGGTGACTGTGTCTTGATGAAAGAACAGCTTGTCCATTTGTCGATGCAAGTTTCTCTCTTGGCTGTCGCCCCATGAGGCTGGTTTGGAGGATTTGGATGTTGCTGCGGACGAAGTTGAAAGGCCGGGGTGATGAATTGGTGAATTGTTCATTCTGGCTGATCTTGAACCAACCAGCCATGTTTTTAGGGTTTTTTTGGGGGGGTGGATGATGAACTTTTTTTGGGGGGGAGGAGGGTCGGGAGGTGGGGGGGGGAGAGGTGTTGATGTGATGCAGCAACCAAACCTTCCTGTGTGTGTGTGATAACATCAACGATGACAACATCATACTGTTGTCGTCGTTGTCCAGTGTATCTTCAACACACATCAGCTTTCCTCAAGTGACTGTCAGTGACACTCTTTCTTTCCTGCGTTAAGTAAGGCCTTTGATGTGTGTATCCAGTTGACGTTGACAACTTTTTTTGTTTTTTTTGTTTTTGTAAATCTCCTCTGCCCTCTCCCTCTCGCTCTCTCCCTCCCTCCCTCCGCCCTCCTCCCCCCCCCCACCCCCACCCCACCACGACCCTCCACCCTCTCTTTTTTTTCCTTATATTTTTCTCCTCTTTCTATTAAATACGTGTGCTGTTGTAACTGATGCAGATTGGCAAGGACAGATTGGAAGAATGGACCATGCCTACAATCTTAATCCTTGAATTTTTGAGTTCTGAGTTCTCTCGCTGTGCCTCCCTGACAAGCAACCAAGAAACGAGTGTTGAGTTGAGCAGATGAGCTTGAAGGGAGGGGGGTGGGATGGGGTGATGAATGGATGGATGAATTCTTCTTTCTTTCACTGACCTTAAAGCAACCAACGCTCTTTCAGGCAGGGTGACAAAGTGGTGAATTCTGAATTCTCGCAAAATCCAGTGAACAATATACGTGTGTACATGAGCTTGGCGGAGTGGGTGAGGGTATGGGGGTGATAAAGTGATTTTGTTCCCCTTATTTCATAGGGAAGCGAACAGCCATTTTGTACGGAACTGTTTGTCAAAGGGAGAGTACTCTGCCGTTGATTTGAGAGAAAAAAAAAGTTGGTTTGTCCACACACACACACACACACACACACACACACATATATATATATATATATATATTATATATATATATATATATATATATATATATATATATATATATAATTTAATTATTATATGAAACTTAAACAGTTTGGTGTTGGTGATGGTTTGAACTAAAAAACCATGAATTAAAAAAAACAAAAAAAAGAGGAAAAGAAGTTCGAGAAGATTCTGTCTGACTGCGATGATCTTTCTTGAGATATCTTGAGATTGCCTTTCTTGAGATTATTATCGTTTTTAAAAAAAATTTTCTGTTGAATCATCTTCTGTAAAAAAAAAAAAAATATAAAAAAAGTTTTTTGATGAACATAACACACACTGGAAGAATTTTTTTTTTTTTTTTCATTTTGATGTGATATCGTTTTGATTCAAGAATGAAAAATAATCGGAAACGGTTTGATTTGTCAGCTCTTTGATTTTTGCTGCTGAGAAGTCTTAAGTATCAGAGACTGACTTGTGCAAATGACTGAAAAGAAATATTCTACATTATGTTTAAAAAGATACATTGTTTTGTTTGGTCATAGACACTTTTTTTTTTTTTTTTTTTTTTTTTTACGTGAACAAAGATGTATGTGCTGGGGGATGGAGCGCAAATTTTGTTTGCCTCTTTTGAAAGAGTTGTGTTGTATGAATCCGACCTGTGTGGAAGAATTTGTTGATATATGTTGTTGTTGGTTTTGGGGTTTTTTTGGTTTTTTTGTTGTGTTTTTTCGTTTTCGTTTTTTTTTTTTTTTTCTTCTTTTTTCTTTTTTTTGGTTTTTTTCTTCTTTTTTCTTTTTTCTTTTTTTTTGTTTTGTTTTTTGCTTCAGTTAAAAAACAAACAAGTCGTCTCAAGAAAGAGCCAGCGAGCGCATACTCTCACACATTTGTGCACGCATGTGCAAGCTCTCTCATTCGCTCTCTCTCTCCATTTCTCTTTCCCTCTCTCTCATTCTCTCTCTCTCTCCCTCTCTCTCTCTCTCTCTCTCTCTCTCTCTCTCACACACACACACACACACAAACAAGCGCGCGCGCTCACACACATGCGCATACACACATCATTTAGTTCGGGAAATGAATATTGTGACGACCTTGAAGCTTTGTACATGATATGCCCAAACACCATAAGATTCAAAGCATTTGTTATGGAAGCTGTTGTGAATCCTTTGTCAGACTGAACAGGACAGGTGTGAAGAGAAAAAAAAAGGAAAAGGAAAAAGAGAAAAAAAACAGCAACCCGCGTTGGACATACTGTTTATTTCCCCAAAACGAGCTTCACATGTTGTTAAAGACACTGACATCATGTGGGCTTTAGATGAGTATAATGTGTGAACTTTGTAACGAAGCTGAGGTCGATCTGTTTAGAATAAGAGCAATTTCCTTTTGTTATAGTATTATTATTGTTAATAATGATTTGATAGTATTAGTTATGATAATAATGATGAATATGCAGAAACGTGAAAAAAACAACAAAAAAACGTTTAATGAGACAATTATTGACGGCAGAGCAATGCTGAGATGCGGGGCTCCATTGGTTATCATCATTTGGTTGATTAATCGATTAGTTAATTGATTGATTAATTACACCCTCCTTAACATTTTAAAGCCATACCCGCACAATCTCATTCTGCCATTCTCTATATCTTTATCTATTTCTCAGTTATATTGAATACCATATTCTCAATTCTCATCTCAAACTCAAAGCAAATTGGTCCTTTTTTTAATCTTTTTTTTTTCTTATTATAATAAAAGTGTTTGATTGATTATCAGCTATCAAGTCATTATTCTATGGTGCTGAGTTTTTTTGTTTGTTTTTTGTTTGTTTGTTTTTTTTGTTACAAATTGAAATGATATTGCACACATGTCTTGTTTGTATAAACTGTTATGAAAAGCAGAAAAGTTTACAGTTGTATTATGCAGTGTAGTTGACTTGCTTGCGAAACATGCAGTGTATATATGGCGCAGACATGACGGTTGGTAAAGGCCACACACACACACACACACACACACACACACATATATATATATATATATAATTGCACACAGAGCTTGCTGTCTGTCATCAATGTAGTCGTACAATGTGTTGGTTTTAGATTTGGAGCAGAAACTATTGTCATTATTGTGAGTTCAGGCGAAATGGGGTTTGGTTTTACCCGGTGTATCGGTTTTGGAATTTGTCCCTCGTCATATTTTGACCCCCAGCAATAAATATGGATGACGATCGCTTTGGGTGCTGTCAAGTGTATTGCTCTTCCAAACCCAAAATAGCCCACAGAGTGGTGTGGAACATTCCAGAAAAAAAACTTACAGAAAGCACACGCCAAAATATACTCAGAGTACTTTTTTTTTTACATATGCCAAAGGAACTCCAGAGTACATTTGGTGTGAGGGTGGATTTCGTGCGCTCAATTCAGAACTTTGGATGTCAACAAAGACATGAAAAAACAAAAGAAGAAAGCAGCAAGAACGAACAACAAATAAAATCAACAACAACAGATAACACTAGCCTTTTCAGAAAGGTTATAAAAAGTGCAAATGTATTAAACTGCTAATGTCCTCAAATGTACTGATCTATATTTCTTTTTTCCTGGAGAAGCTTAGTGGGCTGGGGTTGGGGGGATGGGAGTGGGGGGGATACAAACAAACAAAAGGGCAGTAACTTTAGCCCCAACACGGGCAGACATGTCTTCTTGAAGTCAGCACTGTTTGTCATAATATCCCAGGTTCGAACACAGGCCAGTCACAATGAACAGAATGAGGGGCACGGCTGGAAACGTCTCCACCCACATGTCAAATTACAGATCATGAACACACACTTTTGTTTCCAGGGACATTTGTACCTGAAGAACTTTTTTTTTTCCCCATTTTTCTTCTTCCCCTTGTTAAAAAAACCCAACCAAACAAAACAAGCTGATGAGCAGTGCAAGCCGTACTGGCTTTTAGTTGTCTGCTCTTGGAAAGGGGTGATGTTTACTGCCCTTGTTTTGAACTGAATATTTTGATTATACCCCTAGCTTCATTTTTTTTTTTGTGTGTTTTTTTTTGTGTGTGTGTTTTTTAAATTGCTTCTTTGAAAAAAAACAAAACAAAACAAAACAAAGCGTCAGGAATCTCAGTTGTGCGTTGTTTGTTAAGATGACAATTGATTGTTATATATTGTATGCAAAACATGTTTTAATGTCTTAATTTATTCATTCATTTCGAGGATGTGATCCATTTTTTCAGGTCCTTATACTTCGGTCATTGAGACTAAGCGGGTTGAATGATAAGTTTATTTGGTTGGGGTCTTTGCTTGTGGAAGAAAATAAAACACGAAGAAAAATAATGCTCTTTGTGTGTATCTGTGTTTATATATATATGTGTGTGTGTGTGTGTGAGAGAGAGAGAGAGAGAGAGAGAGCGCATGCATTCAAGCGCGTGGTATGTTCAGACATCAACACGTGGGAGACACTTGCTCTGGACCGTCCAGCTTGGCGCAGCAAGATCACCACAGGAGCCCGTGCAGCTGAAGCCAGGCACAGCGAAAGCTTTCTGTGCGCAAATGCCCGAGCAGCATGCACTGCCACAACAACACCCACTCACGTGTGTCCCACATGTGGGTGAGCCTTCTGGGCCCGGATTGGCACTGACACATCAATGGCACAAGAATTTTAAAGGCACTGACACATCAATGGCACAAGTTGTTTACAGGCACTGACATGTCAATGGCACAAGCTGTTTAAAATCAAAGTGTTGGGTAGTGCGAATTTTTACTTATACACGCTATATTTCGAATGAAGAAATGCATTGTTATGTATCACTTGTTTCATCTCAAAGGATTTCTCTGTGTGAAATTCGGGCTGCTCTTACTGGGTAGAGCGCATCCGTCGCGAAGGTATAACACGACCTAACTTATTATTTGTCTGGAAGTGTATTCGCTTTACTATCAAAAGTTGTTGTTTTTTTTTTCTTGCAGAATGTTTCCATTTTTGTTGTCGCCGTCGTGGGTTCTTTTACATGCACCGAATGTTTGCTTGCACAGGAGACCTCGGTATAGCGTCTCATCCGAAATACTAGAACGCAGCCTACCACCACTCAAGGTCTCGTCGAGAGGTGGAAGTAAATATGGGATTCGAACCACGTGGACACTCGCTTTCCCAGCTGGCCGCATTGCCACAAGACCACTGTGCCACTGTCCACTGAGGTCGAGGTCATGCACCTTTGAAATTCTTACTGATTTTGTGTGTGTGTGTGTGTGTGTGTGTGTGTGTGTGTGTGTCATAGTGCCTCGCTTTGCTAATTTATCCACCATTTCTCTGACATTTTCCAAATCTATGTACCCTCCCGTTCTCTTCGCTCTGCTGCCGATGATAGAACCTTCCTCGTCCCAAACTACAAAAGAGAACCAGCACGGTGGTCGAGCCTTTTCATCATCATCTGGTGTTCAAATATGGAACTCTTTGCCTCACCACATCCGTCACAGCCTCCTCACTGCCTTCCTTTAAATCTAACCTCAACACTTTCCTCTTCCAGCAGTATTTCCTCTAGACCCTCTCTCAATCATGTAAGTAGTTAGTTGATTGTGTAGGTATATTTGTAACGCTGTGTTGTGTGTGCGTCGAATTTATGTATGTGTGTATGTATGTATGCATTGTACGTAGGAGTTTGTATGCGCATATATATGTTTTTTTGTGTGTGCATGATTGTGAGTTCAGGACTGAGTGTGTTTCGTATGTGTGTGTGTGTTTGGATTGTAAATTGTGAAAAGTGTGTGTGTGTGTGTGTGTGTGTGTGTGTGTGTGTGTCTGATCAAGAGGGAGAGAAACAGAGACAGAGACGGAGACAGAAACAGAGAAAGCCTAATTGTTTGTAGATTAAAAAGCTGGAAAATGTTTACCCTTTTTTTTTCTCTTCTTCACCGATTCACTGTCTGTTCAGACAAGGCGAACAAATGATTATACTCATTAATTAAAAAAAATATTTTTAAAAGTGTCAATGCCACTATCGAGCACACATACATACCTGTATGTGTGCAACGTTATGCAAGCACCACTTTGAAGTGTGTATACTGTGTGCACATATAGAAAGAACAGTAAGTGTTTGTGTGTTGATATGATTATATCGACCTACACGTCCCTGTATGTTTATAATTATGTGATGTTCGAGTTTGTACATGTGTGTGTGTGTGTGTGTGTGTGTGTGTGTGTGTGTGTGTGTGTGTGTGTGTGTGTGTGTGTGTGTGTGTGTGTGTGTGTGTGTGTCTGTGTGTCTGTGTGTTTGTGTGTGAGTGTAAGAATGCGCACACGTATGCGCGTACCGATGCATTCCTTGTGCGGATTTTTATGCATGTGTATGCGGTTGTGTGTGTGTGTGTGTGTGTGTATGTATGTGTGTGTATGTGCGCGCGTGTGTGTGAGTGAGTGAGTGCGTGCGTGCGTGCGTGTGTGTATGTGTGTGTGTGTGTGTGTGTGTGAGTATTATAAGCATGCGCACATGTATGCGCGTACCGGTGCATTCCTTGCGTGGATTTTTTTTGCATGCGTACGCGGTTGCGCGCGCGTGCATGTGTGTGTGTGTGTGTGTGTGTGTGTGTGTGTGTGTGTGTGTGTGTGTGTGTGTGTGTGTGTGTGTGTGTGTGTGTGTGTGTGTGTGTGTGTGTGTGTGTGTACGTGTGTGACAGAACGGGACGTCTGAGAGAGACTTTTCTTCCGAACAAAATCAATTATTTCCCTGTTGTTGTTGTTTTTCAGCTCATTAATTCCACTAGCTTTTATAAACACCCAGCATCTAGAACAAAGACATAGCAGTTGTAGTTCACGACTCGCTTAACATCCAAACGAAAAATCCAACACACGACATTTGTAACATTTCGTCACACACTTTCAGTCAAGAACTTTCTGTATTCGTCTAGCTTGATTTACCAAAAAAACAAGAAGAAGGAGAAGGAGGAGGAGAAGAAGAAGAAGAAGGGAGAGGGCGAGGAGGAGGAAGAGGAGGGGAAGAAGGAAGAGAAGAAGAAGGAAGAGGAAAAAGAAGAAGGAGGAGGAGGAAGAGGAGTAGAAGGAGGAGGAGGAGGAAGAGGAGTAGAAGAAGAAAAATAAGGGAAGGAGAAAGAAGAAGAAGAGTAGAAGAAGAAGAAGAAGGAGAAGGAGGAGGAGGAGGAAGAAGAAGAAGAAGGAGGAGGAGGAGGAAACAAAAAAATACGAGAGAAGTAGCAACAACAAAAACTATTGTAAAACACATCCAAGCGAAAAAAAAACAACCAAAGAAACAAAAATGTCCCAAATCATCATCAACACAACAACACAGCAGCAACAATCCGTTAATATTTCTAATCAAACGTTGACGGCGGACATTATCAGTTTAACAAAAAACGAAGCAGGCCTGATTTCCGACGAGACGAGGGACGCCATCTTTGCTGTGTACACGTGGATGATGCCCGCGAACAGCTTGCTCTCAGTTATCTTCTGTGTTGTCAATGCAGCCGTGTACTGGCAGCAGCGGGCGGCCACGTTCGCTGTATACCTCATCGGTGTGGATTTAGGTGGGCGTAGTTCGTGTTGTATTTTATTTTATTTTATTTTATTTTATTTTATTTTATTTTTTGCACGTGATTCCTTCTGTGTGGGTGTGTGTGGGTGTGGGTGGGGGGGGGGGGGGGGGGGGGGTGGAGACGAGTATTGATGGGGGAGGCGGGGAGTGGGGGAACGAAATATAAAGACTCTTTGAGCAGTATTTCTGGAGAAATGTGCTGTATAAATGTCCTTTCTTCTTCTTCTTCTTCTCCTTAATTGTATAACTCTCTTTTAAGTTTTTTTTTTCCATTTATTTATTTATTTTTTTATAGTCACAACATATTTATATATGTGAAATTTGGGCTGCTCTCCTTCAGGGAGAGTGCGTCGCTACTCTGTGAGCGCCACCCTTTTTTTTTTCTTTTTTTTTTCCTTCCCCCCCCCCCCCCCCCCAACCCCGCCCCCTGCTTGCAATTTTAGTTGTCTTCCTATCGAAGTGGGTTTTTCTACAGAATTTCGCCATGGGGTTTTTCGCGTACGCTAAGTGCATGCTGCACACGGGACCTCAGTTTATCGTTTCATCCGTCCGCGAATGACTAGCGTCCAGACCACAACTCAAGGGCTAGTGGAGGGGGGTGAGTGGGGGGGGGGGGGGTCGGAGGGGGGGGGGGGTATTGGCGACTGTGTCGGGATTCGAACCAGTGTGCGCATTCAGATTCTCTCGCTGCAGACGCGTTACCTGTAGGCCATCACAGCACAGCGTTGCTGGGGGTTCTACAGAGTGAAGCGTACTAAATTAATTAATCAATTGATTAATTGATAAGCGTACTAAATTAATTAATCAATTGATTAATTGATAATTATCATAATTATTTAAAAAAAAAGATTCAAAGGCACTGGGGCATATCCACTGTGCCCAGGGTTCGGCAGATGGCAGATGCCAATACTGTGCCCGTGAGGGTGTGGGTTCGAATCCCGCTCTCAACGGGCGCAATAGCCGAATGGTTAAAGCGTTGGGCTTTCAATCTGAGGGTCCCGGGTTCGAATCACGGTGACGGCGCCTGGTGGGTAAAGGGTGGAGATTTTTACGATCTCCCAGGTCAACATATGTGCAGACCTGCTTAGTGCCTGAACCCACTTCGTGTGTATACCGCAAGCAGAAGATCAAATACGCACGTTAAAGATCCTGTAATCCATGTCAGCGTTCGGTGGGTTATGGAAACAAGAACATACCCAGCATGCACACCCCCGAAAGCGGAGTATGGCTGCCTACATGGCGGGTTAAAAACGGTCATACACGTAAAAGCCAACTCGCGTATATACGAGTGTAAGTGGGAGTTGCAGCCCACGAACGCAGAAGAAGAAGAAGAAGAATCCCGCTCTCTGCCCCTTCTCCCAAGTTTGACTGGAAAATCGAACTGAACATCTGTGTAGTCTTTCGGATGAGACGATAAACCGAGGTCCCCTGTGTGCATGTGCAGCTAGCTCGGCCTTTCCGCATTGAAAAAGAACCCATGGCAACGAGTGTGTTATCTATCCTCTGGTGAAAAAAGTATGTAGAAGAATTTTAACTTTGTCAGGTACACAAAGTTTTGATATAATTATGTGCACACACGGCAAGGCCTGACTGAGTGTGTTGGGTGATGCTGCTGGTCAGGCATCTACCTAGCAGATGTGGTGTAGCGTATATGGATTTATCACACTCAGACAGACATGTAGTATTTTACGGGTATGGCTGTTTTGTTCCCCTGTTAGTGCCTGAACCCTATTCGTGTGTATATGCAAGCAGAAGATCAAATACGCACGTTAAAGATCCTGTAATCCATGTCAACGTTCGGTGGGTTATGGAAACAAGAACATACCCAGCATGCACACCCCCGAAAGCGGAGTATGGCTGCCTACATGGCGGGGTAAAAACGGTCATACACGTAAAATCTCACTCGTGTGCATACGAGTGAACGTGGGAGTTGCAGCCCACGAACGCAGAAGAAGAAGAAGAAGAAGAAGAAGATTTTATCCACACCATCAGTTTCGTCATAGCTGTGTTGCTCATGTGAGTGAAGGAGGAGGGTGGCAGAATGGTTGAGCTGCCAATACAGAGAGTCCGCGAGGGTGTGGGTTCGAATCCCGCTCTCGCCCTTTCTCTCCAAAATTGACTGGAAAATTCAAACTGAGCGTCTAGTCTTTCGGATGAGACGATAAACCGAGGTCCCGTGTGTAGCAAGCACTTTGCGCAGTGAAAAAGAACCCATGAAAAATCATGCCAAAAAAAAACAAAAAAGGAAAAAAAAGAAAAGAACAAGAAAAAGAACAAGAAATCCACCCTGATAGGCACACACACACACACACACACACACACACACACGCACACACACACACACACACACACACACACACACACACAAGGCCTGACAAGTCGCGCGTTGGGTAACGCTGCTGGTCAAGGCATCCATCCTACCTAGCAGACGTGGTGGTGTAGCGTATATGGATTTGTCCGAAAGCAGAGAAACACTGAAACTGAAACTGAATCTATTGCCGTTTGTTCTTTCTTCCCTCTCTCCTTTTCCTTCTAGGGGACGGTCTCTGCGCCGTGGCCAAGGTGTGTTCCAACGTAGCTTACTTCACCCTGCCCCCCACCTCCCTCCCACGGCCCCTCATCGACTGGTACCTGGCCAAGTTCCTGGCGGCCAGCTTCAGACGGGCGGCCACCTCTCTGAACACGCTCGCGAGCCTGGACAGATTCTTGGCCATCGCTTTCCCCTTGAAGAACTACCACCAGCACAACAACAGCTCCGGGAAAGCATTCCAGCGACCTGTGGTCATTGCGGTTTGTGTGTTTGTAGCGTCCCTGGCCGCTCATAGTTTTCTGGCGTTTGAATATCACGTGGTTTTGGGGGAGGACGGGCATTGGAGGTTGACACCGACTGAATGGAAATTGGAGAATGCTGAGGTTTTCGTCACGATGGGAAGTGTTAGCGGTATTGTGTTCGCCTACGCTCCTCTGACGGCTGTTGTGGTGTTGAACGTGCTGTTGGTGATCATGCTGCGTGTCCATACTGCCAGTATCAAAGGAGTGCGTGCGGCACGTGGTGCGTCATCGACAGACAGTGGTGACGTCACCAAAACGTCGCGTGTTCAGTGCGTGCCGCCTGCTCCATGCAGCTTTCTCTCAGACGGCATCCCCGCCAAAGAAAAGCAGAACTCTCAGTCTCACGACGAAGAAAAAGGTAGAGAAACCGACAGAGCGAAGGCACTGCTTCAAAGTGCCAGACCCAGTTCTTTTTCACACGATACTAACCCAGGCTCCGATCATCTTTGCAACAACGAAAACGTACCATCCCAAGCAAACAGACTGTCCTTGACTGCCATTGTCAATAATGATCAGAATGATCATCATCATAATCATAATCATAATCCGCAGGATCGTAGAAAACTGTCAAACTCCGAGAATCACATCCTCCACCACCACCACACGGCTTCCAACTCAGAAGTAGAGGCAGTCACCAAGACAACCTCCCCTCCGAAACATCGTGACGACACTTCCGTCACGCGCATGGTCATGCTCTTCACCACCGTCTACTTCCTCCTGGCCCTTCCCAACATGCTCAGCTTCACGGCGCGCTCCCTACTTCCGGAATACGGCCCGGGGGGGAGGGAAGCTAACTTGTATCAAACGGTCTCCACCGTCTCCATGTTGCTGTCTCATCTGACAGAGCCGTGTCTCTTCTGGGTCAGCTTCTCCTACAGTCGTCATTTCCGCCGCGCGCTGTTTCGCCTGCCCTTCGCTAGGTGGTGGTGCTGTGGTCTCCGCTGGTTGGCTGTGACGTCATCCGGGTCGGCGACGTCATCAACCTCCTGTGACGTCAGCGGCAGTCGCAGCTGCAGCAACCGTGGATGAAGATGGAAGGAGGCGCTTTCCGAGAGTTAGAATTATGTTTCTTGACATTTGTTTTCTTTTTCTTCTTCGTTTTCTCCTTCTTCTTCTTCTGTTTTTTCTGACTTTTTGTTTGTTTCTTTCGTTTCTCTCTTTCTCTTTCCATCTGCCTGTGACGTCAACATGTGAAGTAACACACACACACACACACACACACACACACACACACACACACAGCAAGGTTGTCTCTGGCAACATCAAAAATGATATTAATCCTACTCTAAAAAAACCAAAACAAAACAAAACAAAAAATATACATATTGTGTGCGTTCGCGTGACTCAAGCCTGCCAAACTGACACTGGAGACAAATTCAATGATGAACGCCTTAAAAGGCAACTGTTTGTCAGTCAGCTCATCCCAGGTAGACAGCCGGGTGTTGCAAATGATTCCGTGTTTTTTTTTAGGAGGGACTCTTGACTTAATAAAGGCGTCAAATATAAATATATAAATGATAATAATGATGTTGATAATAATAATGATGATGATGGTGATGATGATGATGATGGTGATGATACTGATACTGATGATGCTGCTGCTGCTGCTGTGATGATAATGATGATGATGATGATGGTGATGATGATAATGATGAGCAGCAGCATCGTTATCATTATCATCATCGTCATCATCATCTTCATCGTCACCCTCCTCCTCATCATTATCGTCGTCGTCGTCTTCATCATCATCGTCATCATCGTCAACCTCCTCCTCCTCCTCATCGTCATCATCATTATCATCGTCGTCGTCGTTATCGTCGTCGTCGTCATCATCATCATCATCATCGTCAACCTCCTCCTCCTCCTCCTCATTGTCATCATCATTATCATCGTTATAGTCGCCGTCGTCGTCGTCATCATCATCGTTGTCGAGAGACGCAAGGGAAAGGTCAGGTTTGGGGAGTGTGTTCAGTCAGTTCAGTGCAGTCAGCTGGCCAACACACTCACTCAATGTGACCTGTACTCTGTACACTTCGTTTTCATGAGCTCTGCCTGGTGGTGGAAAAAAAAAAAAAAAATGTCATGTTGCCTCGTGTGCGGCAGCGCCTTAATTTTATTTAGACTCGCACGTGTGCGCAGCGCCTTAACTCACTCAGTACGGCCAGTCCTCTCTTCTCCTCTACACAGACCCCTCGGATGTCCAGTGGGTGTCTGAATGACCCAACCTTTAGCTTCCGTCGTCAGAATTGTGGTATTCTCTGTCAACATTCACGTCTTCAGTATAAGAGCTTTCCGCTTGCAATATTTTGATGATGGTAATTGGAGTGAAACGCTGTTAACGTCGTCTCTTTCGCCGTTCGTATGGAGAGAGTTAACCTTAATTTTGTTTAGCCTCGCACGTGTGCGCAGCGCCTTAAATTTCTTTAGACTCGCACGTACATAATTACACGTGTGCGCATGCTTACGACTGAACATAATTCTCTACATTGTGCGGATATGCTTGCAAAATAGTGGGGAATGGCAAGCACGCACGCACGCATGCACACACACACACACACACACACACACACACACACACACACACACACACACACACACACACACAAGAGCGACTTAATGTTTAATGTTTGTATGCTTTTTTTTTTTTTTTTTGCTACTTATATCTTGTGAAAAATCACTTCCTGTCCATGTGGGCCAAATGACCTGAAAACACTGCATTAGAAATATTGTTATCGTTATTGCTACACACACACACACACACACACACACACACACACACACACAGCAAATGAAACCCATCGTGTTTATTTTATCACAGCTGTTTTTTTAATTTTTTTTTAAAATACAGTATCAACACACCAACACAGTTTGTCATAATTATATTAAAAAAACCCAAACAAATATCACAGTCAGTAGAGGTAATAATGCTTAGTTCAAAAACACGTAAATCGGTTACCAACACGAATATAAATGTATCAAACAAAATTCTAAATTAGATTAATTTTTTTTTTAAACACGTGAAGATACAAGAAACTCAGCAGCCTTCTTCTTCTTCTTCTTCTTCTTCTTTCCGTTACACGACCAACATCGACTTGCCGATGACTCTGTCGTGGTTCATGCATGCTGGGTATTTTCGTGTCACCATAACTCACCGAACACTGACATAGGTTACAGGATCTTTAACGTGCGTATTTGATCTTCTGCGTGCCTTTTAGGTATTTTGTATATAAGACTTCTCACCCCTGAGAAGTGATAAATCGTCATGCCATTGTGTCTTAGTCTCCCATGAAAGTCGTTGTCTTTTTTTCTTCTTTTTTTTGTTGTAATCATGTTGATGACAACACGCGCAATAACTGTTGCATTTTATTTTGTTTTATTTTTTATTTTATTGTATTTTTTTTTTTTATTCTATTCTATTTTATTTTAGTTCATTTTGCTTTGTTTTGTTTTCTTTCATTTTGTCTTTAATTCACCTTGATTCTATTCTATTTGATCCAATTTTATCTTCTTTTTTTTTTATTTTTTTTTAACTATATTCTGTTTTATTATATTTTTGTTTATCTTTTAAAAAAAATCATTTTATATTGTTTTATTTCATCCTGTTTTATTTCATTTTTTTAAATATACCCCGGAAAATAAGCAATCAATGTCCAGAATGTGTGTTTGTGTGTGTGTGTGTGTGTGTGTGTGTGTGTGTGTGTGTGTGTGCGCGCGCGCGTGCGTTCCTGTGTGTGTGTGTGTGCGCGCGCGTGTGTGTGTGTGTTAAAGAAGAACGGACAAATGGACTGCTCCTGTAGTTATCAGTGAAGGTGATGGTGATGATGATGATGACTGGGGGTGTTAAACGTGCCCAAACATTCCAGCATTGTCAGTATCGTCGTTGGCTTTAATTTGTTGATCAGGAGCCCTTTATTTTATTTTATTTTTAATCTTATTTCATTTTATGTTTTGCATTTTCGCTCCCCTCTACTCCTATTCCCCTCCATATACTTATAACCTTTTCTCTTCTCTTATTCATTCTTCTTCTTTTGGACTATTCTGTGGCTTGTCTACAAAATTAACTCACTCAGTACGGCCAGTCCTCTCTTCTCCTCTACACAGACCCCTCGGATGTCCAGTGGGTGTCTGAATGAATAACCCAACCTTTAGCTTCCGTTGTCAGAATTGTGGTATTCTATGTCAACATTCACCTCTTCAGTGTAAGAGCCTTCCGCTTGCAATATTTTGATGATGGTAACTGGGGTGAAACGCTGTTAACGTCATCTCTTTCGCCGTTCGTATGGAGAGAGTAAATCACTGAATACAGTGAAACCCAGTCCACGCTCTAAGAGAAATAACTGCCAAAGTCGATACAGCATTGACCAAGAGCGAGTTATGTACCTTGGACCGATCAGTGACCACGGAGAAACACTCTTGGAAGCGAGAGAATCTGAGCGCACTGGTTCGAATCCCGACACAGTCGCCAGTATTTTCTCCCCCTCCGCTAGACCTTGAGTTGAGGTCTGGACGCTAGTCTTTCGGATGAGACGATAAACTGAGGTCCCGTGTGCTAGCGTGCACTTAGCGCACGCAAAAGAACCCGGCACGGCACCAAAAGAGTTAATTGTCCCTGGCAAAATTCTGAAGAAAAATCCACTTCGATAGGAAAAAGACAACAACAACAGCAACAACAACAAAAACTGAATGCAGGAAAAATGGAAAAAAAAGGGTGGCGATCCAGGTGTAGCGATGTGCTCTCCCTGGGGAGAGCAGCCCGAATTTCACACAGAGAAATCTGTTGTGACAAAACAGACTGATACTATACGATACAAGAGGATCTGTTGCTTCGAACGAAGTAGCCCATCTCGTCATTCATATCCGAACTGATAGAAAGTGTCTTTAATTAAACGAACCTTATTATGTCTTGCTGTTTTAGAAACTGCTAGCCTTCATGACGGGCGTAATAGCCGAGTGGTTAAAGCGTTGGACTGTCAATCTGAGGGTCCCGGGTTCGAATCACGGTGACGGCGCCTGGTGGGTAAAGGGTGGAGATTTTTACGATCTCCCAGGTCAACATATGTGCAGACCTGCTAGTGCCTGAACCCCCTTCGTGTGTATATGCAAGCAGAAGATCAAATACTGCACGTTAAAGATCCTGTAATCCATGTCACCGTTCGGTGGGTTATGGAAACAAGAACATACCCAGCATGCACACCCCCGAAAACGGAGTATGGCTGCCTACATGGCGGGGTAAAAACGGTCATACACGTAAAAGCCCACTCGTGTACATACGAGTGAACGCGGAAGAAGAAAGGAAGCCAGCCTTTATGAAGTAACCGACATCAAATGCAACAGTGTCGCCATGTCTAACATTAGCGGTGGAAATAACACCAGATAATAACAGCAAATAACACCAGTTTTGCTAAATTTGTACAGCAAATAACACCAGTTTTGCTAAATTTGTACAGGAAATGACACCAGTTTTGCAGCAAATAACACCAGTTTTGCCAAACTTGTACAGCAAATAACACCAGTTTTGCCAAACTTGTACAGCAAATAACACCAGTTTTGCCAAACTTGTACAGCAAATGACACCAGTTTTGCCAAACTTGTATAGCAAATGACACCAGTTTTGCTAAATTTGTACAGGAAATGACACCAGGTTTGCCAAATTTGTACAGCAAATGACACCAGTTTTGCTAAATTTGTACAGCAAATGACACCAGTTTTGCCAAACTTGTACAGCAAATAACACCAGTTTTGCCAAACTTGTACAGCAAATGACACCAGTTTTGCTAAACTTGTACAGCAAATAACACCAGTTTTGCCAACTTTGTACAGCAAATAACACAAGTTTCGCTAAACTTATACAGCAAATGACACCAGTTTTGATAAATTTGTACAGCAAATAACACCAGTTTTGCCAAACTTGTACAGCAAATAACACCAGTTTTGCCAAACTTGTACAGCAAATGACACCAGTTTTGCTGAATTTGTACAGCAATTGACTCAAGTTTTGCTAAATTTGTACAGGAAATGACACCAGTTTTGCTAGATGACACTGGTTTTGCTAAACTTAAAACAGGAAATTACACCGGTTTCGCGGCTAAATTTGTACAGGAAGTGACACTGGTTTTGCTAAATTTCTACAGGAAATGATACCCTTTTCGCTAAATTTGTACATGAAACGACACCAGTTTGGCTACATTTGCACCGGAAATGATTCAACTTTTGCTAAACTTGTAAAGGAAGTAACACCAATATTGCTAAATTTGTACAGGAAACGACACAACTTTTGCTATACGTGTACAGGAAATGACACTGGTTTTACTATAATTGTACAGGAAATGACATGAATCTCAAAAAGAAAATTAATTAAAAGAACATCACCGTGTTTTTACAAATCAAACTTGAGGGTCAAGAAGGCTACTCAGTCACCGAGCCTTAATTCACAATCGTCTTCAAGCAGTAACACTGGCTGGCAGTAATTAGAGGAGGAGGGGGGTGTGGGGGGGTGAGAAAGGGAAGGGGGTGCAGGGGTGGGGGGGGGGGCTATCAAGACTCATCATTATTCACACGGCGGTCAAGTCTCCAGACTGGGTAACGGTGACAAGGAGTTTACCAGCTTTTCTCAGCGCCTTCTCCTTGTCCCGACCGAAGAGGCCACACTCGAAGGACTTGAGCTTCTGCTCTCCCGTGGGCTTCAGCTCGTGTTGCCCCATGAATTCGTCACGAAGCAGGTTGCTGTTCCACACCTGAAAGGAAAGGTGGAGAAGCGTGGTTGAGAAGAAGATGTGTTTTCAGGTCTTAATTTAACTCACTCAGTACGGCCAGTCCTCTCTTCTACTCTACACAGACCCCTCGGATGTCCAGTGGGTGTCTGAATGACCCAACCTTTAGCTTCCGTCGTCAGAATTGTGGTATTCTTTGTCAACAAACACCTCTTCAGTATAAGAGCCTTCCGCTTGCAATATTTTGATGATGGTAACTGGGGTGAAACGCTGTTAACGTCGTCTCTTTCGCCGTTCGTATGGAGAGAGTTAATGGGATTTAAGTTGGGTTGGATTATAGTCAGTCATTATTGTTGTTGTTGTCATCGTCATCGTCGTCGTTGTCATCGTCACTGATGTTGTCATTACATCATCATCGTCATCATTATCATCATCGTCGTCGTCGTCGTCAAATGTCAATTCAAACATTGATCTGTTTGATATTATAACACACAAATTGCAATGAGATTGTAGTTATGACAGTATGCTATCTGTTCACACGTTGCTTCCACTGGTACTGCTAAGCCCAATTCATATTCAAAGTAATATAGGTTTAATTATACATAAAACAAATCTTAATCTTGTACGATATGTATGTATGGTGCCCATTTCTGCACAAATTTGTTATATTCCATAGATATTCTAAAAACATACTTGTCAATTTCGTATGCCTTTTTAAGATCCTTTATGGACATTTGTATTGTTGGATTTACTTTATTGATTCTACATTTGTATAAAAAAAAAAAAAAGGCTATCATTAAGATATGTAAGAAGCAAGCATCAGTTTTTCTTTTATTGTCGTACCCAAAGGGCACCAACATCATGCATATAATATTTTGTGCATTCATCAAAGTGGATTTCGTTTTGCAGGATTTTGCCAGAGCACAACAATCTTGTTGCCGTGGGTTCCTTTGTTGCCGTGGGTTCCTTTGTTGCCATGGGTTCCTTTTCAGTGCGCAAAGAGCGTGCCAGCCCATGGGCCCTGGGTTTGTCCTCTCATCTGAAGGACTAGACGCTCAGTTTGGTTTTCCAGTCAAGCTTGGGAGGAGCGGGATTCGAACCCAGACCCTTCCAGGCACTGTATTGGCATACAATCATCTTATCCCTTGTCTGCCACCTTGCTCCTGTGTACGAATGTATGTCTCTCTTCGCCACATTTAGAACAGAATAGAATATGTCTTTATTACCAAGTGTACCGGGGTCACAAGGAATATTGTGGGGGATAGTGCATAACAAGGTACGAACATAAATCGAAAATCATACACAAACACAGATACAGAAGAAATTAGGATACATACAAGTGCATATCAATGTAAAATCTTGTGCATGCTCACACATACACGCACTGCACACACACATACACACACACACACACACACGCGCGCGCGCCCACACACACACACACACACACACGCACACACACACACACACACACACGTTTGAACAGAAGCCGCATATTACATGTGGATGGGGCTGATGACTAGCTCTTCAGGTAGATGGTTGTTAATTGCACAATTCTAGTTATCATACTGGATTTGTTCGAGAGACAGGGCATTGACTGCTTTCGGGAAAAAGCTATTGCCCAAGCGATTGATTTTCGTCCATATACTTCTGTACCGTCGACCAGAGGGGACCATCTCGAAAATCCCAAAAGCTGGATGTGATTCGTCCTGGCTGATTGATTTTGCTTTTTAGAGTTGCCGCTTATAATATATGTCTTCTAGAAAAGGTAGACCAGCCCCCGTAATGTTGGTGGCAGTTTTTGTATCAACAGCTGTATTCAAGAAAGTCAAAATGCCAGACATGCGTTTTGGCCATTCTGCTGACCTCCTTAAAGAAGAACAACAGCAACAAAAAGAAGAGCTCACCTGTATGGTGATTGGTTTGTTGAGGTGTTTACGGTAAGAAGAGCTCACCTGTATGATGATGGGTTTGTTGAGGTGTTTACGGTAAAAGAAAGCTCACCTGTATGGTGATGGGTTTGTTGAGGTGTTTACGGTAGAAGAGGGCAGAGTCCCCCCAGGAAGGGCTCAGGGTGTTGTCCAGGACACGTGTCTTCACCTTACTACCCTCACACACCAACACACAGTAAGGGTCAGCCCCACCGTCTGCAAAAAAATAACACGCAACATTAACACGTCTGTTGAGTTATCTATGAATTTAACTCTCTCAGTACGGCCAGTCCTCTCTTCTCCTCTACACAGACCCCTCGGATGTCCAGTGGGTGTCTGAATGACCCAACCTTTAGCTTCCGTCGTCAGAACTGTGGTATTCTTTGTCAACATTCACCTCTTCAGTATAAGAGCGTTCCGCTTGCAATATTTTGATGATGGTAATTGGGATGAAACGCTGTTAACGTCGTCTCT
This sequence comes from Babylonia areolata, assembly GCF_041734735.1. NCBI lineage: Eukaryota > Metazoa > Mollusca > Gastropoda > Neogastropoda > Buccinidae > Babylonia > Babylonia areolata. Next base: position 21,428,022 of record NC_134905.1, read on the forward strand.
TTCGCCGTTCGTATGGAGAGAGTTAACAGATAGCGAAGAGTTGCAACTAACTGCCGAGTGGTTGGTTATAAAGCGCTGGACTTTCAATATGAGGGTCCAGGGTTCGAATCTCGGTAACGGCGCCTGGTGGGTAAAGGGTGTAGATTTTTTTTTTTTCCCGATCTCCCAGGTCAACATTTGTGCAGACCTGCTTTAGTGCCTGAACCCCCTTCCCGTGTGTACACACAAGCAAAAGATTAAATATGCACGTTAATGATCCTGTATACCATGTCAGCGTTCGGTGGGTTGTGGAAACGAGAACATACCCAGCATGTACACCCCCGAAAGCGGAGTATGGCTGCCTACATGGCGGGGTAAAAACGGTCGTCCTCCTCCCTCTTCCTCTTCTTCTTTTCCTCTATCTCCTCCTCCTCCTTCTACCTCCTCCTCCTTCTCTTCTTCTTCTTCTCCTCCTCTTCCTTCTTCTTCTTCTCTTTCTCCTCCTCCTTCTTCGTCTCCTCTACCTCCTCCTCCTCCTCCTTCTTCTTCTCTACCTCCTCCTCCTTCTTCTCCTCTACCTCCTCTACCTCCTCCTCCTCCTTCTTCTCTCTACCTCCTCCTCCTCCTCCTTCTTCTTCTTCTTCGGTTTAGTTCACCCCCTCCTTTCTCTTCCCTCCCTCCTTTTCTAACCCTCACCCCCACGCCACCCACACACAACACCCCTCCTGCCACCCCCCCACCCCCCCTGCACCCTACCCCCGCCCCCGCCCACCTCCCCCTCTGACTTACGCTTGTCCAGTTTCTGAAGTCCAGCCGCCTTGACCACCTTGACGCTGGTGACCACCTTGGGCTTCTTGCTGCAACAGCTGAAGAGACCAGGTGTGGGCACCTCCTTGGTCAGCTCCCTGCCCACAGAATGACCCAGGCGTTTTTATTTTATTTGATTAAAAAAAAATTAAATTATTTTTCTAAATCCTATTCATTTATTCACAGCATCACTTTATTTCATTTCATTTTATTTTTTTTGGGGGTGGGGGTGGGGGGTGGGGGGCGGTTAGGGAGAGGGGAGGGGACGTACAGTACAGTACATACATGCATACATACCTACTACCTACGTACGTTTTTTTTGGGGGGGAACGGTTAGGGGGGGGGGGGGGGGGGGGGCGGGGAGGAGGCTTGCATTTATACATACATACATACATCTCGAATTTCACGCAGAGAAATCGACTGGGACGGACCGTAATACAACACAATGTGTGTGTGTGTGTGTGTGTGTGTGTGTGTGTGTGTGTGTGTGTGTGTGTGTGTGTGTGTGTGTGTGTGTGTGTGTGTGTGTGTGTGTGACATACATACATACATACATACATCCCGATTTTCACGCAGAGAAATCGACTGGGACAAAACGTAATGAAACATAATGTGTGTGTGTGTATGTGTGTGTGTGTGTGTGGGTGGGTGGGTGGGAGCTCGCGCGCACGTGCGGACAGGGGGCTGAGACACTCACACACACACACACTCACTCACACACACACACACACACACACACACTCACACTCACACACACCCTCACTCACACACACACACACACACACACTCACACTCACACACACTCACACACACACACACACAAACACACACTCACACACACACACAACGCCCCCCACCTCCCTCGCTGTCCTCTCCCCCCCGCCCCCTCCTCCCCCCCCCCCCCCCCCCCCCCCCCCCCCCCCGACCCCCAACAACTGACTTGAAGTGATTGGAGGAACTAGTGTAGATCCTCAACAGGAAATCCCCTGTCAGGTTGGGCTCGAAGGTGGAGGGGATGATGACGTAACGACCCTTCTTGACGTCAGTGTGACGCGCGAAGAGGGAGCGGGTATCGGTGAAGGCCATGTTGCTGGGTACCACGTCATGCAACTCCGCGTCGTGCACCCTGTACTCTCTGTTCATCTCCACCTGGTAGGCAGGCAGCCATACTCCGTTTTCAGGGGATGTGCATGCTGGGTATGTTCTCTTGTTTCCATAACCCACCGAACACTGACATGGATTACACAGGATCTTTAACGTTGCGTATTTGATCTTCTGCTTGTGGTATACACACGAAGGGGGGTTCAGGCACTAAGCAGGTCTACACATGATTATGTTGACCTGGGAGATCGGAAAAAAAAATTAATCTCCACCCTTTACCCACCAGGCGCCGTTACCGAGATTCGAACCCGGGACCCTCAGATTGAAAGTCCAACGCTTTAACCACTCGGCTATTGCGCCTGTCGTAACGACGATGACAACATCACCGATAAGAAGGCAGCAACAATAATATTTTACAACAGCAGCAGTAGCAGCAACAACAACATCATCGCCACCACAACAACCACCACCAACACTAACAACATAAATGGCTGTAACGACGATGGCTGACATCAACACTGATAATGAGAAGGCATCAACAATTTTACAACAGCAGCAGTAGCAGCAACAACAACATCAACGCCACCACCACAACCACCACCAACACTAACAACATAAATGGCTGTAACGACGATGGCTGACATCAACACTGATAATAAGAAGGCAGCAATAATTTTACAACAGCAGTAGCAGCAACATCATTATCATCGCCACCACAACCACCACCACCGCCACCACCACCACCACCACTAACATCATCATCAACAACAACAGTGGCTGTAACGACGATGAATGACAACAACTCTGATGATAAGAAAGCAGCAATAATTTTACAACAGCAGTAACAGCAACATCATTATCATCGCCACCACAACCACCACCACCGCCACCACCACCACCACCACTAACATCAACATCAACAACAATGGCTGTAACGACGATGAATGACAACAACTCTGATGATAAGAAAGCAGCAATAATTTTACAACAGCAGTAACAGCAACATCATTATCATCGCCACCACAACCACCACCACCGCCACCACCACCACCACCACTAACATCATCATCAACAACAATGGCTGTAACGACGATGAATGGCAACAACACTGATAATAAGAAGGCAGCAATAATTTTACAACAGCAGTAACAGCAACATCATTATCATCGCCACCACCAGCACCACTAACAACAACAACAACATCAATGGCTATAACAGTAATGATAAAAACAATTTTACAAAGGTCCCACCACCACCACCACCACCATCATCATCTCCACAGCAGCAACAACACCAGCAGCAGTAGCAACAACAACAGCACCAAATGACGATGACAACGACAATGGCTGTAAGACAATGACAACAATAAGAAGAAGGCAACAACAATAACATCAGCAGCAGCAGCAGCAGCAACAACAACAACAACAGCAACTCACCCTTGGAATTCTAAAGCCTATAGACTTGTGACTGAAACTGCCACTGTCTCTGTATCATCATTATTGTACAACAACAACAACAACAACAACAACAACTACAACCACCACCACAACAACAACGACAACAACAACTCACCTTTGGAATTCTAAAGCCTATAGAATTGTGACTGAAACTGCCACCGTCTCTGTATCATTATTGTACAACAACAACAACAATTATAACCACCACCACCACAACAACAACAACTACGACAACAACAACAACCACAATAACACAATAACTTATCTCAGAATCCTAAAGCCGGTAGACTTGTGACTGGAACCGTCACTTTCCGTGTATCATTATTGTACAGCAACAACCACAACCACGCCAACAACCACAACCACCACCACAACAACAAAAGCAACACCTCACCCTCAGAATCCTAAAGCCAATAGTCTAGTGACTGGAACCTCCACTGTTTCTGTGTGATCATTGTACAACAACGGCAACAACTATTACTCACTTTCAGAATCCTAAAGGCTATAGACTTGTGACTAGAACCGCCAGTCTGTGTATCATTATTGTACAACAACGACAACAACAACAACAACGATAACCTCAACTCACTCTCAGAATCCTAAAGCCGGTAAACTTGTGACTGGAATCGCCGCTGTCTGTGTATCATTATTGTACAACCACCATCACCACCACCACCACAACCACAACAACGACAACAGCAACACCTCATCCTCAGAATCCTGAAACCGATCGTCTTGTAACTGGAACCTCCACTGTCTGTGTATCATTATTGTACAGCAACAACGACAACAACAACAACAACAACAACTCATCCTTAGAATCCTAAAGCCGGCAGACTTCTGACTGGAACCTCCACTGTCTCTGTATCATTATATTGCAACCACCACCACCACCACCACCACCACCACAACAACAACAACAACAACATTAACAACAACAACAACAACAACCCACCTCAGAATCCTAAAGCCTTTTGACTTGTGACTGGAACCACTATTGTCTGTGTATCATTATTGTACAACAACAACAACAACAACAACAACTCATCCTTAGAATCCTAAAGCCGGTAGACTTCTGACTGGAAACTCCACTGTCTCTGTAACATTATATTGCAACCACCACCACCACCACCACCACCACAACAACAACAACAACAGTACCAACAACAACAACATTAACAACAACAACAACCCACCTCAGAATCCTAAAGCCTTTTGACTTGTGACTGGAAGCGCCATTGTCTGTGTATCATTATTTTACAACAACAACAACAACGACAACAACAACAGCGACGACGACAACAACAACAACAACAACAACTCATCCTTAGAATCCTAAAGCCGGCAGACTTCTGACTGGAACCACAACTGCCTGTGTATCATTATTGTACAACCACCACCACCACCATCACAACAACGACAACAGCAACACCTCATCCTCAGAATCCTGAAACCGATCGTCTTGTAACTGGAACCTCCACTGTCTGTGTATCATTATTGTACAGCAACAACGACGACAACAACGACAACAACAACAACTACAACAGCTACAACAACAACAACAACAACTCATCCTTACAATCCTAAAGCCGGTAGACTTCTGACTGGAACCTCCACTGTCTCTGTATCATTATATTGCAACCACCACCACCACCACCACAACAACAACAACAACAACAACACTACTAACAACAACAAAATTAACAACAACAACAACCCACCTCAGAATCCTAAAGCCTATAGACTTGTGACTGGAACCGCCATTGTCTCTGTATCATTATATTGCAACCACCACCACCACCACCACCACCACCACCACCACAACAACAACAACAACAACAACACTACCAACAACAACAACATTAACAACAACAACAACAACAACAACCCACCTCAGAATCCTAAAGCCTATAGACTTGTGACTGGTTCCGCCATTGTCTGCGTATCATTATTGTACAACAACAACAACAACGACAACAACAACAACTACAACAGCTACAACAACAACAACTCATCCTTAGAATCCTAAAGCCGGTAGACTTCTGACTGGAACCTCCACTGTCTCTATCATTATATTGCAACCACCACCACCACCACCACCACCACCACAATACTACCAACAACAACAACATTAACAACAACAACAACAACTACACCTCACCCTCAGAATCCTGAAACCGATCGTCTTGTAACTGAAACATCCACTGTCTGTGTATCATTATTGTACAGCAACAACAACAACAACGACAACAACAACAACAACAACAACAACAACACCACCACCACCACCACAACAACAAGACAACAACTACACCTCACCCTCAGAATCCTGAAACCGATCGTCTTGTGACTGGAACATCCACTGTCTGTGTATCATTATTGTACAGCAACAACAACAACAACGACAACAACAACAACAACACGAACACCACCACCACCACCACAACAAGACAACAACTACACCTCACCCTCAGAATCCTGAAACCGATCGTCTTGTAACTGGAACCTCCACTGTCTGTGTATCATTATTGTACAGCAACAACAACAACAACGACAACAACAACAACTACAACAGCTACAACAACAACAACAACAACTCATCCTTAGAATCCTAAAGCCGGTAGACTTCTGACTGGAACCACAACTGTCTGTGTATCATTATTGTACAGCAACAACGACAACAACACTACCAACAACAACAACATTAACAACAACAACAACAACAACAACCCACCTCAGAATCCTAAAGCCTATAGACTTGTGACTGGAAGCGCCATTGTCTGTGTATCATTATTTTACAACAACAACGACGACAACAACAACAACTACAACAGCTACAACAACAGCAACTCATCCTTAGAATCCTAAAGCCGGTAGACTTCTGACTGGAACCTCCACTGTCTCTGTATCATTATATTGCAACCACCACCACCACCACCACCACCACCACCACCACCACCACAACAACAACAACAACAACAATACCAACAACAACAACATTAACAACAACAACAACAACTACACCTCACCCTCAGAATCCTGAAACCGATCGTCTTGTAACTGGAACCTCCACTGTCTGTGTATCATTATTTTTACAACAACAACAACAACAACGACGACAACAACAACAACAACAACAACAACAACAACGACAACAACAGCAACACCACCACCACCACCACAACAACAACAAGAAAACAACTGCACCTCACCCTCAGAATCCTGAAACCGATCGTCTTGTGACTGGA
>NC_134905.1:21459613-21462113 GCF_041734735.1 Babylonia areolata
ACACACACACACACACTACCACAGTCCTGATCTCAGACACAATATATTCTCATCCCCCCCCACCCCCACCCCTCCCCACACACACATACAACCACCTACCACCCACTAAACCACCCATCCACCCCCACCCACCCATCCATCCCCCCCAAAAATCCCCCTCTCTACCCCTCCCCCACCCCCCACCCCCCGCGCCCCCACCATCTCCCCCTTCTTCCCCAACACACACACACCCACACACCCACACACACCCCACAGCCCTGACTGACCTCAGACACAAGATGTTTTCCTCGCCACACGTGGACACGGGCGCGGAATCCGTGGCGCCCAAACCTCTCGCCCTCTGGTTCCAACCGGGTCCTAGCCAGCTGTGTTCGGGAATGTCCGTGGTCCGCTCGTTCTCTCCGATCACCGCCACGCGGCCCGAGCGCGCGTAGTAGGACTGGCGGACTCGGGAGTGGTCGGCGAAGAGGAAGCGGGTGATGTAGCAGGCCCGCTTCATGGCGTTGTCTGACACCCGGTGAGATGCTGAAAGGAAGAGGAATTTTGTTTTAACTCTCTCAGTACGGCCAGTCCTCTCTTCTCCTCTACACAGTTTAACGACTTCTCTTCTACGAAGTAATTTCCTGTAATTGTATTTAGAATTTTGTTTCAAATTTCACCCTCATTTGCCCAGTTTTTCCGCCAACCCTCCATTCATTCGCATCTCCCACTCCTTCTAACCGATGATACTCGAATGTATTCATAAATACTTTAACAAAAAAATGTCTTCAATCACCGATAAGATAATGTGTGACGGGACATTAACTCACTCGGTACGGCCAGTCCTCTCTTCTCCTCTTACACAGACCCCTCGGATGTCCAGTGGGTGTCTCAATGAATGACCCAACCTTTAGCTTCCGTCGTCAGAATTGTGGTATTCTTTGTCAACATTCACGTCTTCAGTATAAGAGCCTTCCGCTTGCAATATTTTGATGATGGTAACGGGGGTGAAACGCTGTTAACTCTCTCCATACGAACGGCGAAAGAGACGACGTTAACAGCGTTTCACCCCAATTACCATCATCAAAATATTACAAGTGGAAGGCTCTCTTATACTGAAGAGGTGAATGTTGACAAAGAATACCACTGATAAGATAATGTGTGACGGGACATTAACTCACTCGGTACGGCCAATCCTCTCTTCTCCTCTTACACAGACCCCTCGGATGTCCAGTGGGTGTCTGAATGAATGACCCAACCTTTAGCTTCCGTCGTCAGAATTGTGGTATTCTTTGTCAACATTCACCTCTCCAGTATAAGAGCCTTCCGCTTGCAATATTTTGATGATGGTAACTGGGGTGAAACGCTGTTAACGTCGTCTCTTTCGCCGTTCGTATGGAGAGAGTTAATGTCCCATCACACATTATCGGTGACTGAAGAAATTTTTTTGGTAAAGTATTTATGAATACATTCGAGTATCATCGGTTAGAAGGCGTGGGAGATGCGAATGAATGGAGGGTTGGGGGGAAAACTGGGCAAATGAGGGTGAAATTTGAAACAAAATTCTAAATACAATTACAGGAAATTACTTCGTAAAAGAGAAGTCGTTAAACCGCCAAGCGAAACAACTGATAATGAATGCAAAAAGTCAAAAACAGCAACGTTCTCAGTCACTTGTGAAGACACACTTTCGTGTACATAAAGCTTCATCAAGCTACAGTCAAAAATTTTATGCTTAATTGTCAGGTTACTAAAGCATATGCACTCGACATTAGAACAATACTTGGTCCGTAATGAATTTGATAATAGTCTGAGAGCTAAACTCAGAATTGGTCTGCGAATCGGACCAAAGTCTGAGAGAGTCAACTGACGAGGTTTTAGACTTGAATTCAAGCACCTATAAAAGTCTCTTTCTAGTATATTGCGCATTTCCTTGTATGACAATGGGCAATCTACTTTTATACTATTTATATGATTCTTTGCTCCCCTTTTTGCTGCCCTGTCTGCTTGGTCGTTATAACGGAATCCAGTGTGGGATGGTATCCAACAAAAATCAACATTTGTACCCTTCACAAAAAGGGAGTGCAATAAATACCTAATTTCAAACAATAAATCTTCTCTTTGATTATTCTCAAAAAGGAGCAAACTTTTTAAATCAGATTGAGAATCAACACAAAATAGGATATTACTTACTATCACTGGTATATCAACAAGATGATTTAAAGGCGTAAGGATAGCCACCAATTCAGCTGTGAAAATTGAATGTCCCTTACCTAAATAATACGATTTTTCTGTTTTTTTGTGTGTTTTTTTTAGGCCAGGAATGACAAAAGCAGATCCTGCACTGCTATCATCCAGGACCGAGCCATCAGTGTAAGCTTTTAAATGATAATCAAAATTTTCTTCCAATTCAATTCTGACAGATGGTCGGCGAACAGGAAGCGCATGATGTAGCAGCATCGCTTCATGGCGTTGACTGACTTCTTCTTCTTCTTCTGCGTTCACTCGTATGCACACGAGT
>NC_134905.1:21474613-21477113 GCF_041734735.1 Babylonia areolata
ATCTCCCAAAGGCATTGCCAAATCGTGTAGTTTTAGCACAGTATGCTGATTATATATGTATATGGATAGGTGTCAATCTAAAAAAATGTAAACCCCACAAAGAGCACAGGATTACATACGTCGTTTGAATCAATCTGATCTTGATAACCTTGGTAACTATATGTTTGAAAATGGTCTAGCTTTGTCGAATGAAAAAAAACAACAAGGATGATGTTGTTCATATGTTGCATATGTTGTTCTGGTGGTAACCCATCTAGCATACCCATTTTTAAATTACTTGGTGACGTCATTGATTATAAGGTGTTTATCTTACTTCAAAGCTGACATGGAACATTCACTCTAATTACATCTTAACAAAGGCAAGGAAAAGTATCAATTTTATTTTTTTCAAATTATAAGCCGCTTACCCTGGGGAATGGATACAAAAACATTGATTCATCTTTCCATGGCCCTTGTAAGATCTAAGATAGCCTATGCACAAGAAATATTTTTCAGTACACCTAAAGATCTATTACAAATGATTCAAAGTGTAGACTGTAAGGCTATCAAAATTGCCCTCGGAGTGCCCTCTCATGCATCCAACCAGGAAACATACAAAACAGCCGGAATTCTTCCCTTGAATGAACGTCGTGAGTTAGCAACAGCAGAATTCGCTGTGAGATACACTTCAATGACAAAAAAATGTCGCTGCTGATGAACTGACATTGATTTTCCTAAAACAAAAGAAAAAAAAAAGCTGAAGCCATTTCATCACAAGAAATAGTTGCAACTTACGTTTCAAGTTTGTTAAAAGAATCTGATGTTAACATGAAAGAGTTGGCTGCAAAACCACATCATCCTCCTGTTCCTTTTTGGGACATGTTGAAAGCAGATTTTGATATCAGTTATTATGAAAGAAAAAAGGAAGAAAACATCAATATCACGACACGTACTGCCAGAATTCATTTGGCAGAAAACATATCGGAATCATCTCCGTATATTTACAGATGGATCTGTTCTTGATGACAAAAATGCTGGTGCGGCTTTTCCCCCGTGTCGATACTCCCCCGTGTCAGTACTCCCCCGTGTTGATACTCCCCCGTGTTGATACTCCCCCGTGTCAATACTCCCCCGTGTCAGTACTCCCCCGTGTCGATACTCCCCCGTGTCAATACTCCCCCGTGTCGATACTCCCCCGTGTCAATACTCCCCCGTGTCGATACTCCCCCGTGTCGATACTCCCCCGTGTCAATACTCCCCCGTGTCAATACTCCCCCGTGTCAATACTCCCCCGTGTCAATACTCCCCCGTGTCAATACTCCCCCGTGTCGATACTCCCCCGCGTCACGATACTCCCCTGCGTCAATACTCCCCCGTGTCAATACTCTCCCCGTGTCAATACTCCCCTGTGTCAATACTCCCCCGTGTCAATACTCCCCCGTGTCGATACTCCCCTGTGTCAATACTCCCCCGTGTCAATACTCCCCCGCGTCACGATACTCCCCTGTGTCAATACTCCCCCATGTCAATACTCCCCCGTGTCAATACTCCCCCGTGTCAATACTCCCCCGTGTCAATACTCCCCTGTGTCAATACTCCCCCGTGTCAATACTCCCCTGTGTCAATACTCCCCCGTGTCAATACTCCCCTGTGTCAATACTCCCCCGTGTCAATACTCCCCTGTGTCAATACTCCCCTGTGTCAATACTCCCCCGTGTCGATACTCTCCCCGTGTCCATACTCCACGGTACATGTGTGTGTGTGTGTGTGTGTGTGTGTGTGTGTGTGTGTGTGTGTGTGTGTGTGTGTTGTAGTTGTCGTTGTTGTTGTTGCTGTTGTTGTTGTTTTCTTCTTCTTCTTCTTCTTCTTCTTCTTCTTCTTCAGTTTAGCGTCTTTTAGCCAGAAGTGTTATTTGACAAAGATTGGGGGGAAAAGACGGCCATTGGTGAGGGGAAAGTAACTGCTAACGCTGTCAGTAAGTGCGTGCGCGCGCGCGCGCGTGTGTATGTGTGTGTGGGGTGGGGGAGAGTAGGACTAGGGAGATAAGGGGAGGGAGAGTAAGGACAGGAAAGGAGATGGATAGGAGAGGGGATCACACTCAATAATTCTTACTCCTCCGTTCTTTGGAGGAAAATGCGTGGTCTTTTTCTGCTCTTTTTTGACTCACTTGTGTAAACAAAGTGAGTCTATGTTTTAACCCGGTGTTCGGTTGTGTGTGTGTGTGTGTGTGTGTGTGTGTGTGTCCGTGTGTCTGTGTGTCCGTGGTAAACTTTAACATTGACATTTTCTCTGCAAATACTTTGTCAGTTGACACCAAATTTGGCATACAAAATAGGAAAAATTCAGTTCTTTCCAGTCATCTTGTTTAAAACAATATTGCACCTCTGGGATGGGCACAAAAAAATAATAAAAGAAGCCTAATTATATGCAAACTGCATTTACTGTTATATTTATATTTTTTGTATTCTCTAAACTTGGCAGTTTGACCTCTTATTCTGACACAACAACAAGAGGAGTCATT
>NC_134905.1:21482113-21489613 GCF_041734735.1 Babylonia areolata
TCAGTGATTTGCAACACACACACACACACACACACACACACACACACACACACACACACACACACACACACAACACACGCATACACACACACTAACAAACACACACACACACACACACACACACACACACACACACACACACACACTAACACAAACACACTAACACACACACACACACACACACACACACACACACACACAAACTAACACACACACACACACAAACACACAAACACACATACACACATACACTAACACACACACACACACACTAACAAACACACAAACACACACGCAAACACACACACACACACACACACACACACACACACACACACACACACACACACACACACACCTATACCCGTGTGCGGGCAAATAGGCAGAGGCGCAAAAAAACAAAAAAAAAAAAAAAAAATCGAAAATAACATGTGTCCACAATATACATCCCCGCTGAGCTTCATTTTAAAACAACCACATAAAATAGCTACAACGAAACTCATCGACTACATTCTAGTTCTGAGCTACATCGATTGTAGGGATGTAGACAGAGAGAGAGAGAGAGAGAGAGAGAGAGAGAGAGACGGACAGACAGACTGAAAGGTCGATTCGAAAAACTCCCACGCATTCCGGAAATGGTAACGATAGCATCGCCATTTTTGGTGTGTGGCCTTGCCATCTTTTTTTTTTTTTTTTTTTTTTTTTTTTCCCAAGGCACTACTGCTTCAACTTTCAAGCGAGCAGCACGGTGAATGGGAACCAATCAACAACAGCGAAACAAGCAACGCGTCACACAACAAGGACACTGCCGTTTTCTGCCCTCCCATTGGCTGGTTTTGTGTGTGTGTGTTTTATCTTCAGTTTAACGTCTATTCACTATAAGTGTTTTTAGACGGAAAGGAGTAAAGAAGTGGATAAAGGAAAGGGAATGCATGTGAATATTAGTGTAAAAAAAAAAAAAAAAAAAAAAAAAAAAAAAAAAATCATGTTATGTAACAGAGGAAAAGTATATTATAAGAAAAAGGTCTAAAGAGATTGTGGTGTGTATTGAATGAGGTGTCATGGGAAGGAGAATATGTATATGCATATCAACAAGTATTAACCTATAACAATGTAAATATAAATAACAACATTAATTATAACACATCAAAGGAGGATACCAACTGGACTGGAGTTTAAAATTTCCGAAAACATTCTAAGCAATGAATAATCATTCAAAATCTTTTCAGTGGCTAATGAAATATTGGAAGAAAAGTCATCAACTACATCTTTAGGAATTAACGGTCTTATGCTCGGACAATGAATGAGTAGATGACTTACAGTTATTTGCTTACCGCATATACATTTTATATTTTTAGAAAATTTTGTACGAAAGGCATTTAAACGAATTCTATACATTAGACTTGTAATTTGTCTTGAATGTGCTGCTGGTGTCAAATTTAGAAAATGTTTGGGATTAGCTGCATTCTTTGTGTTTACACAACATTGGTAATATTGATTATTTGAATCTATAAGTAATTTCTTAAATCGATTTCTAGAGACATTTTCTATACAACTAATGTATTCATGTAGATCTAACTGGATGTCAAGTTGTATTGCGCCTTCGAAATTACGTGCTGCTCTTCTAGCTGCTTGGTCTACCCACTCATTTGAAGATATTCCACAGTGCGAAGGTACCCAACAGAAAGTTAATTTAATGCCCTGTTTTGTCAGTTGGTGAATAATATGTTTTATTTCCATTGTCATCTCTATTCGCTTCTTTGAATTTGGAGATTCTATAGCTTTTAATACTGACTTCGAGTCTACACATAATAGAATTTCACTGACAGTTTTCGGAATGTCTGAAATATAATTTAAGGCCATAAGTATGGCTATAAGTTCAGCTGTGAAAATGGAATATTGTCTACCAATATAGTATAATTTTTCTAATCTAAATGAAGGAATTACAAAAGCCGCTCCTGAATTACCATCTTCTAGAACAGATCCGTCTGTGTATATTTTTAGATAATTAGAATATTGATTTTCTATATGGGAGAGCACTTCAGGTTTTAACAAAAATGGTGACTGGTTCTTGGATAAATCTGTATAATCCATGTCAAAGGTAGCTTTACACTGCTCCCATTCAGGGACTGGTGAAAAAGTAGGTATTTTTGCAATTTGCTTGTCTCTTGATTCCGTAGCACTAATGGTATCTGATGCAAATGTATTGATGGATGTCATAGACTGTATCGTCTTAGCTCGTTTAGCAAAATCTTTTTGTGAACTTAAATTAACTTCTTCTTTTGAAAAGGTTTCATATGCTAAAGATTTGATAACGAATTTCGCGGCTGAAGCTTTCCTTTGTTCATCAAGAGATAAAACACCTGCTTCTCTGTAGGTCCCTAAATTTGATGTAAGAATGGGCACACCTAGAGCAAGTTTATAAGCCTTACAATCGATGCCTTGCAGCTTCTTTAACAAATGCAGTGGAGCACTGAAAAATACCTCTTGAGCGTATGTCAAGCGTGAACGTACGAGAGAGGTTGCGAGAGATATCAACGCTTTGGTATCTTGCCCCCAGTGCTGTTTACAAATTATTTTAAGGAAATTTAGACCTTTTCTTGCTTTGTTTAGTATATAGTCAATATGATAATTCCACGAAAGCTTTGAAGAAATATAAACTCCCAAAAATTTAACATATTGTGTATATCTGATGATAGAACCATGTATTGTAAACACAGGGAGCTTTTCTGGGTCTGATCCTGTGTTAAATAGCATCATATTTGTTTTTTCTAAGGACAATGATAAGCCATTTTCCGTCATAAAGTTGCTGATTTTATCAAGTTCCCGCTGGTATATTTTATTTATGTAATTCAGTGTCCTAGTAGGCGTTTTATTTTTCATTGTCACCTTCATCCATAAACAAATGTCATCAGCAAATTGAACCAAGACTGTATCTTTAGCTAGCTTGTTAGGTAGATCTGCTAATAATATATTGAATAAAATTGGCGAAATTACTGATCCTTGTGGTAACCCCATATGTAATTGTCTGGGGTTTGAGTAGGTGTTTCCTATTCTTACTTGTATAAATCTATCTGATAAGAAACTTCTGATATAATCATACATGTTGCCTGTGATACCGATATTTTTCAGTTTATATAAAAGTCGAGCGTGCCACACTTGGTCGTATGCTTTTTTCACATCAAAAAAAGTCGCTAGTACGTTTTTTTCGCCTTGCAAACTGTTGCTTTACCTGTGTAGTCAGTTTGACTAGATGTTCTGTGGAGGATCTACCTTTTCTGAAGCCAGCTTGGTTTACAGGAATTACACTATGCTTCTCACAATAATGAACAAGTCTTTTTAGAACAATTTTTTCCATTAGTTTGCATACATGCGATGTTAAGGCAATTGGTCGATAACTGTTTTTATCTGTTCTGCGTTTGCCCTGTTTGTGTATTGGGACAACAATTGATTGTTTCCGTACAAGAGGAATGTCACCATCAGACCAACATTTCTTTAAAATTAAGTGTAAGAAATCAGTCAAATTTCCAGGCAAATGTCTCAACATTTCGTTTGAAATTCCGTCTAAACCAACTGCTGTTTTTTTGCTGCTGAGATTTGAGAGACATTCCTTTATTTCATCTGGTGTTATTTCACTATTTATATATAGGTGATTTACGCTCTCTGAACCTTGGTATATTTCATTTTTCTCTTGGCTTTCTCTGAACTTTCTATTTTCTTCTGACAAACCAGTGATTCTACTGTGATTACCAAACATGTCAGCAAAAACTTCTGCCTTTTCAATATTTGAAGGTAGATCTGTATGGTCCAGTTTAACTGGGCATTGTGGTAAATATATTCCATTTTTCATTGATTTTAGTTTTTCCCATACCTTTTGCATATCTTTGTGATTGAAAACTTCATTTGTGCAGAAAGACGACCAGTACTGCCTTTTCGCTTGTGCGTTAACACTATTTGCTTTATTTTTAGCCTTTTTCATCTCTAAATGATTTGGGATGGATTGTACTTTTAAGTATATTTTGAATTTTGACTTCTTTTCTTTCTTTGCTGCTTCACAAGCCTCATTCCACCAGATATTACCAGAGTGCTTATGATCTTTAACTGATTTGTACTTGGGTATAGATTCATTTGCAGCGGTGATGACTACATTTGTAAATGTCGAATATAAACTGTTGATGTCTGTATCGTTTATGTTGCAAATTTGAAACGATGAAAGTAAACTTGTGAATTTATCCCAGTTCGCATGTCGGTAATTATATTTTGGGATCTTATCCTCGTTTGGATCTATTGACTGAGGCATTTTAGATTCAAGTCTTATTATAATAGGCAAATGATCACTATTAAGAGTGTCATCCAGTGTATTCCAGTCACATATTGGTGCCAGATCTGGTGAGATTAAAGTGAGATCTATGGCAGTTGCTCTATGACTTGGATTGTCTGGTATCCGTGTTATTCTGCCATCGTTAAGTAGGTATAAAGAAGTATCTACAATGTTTTCAATAAAACGATTGCTAGTGATCGACTGGCAGTCTTTCTCCCAAAATGGCGAGTGTGCATTGAAGTCTCCCGTGATGAGAACTTTTTTGTCCTGGTCTGTCCGTAATGTTCGAATCCACTCTGTATTAAAGTCATTTGGACCCTGAGGTAGGTATACAGAAATGACAGTTAAGAGTGAAGAATTATACTGGACTTTTACAGCACAAGAATGAATATTTGGTATATCTGGTGGAACGGGGCTGGGGCATGGAGTGTACTTGACCCCTTCTCGAATGTATATAGCTGTGCTGATTTTCTCATTGGTATCCACCTTCTGATGTAATGGCGGAAAGTAATAGTGATCAAATTTAGGAAGTTTATCTCGCTATACATTTAGAGATTGAAGGGCTAGCAACTGGTAATTATGATTCGCCAGATGCTGCACTAAGTGATCACAGTTTGTACCAATAGATCGACAGTTCCACTGAAACACATTTAGGTTGTTGTTGACCGTCATTGCTCGAGAAAGTTCAGTGATTGTCTATTGTTGATCACAGTTCCAAAAAGTTAACTAATTTAACGCAACACAAAAAAATACATTAAACTATAATACCAAAAATAATAATAATAAAGGAATTAAAAAAAAAAAAAAAAAAAAAAAAAATATATATATATATATATATATATATATATATATATATATATATATATATATATATAATAATAATAATAATAATCGTGTGTGTGTGTGTGTGTGTGTGTGTGTGTGTGTGTGTGTGTGTGTGTTTATTAGTGTGTGTGTGTGTTAGTGTGTGTCTGTGTGTGTGTGTGTGTGTGTGTGTGTGTGTGTGTGTGTGTGTTTGTGTGGTTGTGTGTGTGCGTGTGTGTGTGTGTGTGTGTTAGTGTGTGTGTGTGTGTGTGTGTGTGGGTGTTGTGTGTGTTTGTGTGTGTGTGTGTGTGTTAGTGTGTGTGTGTGTGTGTGTGTGTGTGTTTGTGTGGTTGTGTGTGTGTGTGTGTGTGTGGTTGTGTGTGTGTGTGTGTGTTTGTGTGGTTGTGTGTGTGTGTGTGTGTGTGTGTTTGTGTGGTTGTGTGTGTGCGTGTGTGTGTGTGTGTGTGTGTTTGTGTGGTTGTGTGTGTGCGTTCGTGTGTGTGTGTGTGTGTTAGTGTGTGTGTGTTGTGTGTGTTAGTGTGTGTGTGTGTGTGTGTGTTAGTGTGTGTGTGTGTGTGTGTGTGTGTGTGTGTGTGTGTGTGTGTTAGTGTGTGTGTGTGTGTGTGTGTGTGTGTGTGTGTTAGTGTGTGTGTGTCTGTTTTCTTGTTTTTGGAAAGGGGGTTGGCGAGGTTATTTTAAAGCACAGCTGTTGAAGTGAGCACGCTTGAATGTGATCACCACACACACCACACAATGTTGACCAGTATCAGTATCAGAATCAGTAGCTCAAGGAGGCGTCACTGCGTTCGGACAAATCCATATATGCTACATACACCACATCTGCCAAGCAGATGCCTGACCAGCAGCGTAACCCAACGCGCTTGGTCAGGCCTTGAGGAAAAACAACAACAACAAAACAATAAAATACAATAGAATAAAGTGGAATAGAATAAAATAAAAAAATAAAAAAATGTTGACCAAGCATGGGCATCAGTGTTGAGGGAGCACGTCCTCTCCTTGATACTGTGAATTTCTATTGTATTGTATTGTATTGTATTGCATTACTCTTTTTTCTCACAACAGATTTCTCTGTGTGAAATTCGGGCTGCTCTCCCCAGGGAGAGCGTGTCGCTACACTGAGAGCGCCACCTTTTTTTGTTTTTGTTGTATTTTTTCCTGCGTGCAGTTTTATTTGTTTTCCCTATGGAAGTGGATTTTTCTACAAAATTTTGCCAGGAACAACCCTTTTGTTGCCGTGGGTTCTTTCACGTGCGCTAAATGCATGGTACACACGGGACCCCGGTTTATTGTCTCATCAGAATGATCAGCGTCCAGAACACCTCTCTAGGTCTAGTGGACGTGGAGAAAATACTGGCGATTATGGGATTCGAACAAGCGCGCTCAGAATCTCTCGCTTCTTAGCCGGGCGCGTTACCACTCGGCCAACACTCCACTTTTTTTCTTTGCTCCAAACTTTGCCTTCTTTCCAACATTGAGTGTCATAATCTACCACGTTTTATTTTAGATAACACACATTATCATTACTATGGTAACAGTTATGCATAACGTTGGATGATCATTTTCGCCTCATCATTATTGACCTAAATCAACTCTCATCGCTATATCTTGTTGTCATTGTTTTTCACCCCTTGTGTGTGTGGTTCATCCGTCGGGATCGACGAGGACCATCTAGTCATCCTGGGGGTGGGTGGGTTGGGCTCTGTGGGTGCGCAGATGACTGGTCAGGCCAATCCGCGCCCGGAAGGTTTTGACGCAGTGTGGACAGGGGATGGTGGTGGCTGTCGGGGACTTGCTGGCACTGCTTTTCCTGGCCTGTCTGCGTTGCTCTGCTGCAGCGATTCTGTTGGCCTCACAGGATTTGGCCCCTTGTACACTCCTCTTAGGAGGCAAGATTGCACTGGCTCTTAGTACTGCAGCCTTGGGGGGCTAGCTGGTCTTTGGGGAACTATCCCCAACGCCGACTGTCCTAAAACCCTCTCGGCTGAGAGAGAGAGAAAGAGAGAGAGAGAGAGAGAGAGAGAGAGAGAGAGAGAGAGAGAGAGGGTGGGTGGGGGCGTGGGGGTGGGGTAACATGGGCAAGACTCACTCTACTATAATCAAATTCTAGCCCCAGATAGTCAGGGCAGCAGATTCCTCCTCTGCCGTTCTGGTGGTCATAGTCGGACACGACAATCATAGAAATACCCCCCACCCCCACCCCTTGATATTACTTAACTCTATAAGTATTTTTGTTGTTGTTGTCGTTGTTGTTGTTGTTGTTGTTGGTGGTGGTGGTGGTGGTGTTGTTTTCTTGTTGTTAGTGTTTGTTGTTGTCCATATTGTTGCTGATATTGTTATCGATGATGTTGATGGTG
>NC_134905.1:21494613-21502113 GCF_041734735.1 Babylonia areolata
AGCATTGCGAGGAAAGTGGGTAGGTAGGGTAGCATTGCGAGGAAAGTGGGTAGGTAGGTAGGGTAGCATTGCGAGGAAAGTGAGTAGGTAGGTAGGGTAGCATTGCGAAGAAAGTGGGTAGGTAGGTAGGGTAGCAATGCGAGGAAAGTGGGTAGGTAGGGCAGCATTGCGAGGAAAGTGGGTAGGTAGGGTAGCATTGCGAAGAAAGTGGGTAGGTAGGGCAGCATTGCGAGGAATGTGGGTAGGTAGGTAGGGTAGCATTGCGAGGAAAGTGGGTAGATAGGTAGGGTAGCATTGCGAGGAAAGTGGGTAGGTAGGTAGGGTAGCAATGCGAGGAAAGTGGGTACGTAGGTAGGGCAGCATTGCGAGGAAAGTGGGTAGGTAGGTAGGGTAGCATTGCGAGGAAAGTGGGTAGGTAGGTAGGGTAGCATTGCGAGGAAAGTGGGTAGGTAGGTAGGGTAGCATTGCGAGGAAAGTGGGTAGGTAGGGTAGCATTGCGAGGAATGTGGGTAGGTAGGTAGGGTAGCATTCCGAGGAAAGTGGGTAGGTAGGTAGGGTAGCATTGCGAGGAAAGTGGGTAGGTAGGGCAGCATTGTGAGGAAAGTGGGTAGGTAGGTAGGGTAGCATTGCGAGGAAAGTGGGTAGGTAGGTAGGGTAGCATTGCGAGGAAAGTGGGTAGGTAGGGTAACATTGCGAGGAAAGTGGGTAGGTAGGTACAAGGTAGGGTAGCATTGCGAGGAAAGTGGGTAGGTAGGGTAGCATTGCGAGGAAAGTGGGTAGGTAGGTAGGGTAGCATTGCGAGGAAAGTGGGTAGGTAGGTAGGGTAGCATTGCGAGGAAAGTGGGTAGGTAGGGCAGCATTGTGAGGAAAGTGGGTAGGTAGGTAGGGTAGCATTGCGAGGAACGTGGGTAGGTAGGTAGGGTAGCATTGCGAGGAAAGTGGGTAGGTAGGGTAACATTGCGAGGAAAGTGGGTAGGTAGGTAGGGTAGCATTGCGAGGAAAGTGGGTAGGTAGAGTAGCATTGCGAGGAAAGTGGGTAGGTAGGTAGGGTAGCTTGCGAGGAAAGTGGGTAGGTAGGTAGGGTAGCATTGCGAGGAAAGTGGGTAGGTAGGGTAGCATTGCGAGGAAAGTGGGTAGGTAGGTAGGGTAGCATTGCGAGGAAAGTGGGTAGGTAGGTAGGGTAGCATTGCGAGGAAAGTGGTAGGTAGGTAGGGTAGCATTGCGAGGAAAGTGGGTAGGTAGGTAGGGTAGCATTGCGAGGAAAGTGGGTAGGTAGGTAGGGTAGCATTGCGAGGAAAGTGGGTAGGTAGGTAGGGTAGCATTGCGAGGAAAGTGGGTAGGTAGGTAGGGTAGCATTGCGAGGAAAGTGGGTAGGTAGGGTAGCATTGCGAGGTAAGTGGGTAGGTAGGTAGGGTAGCATTGCGAGGAAAGTGGGTAGGTAGGTAGGGTAGCATTGCGAGGAAAGTGGGTAGGTAGGAAGGGTAGCATTGCGAGGAAAGTGGGTAGGTAGGTAGGGTAGCATTGCGAGGTACGTGGGTAGGTAGGTAGGGTAGCATTGCGAGGTAAGTGGGTAGGTAGGTAGGGTAGCAATGCGAGGAAAGTGGGTAGGTAGGGTAGCATTGCGAGGAAGCATTGCGAGGAAAGTGGGTAGGTAGGTAGGGTAGCATTGCGAGGTACGTGGGTAGGTAGGTAGGGTAGCATTGCGAGGTAAGTGGGTAGGTAGGTAGGGTAGCATTGCGAGGAAAGTGGGTAGGTAGGGTAGCATTGCGAGGAAAGTGGGTAGGTAGGTAGGGTAGCATTGCGAGGAAAGTGGTAGGTAGGTAGGGTAGCATTGCGAGGAAAGTTGGTAGGTAGGTAGGGCAGCATTGTGAGGAAAGTGGGTAGGTAGGTAGGGTAGCATTGCGAGGAAAGTGGGTAGGTAGGTAGGGTAGAATTGCGAGGAAGCATTGCGAGGAAAGTGGGTAGGTAGGTAGGGTAGCATTGCGAGCATTGCGAGGAAAGTGTGTAGGTAGGTAGGGTAGCATTGCGAGGAAAGTGTGTAGGTAGGTAGGGTAGCATTGCAAGGAAAGTGGGTAGGTAGGGTAGCATTGCGAGGAAAGTGGGTAGGTAGGTAGGGTAGCATTGCGAGGAAAGTGGGTAGGTAGGTAGGGTAGCATTGCGAGGAAAGTGGGTAGGTAGGGTAGCATTGCGAGGAAAGTGGGTAGGTAGGTAGGGTAGCATTGCGAGGAAAGTGGGTAGGTAGGTAGGGTAGCATTGCGAGGAAAGTGGGTAGGTAGGGTAGCATTGCGAGGAAAGTGGGTAGGTAGGTAGGGTAGCATTGCGAGGAAAGTGGGTAGGTAGGTAGGGTAGCATTGCGAGGAAAGTGGGTAGGTAGGGTAGCATTACGAGGAAAGTGGGTAGGTAGGTAGGGTAGAATTGCGAGGAAGCATTGCGAGGAAAGTGGGAAGGTAGGTAGGGTAGCATTGCGAGGTAAGTGGGTAAATGAAATGAAATGAAATTATGGTGCTTAGAGCCTCGCCGACCACTAAGGCCATCTCAAGGCTATCGCCGCGTCAATTACTGCTACAAGGCTAAAAAAAAACAACCAATTAAAACGAGTCACCACTTCAAACTTTCCACTCCAAAGTTAAAAAAAAACTTCCATAGTTTGAAACCTTCAAATCTGGTTAAAAAGGTTCACTTCTTTTAAGAAGTCCATCAGCGCCCACGGAGGGACATCACGAAACAAAGTCTTCAAAGAAACCGCCGTGTAATGTCTGCGTCTAACGTCATGCAGATCCCAACAGTCAAGGAGCACGTGTTTCACGGTGAGAGGCTCGTCACAGGGAACGCATCGAGGGGCCTCCTCCCCCTTCAACAAGTAAGAATGAGTAAAAAAAGTGTGCCCCGTACGCAGTCTGCACAGCACAGATTCCTCCTTTCTGTTCTTCACCCCCGAAGGGAGGGTCTCCCCCAGGTCCGGACGGATCTGGAAGAGCTTGTTGTCCATCTGGGTGTTCCACTTCTCTTGCCAAAGATCCTTAACGTAAGTATTGACCTTCCGCTTCATGTCTGTATAGGGTACCAAGGATCTGGACAATTCTTTCTTTACAGCGTTCCTGGCCAGCAGGTCCGCCCTTTCGTTACCACGAATGCCAACATGTCCGGGAACCCAGGCCAACACAACCTCGTATCCTTTCTTCGTTGCGAGAGTAAAAGTTTCATAAAATTCCAGCAGTTTGGGATGAGTGATATTCCTGCAGGCGATCGCCTCCAGGGCTGATAAGGAGTCGGAAAAGATCATGAATCTCTTCTGTTTGGAAGAGAGAACCATTTTTAACCCCAGGACCAGTGCGGTCAGTTCCGCGGTGTATACCGAGCTGTCAGACAGGATGTGTTCCGTTGAGGGCCGGTCAGGAAAGGCGGGACAGAACGCAGATGCGGCGACTCCGTCCTCTGACTTGGAACCGTCAGTGAAGATGCCTTGAAAGGTGGGGAATTGGTGGCACAGTTCCGAAAAGTAGGTTCTGTAGGCCAGAGAACTGGTGGTGTCCTTACGGTACGAGGCCAGATCGAATCGGACCTCAGGTGTTGTAAAGGTCCACGGGGGGCTGTCAGGGAACTTAGAGAAATCTGAGATGCCACTGACATCCAGATCGGCATTTTCCAAGTGCGGCTGAATGCAGAGTCCGAGAGGAGGTATGCAGTTTGGGTTGTCTGTAAATTTCTTATCGAAAGGGTTGTTGAATACAGCATCGTAAGCAGGGTTTGTAGGTTCCGAAAACAATTTCAAATAATAGTTCAGGGTCAGCTTCAGTCTGCGGTTGGAAAGAGGTGGTTCCCCCGCCTCTGCGTACAGGCTGTGCACAGGGGTGGTGCGGAAAGCACCTAAGCTGAGACGGAGCCCTTGGTGGTGTACAGGGTCCAACAGTTTCAGGTAGGACGGTCTGGCCGAGCCGTATACAACACTTCCATAATCCAGTTTGGACCGGACCAGGGCTCTGTAGAGGTGCAAGAGAGTCCTCTTATCAGCACCCCAGTTCGTGTGTGCCACAACTCGGATGATGTTCAGGGCTTTTAGGCAAGATATTTTCAGCTGTTTAATGTGGCTGAGAAAATTCAGCTTCTGATCGAAGACGACCCCTAGAAATCTGGCTTCCTTGACCGCCGGGATGGTGGATGTTCCCAGACGGATTTCAGGGTCCTGATAGAATTGGCGAAAATTATGAAAGTGGATGCATTCAGTTTTGGAGGACGAAAATGTGAAGCCATTCTCCTCTGCCCAACACTGGATTTTGTTGACGCAGAGCTGAAGCCGTCGCTGGATGCTGGCGTACGTGCTGCCGGTTGCATATAAGGCAAAATCATCCACGAACAGCGAGCTGTCCGATCCTTTCTGAACGGATTGAACGATGTCATTAATTTTGATGCTGAACAGAGCCGGCGACAGGATGCTCCCCTGCGGGACACCCAGCTCCTGCTCGTGAATGTCGGACAGGGTGGTGCCGACTCTCACCTGGAATTGTCTGTCTTGTAAAAAATTGTGGATAAACTGAGGCAGGTGTCCTCGGAAGCCGAGCTTGTGCAAGTCGGAAAGAATACCAAATTTCCACGTGGTATCGTAAGCTTTCTCCAGGTCAAAAAATATGGCCACCACATGTTGTTTGTTGACGAAAGCATTTCTTATCGTGGTTTCCAGACGAACCAGATGGTCAACGGTAGAGCGATGCTTGCGGAAACCGCATTGTTCCTTCGCCAGAAGGCCGTCGGTCTCTAGTTTCCACATCAGTCTACCGTTGACCATCTTCTCCATCAGTTTGCAGACGCAGCTGGTCAGTGCAATTGGGCGGTAGTTGGAGGGGTTCGAGGGGTCTTTTCCCGGTTTCGGCAGTGGGATTATGAGGGCTTTCCGCCAGGAGGGTGGAAAGAAACCTGTGACCCAGATGTGGTTATAAACTTTAAGCAGGGTGTCCAGACAGGTTTGGGGAAGGTGCTTTAGGAGTTTATAATGGACTTCGTCCATTCCTGGACAGGAATCCGTACAGGTCTGAAGGGCAGATTTAAGTTCGTTCATTGTGAAAGGAAGGTTGTAATTCTCTGTGTTGTCGGAAAAGAAGTTACATGGTGTTTTTTCTGACAGGTTTTTGGTTTTAAGAAAGCGAGCAGATTTGTTAGCAGATCTCGAGTTCTGTTCTATTGTGGAGGCAAGCAAATTGGCAACTGCTTTCTTCTCTGTGACCAGAGCGTCTGAAAGTTTAAGATGGTGGAAGGTCGGGCATGCGTTTTTGCCCTTAATTCTTTTTAAAACCCTCCACACTTTCTTCTTGGGTGTGTTGGAGGTTAAGGAAGAGCAGAAATCTCTCCAAGACTTCCTCTGGCTCTTTTTAAAAACATACCTGGCTTTCGCCCTCAGCTGTTGATGGGTTCGAACGCTATCGGACTCCGGTCTCCGAAAGACGCGTCGCTGCGCTCTCTTCCGAGACTTGCGGGCCTCCCGACATTCCGCGTTGAACCAGGGCGTTCTAGGGACCTGAGGCTTGGAGGTAGACGATGGGACTGCTGCTTTGGCGCAATCTAAAACGATCCGAGTCAGAGCGTCAGCAGGGTCCTTGCTTTTCAATACTGTTTCTTCCTGCAGCTCCGCTCTTATCTTGGTGGTAAAAAAACTCCAGTCTGCTTTGTCGTAGTACAGGCGGTCAGGCAGAGAGTCACCTTCTCCATCTGTGGGGCGGAGGACGACAGGAAAGTGGTCACTCCCGTGCAGATCGTCGTGCACTTTCCACTCGTAGTCCAGGACCAACGATGGATCGCAGACCGACAGATCTAAACACGAGAGCTTTCCAGAGGACAGATGCAGGTAAGTGGGAGACTTGTCGTTAAGACAGCACAAGTCCATGTCAGAGAGAAGGTTTTCTAAGAGAAGACCTCGGGCTGATGTCATCTCACTTCCCCAGAGCGGGGAGTGTCCGTTGAAGTCGCCCAACAGTAAAAACGGACGTGGGAGCTGGTCGACCAGGTTCATGAGGTCCTGCCTCAGAACACGGACGGAAGGGGGAAGGTAGAGAGAGCAGACAGTGATGGTTTTCTCGAGCGTGACTCTGACTGCCACCGCCTGTAAAGGGGTGCTTAAAAGAACTGTACTGTATAAAAGGGACTTTCGAATAAAAAGAGCGACACCTCCCGTCAACCCCTCTTGCTTCGGTTGAGCGGGTTTAAAAACGGAGTTAAAACCAGAGAGAGATAAAACCTTGCCATCTCTTTGCAGAGTCTCCTGCAGTGCCAGCACTGAAGGTTTCAAAGCACGACAAAGCAGCTGGAGTTCCTGGAAGTTGGCATAGAATCCCCGGATATTCCAGTGGATCACTGCCATTAAAAAGGTTTTTAAAAAAAAAAAAAAAAAGCAGCAGCCTATTCCATCGCTACCCCCTGCTCCTCCACTTGCGGTGGCTCAAGGTCCGCCAGGATGGAATATTTGTTCTTTGACATAAATTTTTCGGGTTCCGACCGGGTCGGAATATCCACCACCTCGGCCCCTCCCGATCCCGCCGTGGCCGCAGCCCTCCCCTCCTTGAGTTTTGGAGGTGCGGGGGGCTTCCGGCCACTTCCGCCAGCCCGAGGGCCAGGCAGACGAGAGGCGGGGCGAGGGGGGCCGGGGGGTGGGGTGGGGCGGGAGGCGGACAACGTGCCTCCGCCCGAGGCTTTTCTCTCCCGCCCAGCAGCCCCTGAGGACTGCCGCGCAGGATGGGAAGGGGTGGACACAGCGCCTCCACCCAAGGCCAACGGTTCCGACGAGGCGGTTAAGTCGTCCGTCTGCGTTCCTGTGGACGTCGTCTGGACTGCGACGTCCACCGTCCCGGATCTGACGACAGAGGCATACGACGTCCTAGGCGACGCGGCCTCCACCTGTTTCCTTGCCTCAAAGAAGGAAATTTTCTGTTCTGTCTTGACTTTCTGAATTTGTTTTTCTTTCTTCCAGGCGGGGCAATCCTTCGATGAGGACGGGTGGCCACCTCCGCAGTTCGCACACAGGGCTGCACTGACGCAATCGCCCTGGTGCGCCGCCTTCGAACAGGTGCCACACGCCTCTTCCTCCTTACATCTGTCTCTCACGTGTCCGAATTTCTGACACTTAAAGCATCTCAGAGGGGACGGTACGTACAGGCTGACATTAACTAGCAGGTATCCGACCCGAATGTCCTTGGGGACATCCGGGCAGCAGAAGGTGAGGAAGAAAGTGTTGGTCGGGACTCTGTCCGACCCCTTCCTCACCGTCACCCTGTACACATCGGTCACTCCCTGAGAGGACAGTTCGCTCTTGATCTCGGCCTCAGACACACCTTTCAACTCCGGGCATCTGATGACTCCCTTTGAGCAGTTGAGACCTTTGTGAGGGGAAATCTTCACTGCCCTATCCACGAAAGTGGTCGCCTTGAGAAGGAGCTGTGTCTGTCTTTTGGATTCTGTCTGTACTAAAAACGCTCCGCTCCTCAGCCTCTTGATGGATCTGAGCGATCCTGCCAG
>NC_134905.1:21512113-21519613 GCF_041734735.1 Babylonia areolata
TTTTTTTTTTTTCTCCCGGTTTTGTGTGCTTGTGAGCGTGTGCGTATAAATGTGTGTGTGTGTGTGTGTGTGTGTGTGTGTGTGTGTGTGTGTGTGTGTGTGTGTGTGTGTGTGTGTGTGTGTTGTGGTTGTGTTGTGTACCGTCTGTGTTTCTGGGCGCACGCTCGCGCGCAATTACATTCATGTGTCCGACCCACAAATGGCTTTCACATCGATTTCAGCTTCAGCCATTGGGAAATGACCAGAAAAAGCAGAAAAATAGAAGGTACAGGAGGACAATAAAGAAGAAGAAGAAGAACAAGAACAAGACAACAAGAAAGAAAGTAGGAGGGGAAGGAGATAATGATGACGATTATGACGATGAATGAAAAAGAAGAGAAAGAAGAAGGTCGAGGAAGTCGAGGAAGAGGAGGAGGAAGAGGAGAAGCAGGAGAAGGAGAAGAAGGAGGAAGAGAAGGAGGAGGGTAAGGACGAGGATTAAGAGGAGGGAGAGGAGGTGGTGGTGGTGGATAAGGAGGAGGAGAAGGAGGAGGAGGAGAGGAGGAGAAGGAGGAGGAGGAGGAGCTGGTGGTGGAGATGGAGGAGGAGGATGTGGAGGATGACGAGGAGAAGGAGGAAGAGGAGAGGTGGAAGAGGAGAAGGAGGAGGAGGAGCTGGTGGTGGAGATGGAGGAGGAGGATGTGGAGGATGACGAGGAGAAGGAGGAAGAGGAGAGGTGGAAGAGGAGAAGGAGGAGGAGGAGCTGGTGGTGGAGATGGAGGAAGATGATGTGGAGGATGACGACGAGAAGGAGGAGGAGGAGGAGAGGTGGAAGAGGAGAAGGAGGAGGAGGAGCTGGTGGTGGAGATGGAGGAAGATGATGTGGAGGATGACGACGAGAAGGAGGAGGAAGAGGAGAGGTGGAAGAGGAGAAGGAGGAGGAGGAGCTGGTGGTGGAGATGGAGGAGGAGGAGGTGGAGGATGACGACGAGAAGGAGGAGGAGGAGAGGAGGAGGAGGAAGAGGAGAGGTGGAAGAGGAGAAGGAGGAGGAGGAGCTGGTGGTGGAGATGGAGGAAGATGATGTGGAGGATGACGACGAGAAGGAGGAGGAGGAGAGGGAGAAGATGGAGAAGGAGGAGGAGAAGGAGGAGAACGAGAACTCTTCAGGAATAAAATACAGCATCCTCCAAGTAAAAAACAAAAAAACACAAAAAAACAACAACAACAATATTTCAACCCGTAAACTTCGCACAGAGAAACGAAACGAAACGAAATGAAACGAAACGAAACGAAAACAATGACACTGTTAATTTCACAGGGTCATACTGACCACACGTGAAGAGAACCACCAAGCCCATTTCCTGCAGACAAGAGGTTTTCTTTGCTCGGCGATCCGCTGCGCTGTCGGGGACGACACGAACTTCACATTTTAAGACATCGATCTCATTGAGCGCTTACACAATGCTACAGATGGCCGAATGGTTAAGACGCTCATATGGCAATACATTGTTCACGTGTGGGCGTGGGTTTTCGATTTCCGCTCTCGCACTTTCTCCCACGTTTAAATGAAAAAAAAAACCCACAAAAACCCAACAAAACCAACCAAAAAACAAACACAAAAATCAGAGCGTCTAGACATTCGGATGAGACGATTAACCGAAGCTTACAGTTGGGCCAACAGCAAAGTGAGAGCTGTATGATCAATGTTGGTTTTTCCACTGCAATGGGAAGTCATTTACAGCTTAGTCGTTTGCAAAGGACTATGATTCTCAAACTAAGAGGTAAGACTGCACTGTCTCTTGATGCTGCAGCTTTGGGGAGGGGAGGGATAGGGGGGCCTGGGGGGGTGGGGGTGGGGGGGCGCTGGTTGGCCTTTGGGAACGATCCCCAACGCCGACTGTCTTAAAACTTTCCATTCGCCGAGACTGTTGGGGGATTTGGGGGGATTTATTTATTTATTTATGTAAGCTTATCTATTTTTCTCAAGGCCTGACTAAGCGCGTTGGGTTACGCTGCTGGTCAGGCATCTGCTTGGCAGATGTGGTGTAGCGTATATGGTTTTGTCCGAACGCAGTGACGCCTCCTTGAGCTACTGAAACTGAAACTGTTGGGGCATGTAACTTGGGGCATGACACTCTCCACTTTTTTTTAATCAGATTCTTGCCCAGATAGTCGTGGGCAGCAGTTGCCTCCTGGTGCTGTTCTGATGGTCTTGATCGGACACGGTCATGACAGCCATCGTTGTTTTTATTTGTCAGTTGTCAGTGACCAGTGTACAAAGCTGTCAAACGACGGAAGATGTCATGGTTTGGTCACGTCATACGACATAACACCCTCTCCAAAACAATCCTGCAAGGGACTGTAGAGGGAGGGCGCAGACGGGAGCGGCAGAGAAAGAGCTGGTCCGACAACGTCAAGGAATGGACCAAAATGACGATGTCAGATCTCCTCACGACAGCTGCCAACAGAACGGCGTGGCGAGCTATGACATCTTCCTCATGTCCCCCCAACGACCCCAGCGGTCAAGGGAATGAGTGAGTGAGAGTGAGTGTACATAGTGTCAGTTCAACAGCCGATCCATTGAAACCCGGGCCTTGAATTTTATTTTGCTTCTGGCTGTTAAGGGGGCAGTACGACCTAGCGGGGAGTGATTTTTTGTTTATTTTTGTTTTTCAGAAAGTATTCATTGGAGTTTCATCAAATTTTGTCATATTATTTGCTTATGACTATGCTTTATAAGAAAAATACTTTTAAGTGACAAACCTAGCTAAACTCTGAGAAAAATAAGTTATAATAAACAAATGCGAAATGCTGTGATGAAAAGTCTAGTTTTATTTGTACACACTATATTTTATATTTGTGACTTTGGGAGGATACCCTTTAGCTTAGAGATATAAAACTAGTTTGTCTGGGACCTGTACAAAGGAAAAGTGTGTATATTGTGCATTTCATGCTTGAGGAGCGCACTAACTTGTGTGTATATATATATATATTTAATCAACAACAGTACAAGATGACATTTAAGTACTATTGCTCTGATTATTATGATTTTACTACAGAATCAAGAGCTTAGTAAGAGCGATCTTCATGCAAAATCTGAAAGCTCTAGTTTGAAAAACAAAGAAAATAATTATTGTGTAAAAACTATCTGAAACTGCGTTTTCGGAGAAAATCAACATGTGGAAAATAGTGTGTGTGTGTGTGTGTGTGTGTGTGTGTGTGTGTGTGTGAGAGAGAGAGAGAGAGAGAGAGAGAGAGAGAGAGAGAGTGAGAGTGTGAGAGAGAGAGAGAGAGAGAGAGAGAGAGAGAGAGAGAGAGAGAGAGAGAGAGAGAGAGAGAGAGAGAGAGCTTTCGACATTTTGATGTCTTTGGCCATGAGGTCCCTATGACATAGGTGAATGCGTCAACATACTTTCACTGTATAACAAACTACTGGAATAAACGAGAGAAGGTGGTGAAAGCAAACAAAGCAGAAAGTTCTTTCCTTGAAGAAAAAAACATGGTAGCGACCAACTGGCCACCAAACACACTAATCATAACACCGTTCACGCATCCACAAATTCCATCATTGGTTACAGAGAAAAATGTCAAATCTATCTGACCACGAAGTTTGAAACTGTGAGAAATGTATTTTTCTGACAAATCGTCAATGTTTCTAATATATATAAATATATATGTTTGCCATCAAGTTTATCACATCGTGATTTTCTGATGTTAACATGCTAAAGAGATCACTTCAGTATCTTTTTTTTTTTTTTTTTTTTTTTTAAGATCACATATTTATAAACAGAGAAAAACTGAATACAACAGATTAGACTTCTACAACAAAATTAAAAGAAATGATTATCAAATTGAGAACTATCTAACTGATGAAATCAATCCTGCTCACAAACAAGCTCTTTGTCAACTCAGAATAAGCGCACATTATTTAAATATCGAACGAGGAAGATATGCAAACATTCCCAGAGAAGAGAGGTTATGTAATACATGTGAAGTTGTTGAAGATGAACTACATTTTTGAGATACGTGTATCTTATTTCATAATTTGCGAAACCATATAAAAAACAACTGTACAGCAGTATGATCATCAATCAAATGTGATCAATAATAAAATGCAAAACAATATCCTAAAACCGAGTGATTTATTCAACTACGATGACTGTCAAAATACACTCGCCAACTATGTATTTCATTGCAAATGTATTAGATGACCTTTTATTTCTTTGTTCCTTTTGTTCTTTGTTGTGTCTATTAACTCTCTCCATACGAACGGCGAAAGAGACGACGTTAACAGCGTTTCACACCAGTTACCATCATCAAATTATTGCAAGCGGGAGGCTCTTATACTGAAGAGGTGAATGTTGACAAAGAATACCACAATTCTGACGACGGAAGCTAAAGGTTGGGTCATCCAGACACCCACTGGACATCCGAGGGGTCTGTGTAGAGGAGAAGAGAGGACTGGCCGTACTGAGTGAGTTAATCCTTCGGGATTTTATGACAATAAATGAAGTTGAGTCGAGTCGAATCGAGTCAATCAAACCCGAAAAAAAAAAAAAAAACTTCATCAACTGTGGCGTTACACAAAAGGGCATGGAGAATCCCAATGTTTTGTTCGTTATATCAGTTAGAAAACATCCAACTGGGAATAATACTTTTAACTCACTCAGTACGGCCGGTTCTCTCTTCTCCTCTACACAGACCCCTCGGATGTCCAGTGGGTGGCTCAATGATCCAACCTTTAGCTTCCGTCGTCAGAATTGTAGTATTCTTTGTCAACATTCACGTCTTCAGTATAAGAGCCTTCCGCTTGTAATATTTTGATTATGGTAATTGTGGTGAAACGCTGTTAACGTCGTCTCTTTCGCCGTTCGTATGGAAAGAGTTAAATGAATGGAACCAGCTGTACTTATCTTTACTTTTCATGCCTGAATGTCAGTTTTGTTTAGACATATCAAGCAGTCGGCTTAAATTCAGAAACAAAAGTTTGATCATAACCTACACCTTGACACATCCACACAATTGCAAAACCTTTTTTTTTTTTTTTTTTTTTTTTGACAAAACGAGAAGTCTCAGTTTTCTTGTCCATTCTTTAACTGGGCTAACATCATATCGTATGCCTCCAGTAACAGGAAAGAGAGAGAGACAGAGAGAGAGAGAGAGAGAGACACACACACACACACACACAGATAGACAGACAGACAGACAGACGGACGGACGGACAGAGACAGACACAGAGACAGACACAGAGAGAGAGAGACAGAGAGAGGCAGAGACAGACAGACAGACAGAGACAGAGAGACTCGAGACACATACATAGAAGACATGCTTGTTGTTGTAAAAATGAATTAAAAAAACAACAACAACACATCAAACACTTCCACTCCTCTTTTCTTTCCTCCTTTTTTTTTTTCATTTCCGGTTGACTTTTTTTGTTTACGCATGAACCCTGTTAAAACGACCGCTTAATTGACAGCTAGGTTGAAATTATTAGCAACACCCACCCACCCCCACCCTCACCACCCCACTGTGTGTTTTCCCCCCTCCTGGGAGGGGGTAAGGGGGGGCTGGGGGGGCTGGGAGGAGGGGAAGCTGAGGAAAACTCACCTCATCTGTCGACCTCCCTGTGCGCCAGCGCGGAACCCCTTGGCGCGTGCCACTCGGCGCCAGCGCAAGCGCAGTAACGGGATCTCGTGTCTGCCACGGCACGCGCTTCGCACGCGCGCGCTCTTTCTTTCTTTCTTTTTTTTCTTTCTTTTTTTTTCCAGTGGGTGTTGGCAAGCGAACAGGGGAGGAAGAGTTAACCCTCGCCCCCCTCCTCCCCAAGGAAAAAAAAAAAAGAGTTGCTCCATTAGTCTCTTGCGCATCAGGATGGGAGTATGTTTATAACACGTGCTACCCGTGTGTGAGCGACGGAGAGACAGAGACAGCAGGAGATAGAAGAGAGGAGAGCTGAGAGAGAGAGAGAGAGAGAGAGGGCGACTCAAGAAGAGATAGAAGTAGTAGTCGTCTGAGACTCAGAGACGAAGCAGCATACACGCTGGAAAGTTCTCAACATTTTCTTTCAAACGTGTCGTCTGCGCACACACACACACACAAAGTCGGGAAAGCGTTCTCTCCCTTTTGCTGTTGTACGTTCCAGGTTAGTCGACCCAGGTTTGGGAGCAGACGAGATTGTGAATTTTCTGGAAAATCGGTGAATTTTTTTTTTTCTCTTCTCTTTTCTTCTCTTCCCCCACCACCCCCCACCCCTTCTCTGTTCAGTGATTGTTCATTGTTTCCTAACTTGTAGCAGTGATTTTGTTCTTCTTTCTATCTTTGTGGCTTACTTTGGAGCAGTGATTTTTGTTGTTGTTGTTTTCAGTCTCTCAAGTCTTGGTAGTCGTTCGGCCGTGTGAAAAAAACTTGGACTCAGGAGTATTCAGAACGAACGGGGATTTTTCTGCAGTGCATCGAGTGTTTATTTTATTTTATTTTTATTTTATTTTCATGGGATACTGTACTGTGAAGAAGTTTGGCTGAAATGTGAGACGATGGGCGAACATCGACTGGATTCACAAGTATCGATTCAAGTCTGACTGCCAGTGGCGACAGGTATTGTGTGTTATGGTTTTTGCTTTGATTTTTTTTTTTGGTCGATTTACGTAAGGTAGTGGATAGGACATTACATTATCAGGAATATTCAGCAATATCCACAATTGTTTTCCCCTCAAGACGGAATGAGTAGTGTCCACAACACTGAAGGCCGTGGACGTTCACTCCATCAGTCACACACAGGAATGGAGGGGAAGAAACTGATGTGTATATTGCCAAATATTCTGTGTTGCAATCTGTTTTTGTGTCTTGACATTTTGTCGTATTTCGCGCACTGTCTCTCAGTTGACCGTCAACGTATCCGTCTATCTGTGTGTGTGTGTGTGTGTGTGTGTGTGTGTGTGTGTGTGTGTGTGTGTGTGTGTGTGTGTGTGTGTGTGTGTGTGTGTGTGTGTGTGTGTGTGTGTGTCTGTCTGTCTGTCTGTTTCCGTATTTCTTTTTCCGACTTTCTCGTTTTCTTACATAGAGATCTTGCTAGACCAGGAGGCAAAATTACCAAAGAAAGCATCAGTATGATATATGACGTAGACACTATAGTCAAGGTAAACTGGGCGGCTATACTGAATTAACTTGCACGAACTTTGGTTGGGATATGCACGAATTAATCAAGGCGTTCGGAACATATATGTCTTTATATAGAATTTTCGAAACAGACTTACTGATTACCGGTGGCAAGAATAGCGGACTGCTCACTAGGATCGTAAAATATTTCATTTGTATCGAGGGTTTATCTCACTGCATTGTATTCAAACGTATATGTCAGTAAAAATGGATAAACATTTAACATTTATAATGACAAAATCAAGATTTGGCACGTCTGATATTAGAATAGAATATGTCTATATTACCAAGTGTACCGGGGTCACAAGGAATATTGAGGGGTGGGCATGGGGGGGCGGGGGGGGGGGCGGGTGGATTAGAACATA
>NC_134905.1:21537213-21542213 GCF_041734735.1 Babylonia areolata
TATGTGAATTAACTGTTCAGTGAAGTGTTAGGCTGCTGATCCTGTGTTAATGTTTCTTGATTTCTGTATAAGGTTTTTGTTTTCTCTTCCTCGACACTGCTGCCAGCAATTAATACAGGTTTATATCTTCAAGAGAAAAAAAGAAAAGAAAGTTTTTCACTGTTATTCGCTGTTCGTGCTGACAACACGACATCGACTCGCATTGCAGCAAGGTATGCTCGTATAAACTGCCTGTTAGAAAAATTCCCTTCACCTCTCCATCGTTTCAGAGATAGACTTGATATGTTGCGCTGATGCAAACTTTGACGTACCATTTTGATTCAGGCTGTGTTATTCACGTTCGTGTGTGAAGACTTCCTTATTACCCCCTCTCCCTCCCACCGATTATGTGTTTTAAAACGTATGTAGTCCTACTGTATTCAGTTGTGCGACTCTGTACCTATTGGAGTACTGACACTAATTGTCGAATCATTACTGTCGAGTGCCGTGTGAGATGGGAAAGAAGGTTTGTCAGAAGATAGGCTAGACCGAAACTACAAAGAAGTCTTCTCCCACCACTACCACCTGTCCTATTAGCTGTCCCGTTTACCCCTCCTATCAACCGCCACCACCAACTGTCTTATTAGCTGTCCCGTTTACCCCCTCTATCACCGCACCACCACCTGTCCTATTAGCTGTCCCGTTACCCCTCCTATCAACCGCCACCACCACCTGTCCTCTTAGCTGTCCCGTTTACCCCCCCCCCTATCTACCACCACCACCACCTGTCTCTATTAGCTGTCCGTTTACACCTCCCTATCAACCGCACACCTCCAGTCCCCCCAACGAGATGCCAACACGGCGCTGGACCACAGAACTGGAATTGGGAATTTCTATCCTGTGGTGATGGTAATCCTCAAGCGGAAGCAGACAAGAGACGAGACTGTCATGGGGGCAACAGGCATTGAAGCAACACATAAAAAGTGAACTTATTCTTGGTTCACATGCATCAGTCTCTCTGTCATCTACTGTCTCTTCGTTGTTGTTCTGATGCAGTCAAACGATATTGAACGCAACCCTGGTCCTGCGGAGATGGAAGCTTTGCCAGTGCAGTGACAGCAAATCTTGAACTGCGCTCTCTCCAGATCATGCATAGTCTGCACGCACAAGGGACCAGTTTGAGCAGACAATGCATGATCACTTCCATAGTCTTGGACATTCACTGAGAAGAATGGAAGAACAACTGCGACAAATGAAAAGAGATATACGTGACAACAGATCTGACATCAGTGAACTCCCAAAGGACAGCGTCACCGTGCATCAACGCATTTGACAAACTGGAACAGAAGCTGGACGTCTGGAACTCAATTTCAAGAGAGAAAAATCTGAAATTCTTCGTTATTTACGAGGCAGATCCCGGGAAAGGTTAAACGGATGTTGATGAAATTGTCGCAACTTTGAATTTTCATTCCTCGAGCCAGAACTGGAAAACAGCGACATCGAGCAACGCACAGAATCGGACAAAGAGCCAGAAACAATCCGTCACCAAGGCCTTCATTGTAACCTTCCGCAACGTGGATGATAAAGTAGGAATCCTCAAAGACCAAGAGCTTAGAGGCACCTCCGACAGTCTGAATCAGAGTCTCCACGGACCTGACACGCTCCAGCGGGAAACGGCTGCAGCAGCTGCGTGACGAAGGAAAGATAGCGTATTACGTGAATGGGAAACTTCATGTTTGAAGACAGCCGGTTTGGAAGAGAACAACACAGGTTTGGTTATCACCCGCAACTCAACAGAGAACCACAATAACGGCACCCCAGCCAGCCGTCAGGAGAATGCTGACTTTCACAACTCTGTAGCGACACATACAGAGACCGACTTCTACAGGGACTGGACATGGCAGAGTCGGGACTGAACCCACAGATACAGATTTCCAAATCAAACATTGGAAGATCATCGCAACGTGACGTAGGACCCCAGACAGATGCACCAAGCTCAGAACAAACGAGGACAGACCGCAGAAGTGGTGCGGGACAATATAACTGTCAGCAGAGCTTGGGAGTTCCATGCCAGCCAGATGATCGTTTCCTCTGGCATCGGTTGGCAGCCCAGTCCACTGCATCACTCTGTACCAGCCATAAGTGACTGCAGCCAGTGGCCACCCTTGTTAAATGCAGTGCACACAGTCACTGGGTCACTACCGTTCACTTCACCTCTACATTACACGTCACACCATGAAACGATCCCATCAACACACTGCCGCAGCATGGAGGACGTCAAATACTTGAGTTCGGTGCACTACATGTCATCGGATGGAACCAGAGAGTGAACCACAACCAGCACAGTCACAACAACATGCACAGACAGTTGTACGCAGAGGGTCTCTACACCAGGCATCTTCTGCAGATGCTCCTCAACTGACAAACCACACTTGCGGACTTTACGGACGTGTCTGGTATGCAGACGTCTTCCATGCAGAGGCAACTGGCAACAGAGCAGACAATTCCTCTTTCTCAGCCTCCATGGAGGAGAGCCTCCGCCAAGGCAGTCTAAATGACTACAGCTTCCACTGTGCCTGTGACTTTTACACAGTCCCGATGGTACAAGAGACGACCTTAGAGGCAGCCAGTATGCAGACGGGCCTCAACCAAACTGACATTACGCAGACGGGCCTCCACCAGGCGGCCACTATGGAGACGGACCTCGACCAGACAACATCCACGCAGACGGGCCTCCACAGGCGGCCACTATGGAGACGGACTCAACCAGACAGTCGTTACACAAGTGGGCATCAATCAGACAGATCCCAAGTCGGGAAACCACTACACAAACTACAACCATGCCTGCAACTTCCACACGGGCCTTCTCCAGACAAGCAGTCACCACACTGCAGACACCATGGAAGCAGCCCTGTGCAGACATCCACCGTGCCTGCAGACTCTTTCAAAACGGTCACCACACAGGAAAGCACAACACAGGGAACCCCCTTGGCAGAGGAAGCGTTCCCTGACCGCCCACCGACACCACAGCAGACATGGATGACCACAAAAGACCCAGGACACGTAGTAGGTCACGCCAAACTAGTCTTCTTGACAGTTTCAAAACGTACTTCGTGACAGCACTAAAGACAAAGGATAGGACACTGGCCAACGCCCATACACAAACTTAGCTATTTCTGGAAGTAAAATTACGTTCGCTTCATTCAATGTTGAAAATTTAGTTGCCAGACTTAGTGAATCTGACTTTATAAAGTATGTGAAGTCGTTTGATGTTTTCTGTGCGGTGGAGACATTTACGTCACATTTTGATTCTACCATCCATTTCGATGATTATTGCTGTTTCCATGCACCTGCCGTCAAAATTTCCAGGCGAGGCAGACCTTAGGAGGCGTGGTTTACTAGTTAGAAAATCGTTAACGCCTTTCATGTCTCAAATAACCTGCAAAAATGACAATATGATTTGTTTAAAGTTTTCGAAATCTTTATTTGGATGTGACAAAGACATTTTATGTACTTTTGTATATGTGCCTCCTTACAAAAGTCCTATTACGACACGAAACCGGACTTAAACTGTTCTTTAAATAAGCTTGAGGAATTCCTCATTGATATTCTTCAGAGGGGAGAAGACATGCATTTGTTGGTCATGGGGCGATCTAAATGCTCGAATCGGTAATGTGGACCTTGATGGGGATGGTGACGATGAACCTATAGATTTCGCAATTCAGAACACCAGACAGTCTCAAGACAAAGTTACAAACCAGTTTGGCAAGATTCTAATTGATTTTTGTACAGTTTTAAACTGCATCCCTCTAAACGGGTATGCAGTAGGTGATGCATTTGGAAAGTTCACCTTTGTTGAGACCAAGGGAACAGTGTTATTGATTATGCTCTTATGTCATCTGATTTTTTCTATTCATGCAATCCCCTCTTTAAAGTTGACAGCCGAGTTGAATCCGTCACATGCCTATCTGTTCACACTGCCTTGCAAACCACTTACTACATTAGGGAACCAGAAGGACAATTCAAGACCAAAACACAAAAATAACTAGATTAAAATGGACTAACGAAAAGAAGGGAGTAATATCGAAAACATAAACAGTGATCAATCACAAAACATGTTCCAAACTGCTTATGACCAAATAGAAATGTCTATGGAGACAGCCCTTGATACATTTACAAAGGCTGTTCTGCAGGCAGGGGAGTGCATGAGAAAAAAGTGTTCGATTCGGTACGCCAGCTCATGTCGGAAATGTGTGGTTTGACAAAGAGTGCCGTCAGAAGAAAGCGGAAGCACGTAGAGCCTACAAATGTACAATAAGTCTGGTCACAATCTGGACAAACGTACATTAAAAATCTTAGGTCACATTACAAGACGTTGACAAAGGAAAAAAACGTCAAATTCATAAAAAGTCAATCCAGGACAGTCTCGTAAATAATAAGAAAAACAGCAGTAAGTTTTGGGATACGATTCGAAAAGCGCGAAGCACGAAACAGGCCCCCAACCCGACATAGAACTAGAATGCATGGAAAAAGCATTTTGAAAGGTTTTCGGCGCAAAGGAAGCCGACGCTCTTCTCATGACGTAACTGAACGAACAGGACGGAAGACAGAAGGGTTTTCCCAGACACTCGCTAGTGAACCCCTCACAGAGACAAGACGTACGAGATGCCATAAAAAACATAAGTGGGCAAAGCAGCTGGGGTTAGCTGAAATCTGTGGAGAATTGTTGCAAAATGCTGAAGACTCTGTTTCCCCTTTTCTGACAAAATTATTTCACAACATACCTGATACGGTTATTTCCCTTTGTGATGAGGTGCCAATCACAATATAATCCACTTTTCAAAAAAGGAGCGAAACCAATCCAGATAACTACAGAGGCATAGCTTTACTTAGTGTTGTAGGGAAGGTATTTACGGCCATTTTGAACAAAAGATTGTGCCCTGGCTGAAAATGAAAGCAAAATCAGTACAGAACAGGCAGGTTTCCGTAAAAACCTATTCGACAATTGACCAATATTTTTA
>NC_134905.1:21554713-21562152 GCF_041734735.1 Babylonia areolata
ATATCTATATACACACCCGCACGTTCCAATATCCCGTTGCTCCCACATGCACAATGTAGGCATGCAGACACTCACATACCTCATCCTCTACCCCCCCTCCCCTCCGCACCGCCCCCACTCACACACACACACAAACACGCACGTGCACAGAACTCTCCTGACACTTGTGTACACTTACACCCTCGCGCATGCATAAACGCACTCAAACACACAGACTCACACATACACACAAACACACACATACACACACGCACAGAGGCTGCCACTGATTGGCCGCAATAGGGATGGGAAAAGATCTCTGATGCCAAGAACGTGGCATTGCGAGGAAAGTGGGTAGGTAGGTAGGGTAGCATTGCGAGGAAAGTGGGTAGGTAGGTAGGGTAGCATTGCGAGGAAAGTGGGTAGGTAGGTAGGGTAGCATTGCGAGGAAAGTGGGTAGGTAGGGCAGCATTGCGAGGAAAGTGGGTAGGTAGGTAGGGTAGCATTGCAAGGAAAGTGGGTAGGTAGGTAGGGTAGCATTGCGAGGAAAGTGGGTAGGTAGGTAGGTAGGGTAGCATTGCGAGGAAAGTGTGTAGGTAGGTAGGGCAGCATTGCGAGGAAAGTGGGTAGGTAGGGTAGCATTGCGAGGAAAGTGGGTAGGTAGGTAGGGTAGCATTGCGAGGAAAGTGGGTAGGTAGGGCAGCATTGCGAGGAAAGTGGGTAGGTAGGTAGGGTAGCATTGCGAGGAAAGTGGGTAGGTAGGTAGGGTAGCATTGCGAGGAAAGTGGGTAGGTAGGTAGGGTAGCATTGCGAGGAAAGTGGGTAGGTAGGGCAGCATTGCGAGGAAAGTGGGTAGGTAGGTAGGGTAGCATTGCGAGGAAAGTGGGTAGGTAGGTAGGTAGGGTAGGGTAGCATTGCGAGGAAAGTGGGCAGGTAGGTAGGGTAGCATTGCGAGGAAAGTGGGTAGGTAGGGTAGCATTGCGAGGAAAGTGGGTAGGTAGGTAGGGTAGCATTGCGAGGAAAGTGAGTAGGTAGGTAGGGTAGCATTGCGAAGAAAGTGGGTAGGTAGGTAGGGTAGCAATGCGAGGAAAGTGGGTAGGTAGGGCAGCATTGCGAGGAAAGTGGGTAGGTAGGGTAGCATTGCGAAGAAAGTGGGTAGGTAGATAGGGTAGCAATGAGAGGAAAGTGGGTAGGTAGGGCAGCATTGCGAGGAATGTGGGTAGGTAGGTAGGGTAGCATTGCGAGGAAAGTGGGTAGATAGGTAGGGTAGCATTGCGAGGAAAGTGGGTAGGTAGGTAGGGTAGCAATGCGAGGAAAGTGGGTACGTAGGTAGGGCAGCATTGCGAGGAAAGTGGGTAGGTAGGTAGGGTAGCATTGCGAGGAAAGTGGGTAGGTAGGTAGGGTAGCATTGCGAGGAAAGTGGGTAGGTAGGTAGGGTAGCATTGCGAGGAAAGTGGGTAGGTAGGGTAGCATTGCGAGGAATGTGGGTAGGTAGGTAGGGTAGCATTCCGAGGAAAGTGGGTAGGTAGGTAGGGTAGCATTGCGAGGAAAGTGGGTAGGTAGGGCAGCATTGTGAGGAAAGTGGGTAGGTAGGTAGGGTAGCATTGCGAGGAAAGTGGGTAGGTAGGTAGGGTAGCATTGCGAGGAAAGTGGGTAGGTAGGGTAACATTGCGAGGAAAGTGGGTAGGTAGGTACAAGGTAGGGTAGCATTGCGAGGAAAGTGGGTAGGTAGGGTAGCATTGCGAGGAAAGTGGGTAGGTAGGTAGGGTAGCATTGCGAGGAAAGTGGGTAGGTAGGTAGGGTAGCATTGCGAGGAAAGTGGGTAGGTAGGGCAGCATTGTGAGGAAAGTGGGTAGGTAGGTAGGGTAGCATTGCGAGGAACGTGGGTAGGTAGGTAGGGTAGCATTGCGAGGAAAGTGGGTAGGTAGGGTAACATTGCGAGGAAAGTGGGTAGGTAGGTAGGGTAGCATTGCGAGGAAAGTGGGTAGGTAGAGTAGCATTGCGAGGAAAGTGGGTAGGTAGGTAGGGTAGCATTGCGAGGAAAGTGGGTAGGTAGGTAGGGTAGCATTGCGAGGAAAGTGGGTAGGTAGGGTAGCATTGCGAGGAAAGTGGGTAGGTAGGTAGGGTAGCATTGCGAGGAAAGTGGGTAGGTAGGTAGGGTAGCATTGCGAGGAAAGTGGGTAGGTAGGGTAGCATTGCGAGGAAAGTGGGTAGGTAGGTAGGGTAGCATTGCGAGGAAAGTGGGTAGGTAGGTAGGGTAGCATTGCGAGGAAAGTGGGTAGGTAGGTAGGGTAGCATTGCGAGGAAAGTGGGTAGGTAGGTAGGGTAGCATTGCGAGGAAAGTGGGTAGGTAGGGTAGCATTGCGAGGTAAGTGGGTAGGTAGGTAGGGTAGCATTGCGAGGAAAGTGGGTAGGTAGGTAGGGTAGCATTGCGAGGAAAGTGGGTAGGTAGGAAGGGTAGCATTGCGAGGAAAGTGGGTAGGTAGGTAGGGTAGCATTGCGAGGTACGTGGGTAGGTAGGTAGGGTAGCATTGCGAGGTAAGTGGGTAGGTAGGTAGGGTAGCAATGCGAGGAAAGTGGGTAGGTAGGGTAGCATTGCGAGGAAGCATTGCGAGGAAAGTGGGTAGGTAGGTAGGGTAGCATTGCGAGGTACGTGGGTAGGTAGGTAGGGTAGCATTGCGAGGTAAGTGGGTAGGTAGGTAGGGTAGCAATGCGAGGAAAGTGGGTAGGTAGGGTAGCATTGCGAGGAAAGTGGGTAGGTAGGTAGGGTAGCATTG
Source organism: Babylonia areolata (assembly GCF_041734735.1). Classification (NCBI taxonomy): domain Eukaryota; kingdom Metazoa; phylum Mollusca; class Gastropoda; order Neogastropoda; family Buccinidae; genus Babylonia; species Babylonia areolata. The sequence goes on from NC_134905.1 coordinate 21,557,470, forward strand.
CGAGGAAAGTGGGTAGGTAGGGTAGCATTGCGAGGAAAGTGGGTAGGTAGGTAGGGTAGCATTGCGAGGAAAGTGGGTAGGTAGGGTAGCATTGCGAGGAAAGTGGGTAGGTAGGTAGGGTAGAATTGCGAGGAAGCATTGCGAGGAAAGTGGGTAGGTAGGTAGGGTAGCATTGCGAGGAAAGTGTGTAGGTAGGTAGGGTAGCATTGCGAGGAAAGTGTGTAGGTAGGTAGGGTAGCATTGCAAGGAAAGTGGGTAGGTAGGGTAGCATTGCGAGGAAAGTGGGTAGGTAGGTAGGGTAGCATTGCGAGGAAAGTGGGTAGGTAGGTAGGGTAGCATTGCGAGGAAAGTGGGTAGGTAGGGTAGCATTGCGAGGAAAGTGGGTAGGTAGGTAGGGTAGCATTGCGAGGAAAGTGGGTAGGTAGGTAGGGTAGCATTGCGAGGAAAGTGGGTAGGTAGGGTAGCATTGCGAGGAAAGTGGGTAGGTAGGTAGGGTAGCATTGCGAGGAAAGTGGGTAGGTAGGTAGGGTAGCATTGCGAGGAAAGTGGGTAGGTAGGGTAGCATTGTTAGGAAAGTGGGTAGGTAGGTAGGGTAGCATTGCGAGGAAAGTGGGTAGGTAGGGTAGCATTGCGAGGAAAGTGGGTAGGTAGGGTAGCATTACGAGGAAAGTGGGTAGGTAGGTAGGGTAGAATTGCGAGGAAGCATTGCGAGGAAAGTGGGAAGGTAGGTAGGGTAGCATTGCGAGGTAAGTGGGTAAATGAAATGAAATGAAATTATGGTGCTTAGAGCCTCGCCGACCACTAAGGCCATCTCAAGGCTATCGCCGCGTCAATTACTGCTACAAGGCTAAAAAAAAACAACCAATTAAAACGAGTCACCACTTCAAACTTTCCACTCCAAAGTTAAAAAAAAACTTCCATAGTTTGAAACCTTCAAATCTGGTTAAAAAGGTTCACTTCTTTTAAGAAGTCCATCAGCGCCCACGGAGGGACATCACGAAACAAAGTCTTCAAAGAAACCGCCGTGTAATGTCTGCGTCTAACGTCATGCAGATCCCAACAGTCAAGGAGCACGTGTTTCACGGTGAGAGGCTCGTCACAGGGAACGCATCGAGGGGCCTCCTCCCCCTTCAACAAGTAAGAATGAGTAAAAAAAGTGTGCCCCGTACGCAGTCTGCACAGCACAGATTCCTCCTTTCTGTTCTTCACCCCCGAAGGGAGGGTCTCCCCCAGGTCCGGACGGATCTGGAAGAGCTTGTTGTCCATCTGGGTGTTCCACTTCTCTTGCCAAAGATCCTTAACGTAAGTATTGACCTTCCGCTTCATGTCTGTATAGGGTACCAAGGATCTGGACAATTCTTTCTTTACAGCGTTCCTGGCCAGCAGGTCCGCCCTTTCGTTACCACGAATGCCAACATGTCCGGGAACCCAGGCCAACACAACCTCGTATCCTTTCTTCGTTGCGAGAGTAAAAGTTTCATAAAATTCCAGCAGTTTGGGATGAGTGATATTCCTGCAGGCGATCGCCTCCAGGGCTGATAAGGAGTCGGAAAAGATCATGAATCTCTTCTGTTTGGAAGAGAGAACCATTTTTAACCCCAGGACCAGTGCGGTCAGTTCCGCGGTGTATACCGAGCTGTCAGACAGGATGTGTTCCGTTGAGGGCCGGTCAGGAAAGGCGGGACAGAACGCAGATGCGGCGACTCCGTCCTCTGACTTGGAACCGTCAGTGAAGATGCCTTGAAAGGTGGGGAATTTGTGGCACAGTTCCGAAAAGTAGGTTCTGTAGGCCAGAGAACTGGTGGTGTCCTTACGGTACGAGGCCAGATCGAATCGGACATCAGGTGTTGTAAAGGTCCACGGGGGGCTGTCAGGGAACTTAGAGAAATCTGAGATGCCACTGACATCCAGATCGGCATTTTCCAAGTGCGGCTGAATGCGGAGTCCGAGAGGAGGTATGCAGTTTGGGTTGTCTGTAAATTTCTTATCGAAAGGGTTGTTGAATACAGCATCGTAAGCAGGGTTTGTAGGTTCCGAAAACAATTTCAAATAATAGTTCAGGGTCAGCTTCAGTCTGCGGTTGGAAAGAGGTGGTTCCCCCGCCTCTGCGTACAGGCTGTGCACAGGGGTGGTGCGGAAAGCACCTAAGCTGAGACGGAGCCCTTGGTGGTGTACAGGGTCCAACAGTTTCAGGTAGGACGGTCTGGCCGAGCCGTATACAACACTTCCATAATTCAGTTTGGACCAGACCAGGGCTCTGTAGAGGTGCAAGAGAGTCCTCTTATCAGCACCCCAGTTCGTGTGTGCCACAACTCGGATGATGTTCAGGGCTTTTAGGCAAGATATTTTCAGCTGTTTAATGTGGCTGAGAAAATTCAGCTTCTGATCGAAGACGACCCCTAGAAATCTGGCTTCCTTGACCGCCGGGATGGTGGATGTTCCCAGACGGATTTCAGGGTCCTGATAGAATTGGCGAAAATTATGAAAGTGGATGCATTCAGTTTTGGAGGACGAAAATGTGAAGCCATTCTCCTCTGCCCAACACTGGATTTTGTTGACGCAGAGCTGAAGCCGTCGCTGGATGCTGGCGTACGTGCTGCCGGTTGCATATAAGGCAAAATCATCCACGAACAGCGAGCTGTCCGATCCTTTCTGAACGGATTGAACGATGTCATTAATTTTGATGCTGAACAGAGCCGGCGACAGTATGCTCCCCTGCGGGACACCCAGCTCCTGCTCGTGAATGTCGGACAGGGTGGTGCCGACTCTCACCTGGAATTGTCTGTCTTGTAAAAAATTGTGGATAAACTGAGGCAGGTGTCCTCGGAAGCCGAGCTTGTGCAAGTCGGAAAGAATACCAAATTTCCACGTGGTATCGTAAGCTTTCTCCAGGTCAAAAAATATGGCCACCACATGTTGTTTGTTGACGAAAGCATTTCTTATCGTGGTTTCCAGACGAACCAGATGGTCAACGGTAGAGCGATGCTTGCGGAAACCGCATTGTTCCTTCGCCAGAAGGCCGTCGGTCTCTAGTTTCCACATCAGTCTACCGTTGACCATCTTCTCCATCAGTTTGCAGACGCAGCTGGTCAGTGCAATTGGGCGGTAGTTGGAGGGGTTCGAGGGGTCTTTTCCCGGTTTCGGCAGTGGGATTATGAGGGCTTTCCGCCAGGAGGGTGGAAAGAAACCTGTGACCCAGATGTGGTTATAAACTTTAAGCAGGGTGTCCAGACAGGTTTGGGGAAGGTGCTTTAGGAGTTTATAATGGACTTCGTCCATTCCTGGACAGGAATCCGTACAGGTCTGAAGGGCAGATTTAAGTTCGTTCATTGTGAAAGGAAGGTTGTAATTCTCTGTGTTGTCGGAAAAGAAGTTACATGGTGTTTTTTCTGACAGGTTTTTGGTTTTAAGAAAGCGAGCAGATTTGTTAGCAGATCTCGAGTTCTGTTCTATTGTGGAGGCAAGCAAATTGGCAACTGCTTTCTTCTCTGTGACCAGAGCGTCTGAAAGTTTAAGATGGTGGAAGGTCGGGCATGCGTTTTTGCCCTTAATTCTTTTTAAAACCCTCCACACTTTCTTCTTGGGTGTGTTGGAGGTTAAGGAAGAGCAGAAATCTCTCCAAGACTTCCTCTGGCTCTTTTTAAAAACATACCTGGCTTTCGCCCTCAGCTGTTGATGGGTTCGAACGCTATCGGACTCCGGTCTCCGAAAGACGCGTCGCTGCGCTCTCTTCCGAGACTTGCGGGCCTCCCGACATTCCGCGTTGAACCAGGGCGTTCTAGGGACCTGAGGCTTGGAGGTAGACGATGGGACTGCTGCTTTGGCGCAATCTAAAACGATCCGAGTCAGAGCGTCAGCAGGGTCCTTGCTTTTCAATACTGTTTCTTCCTGCAGCTCCGCTCTTATCTTGGTGGTAAAAAAATTCCAGTCTGCTTTGTCGTAGTACAGCCGGTCAGGCAGAGAGTCACCTTCTCCATCTGTGGGGCGGAGGACGACAGGAAAGTGGTCACTCCCGTGCAGATCGTCGTGCACTTTCCACTCGTAGTCCAGGACCAACGATGGATCGCAGACCGACAGATCTAAACACGAGAGCTTTCCAGAGGACAGATGCAGGTAAGTGGGAGACTTGTCGTTAAGACAGCACAAGTCCATGTCAGAGGGAAGGTTTTCTAAGAGAAGACCTCGGGCTGATGTCATCTCACTTCCCCAGAGCGGGGAGTGTCCGTTGAAGTCGCCCAACAGTAAAAACGGACGTGGGAGCTGGTCGACCAGGTTCATGAGGTCCTGCCTCAGAACACGGACGGAAGGGGGAAGGTAGAGAGAGCAGACAGTGATGGTTTTCTCGAGCGTGACTCTGACTGCCACCGCCTGTAAAGGGGTGCTTAAAAGAACTGTACTGTATAAAAGGGACTTTCGAATAAAAAGAGCGACACCTCCCGTCAACCCCTCTTGCTTCGGTTGAGCGGGTTTAAAAACGGAGTTAAAACCAGAGAGAGATAAAACCTTGCCATCTCTTTGCAGAGTCTCCTGCAGTGCCAGCACTGAAGGTTTCAAAGCATGACAAAGCAGCTGGAGTTCCTGGAAGTTGGCATAGAATCCCCGGATATTCCAGTGGATCACTGCCATTAAAAAGGTTTTTTTAAAAAAAAAATAAAGCAGCAGCCTATTCCATCGCTACCCCCT
>NC_134905.1:21562252-21592252 GCF_041734735.1 Babylonia areolata
GCTGATGAGGTTCAGCAGACACTGTGCCACTACGTGTCAAAGGCGGACTGTAAAGACAGAGATCTGACTGAAAGGGCGCCCAGACTGGGCAAACAATCCTCAGAACCCCCACCCCCACCCCATCATTGCTAAGTGTTTTAGGTGGAGAGACGAGACGTGACGTGCTTGATGAAGCATCATGACGCCAGAGCTAGCATGCAGAAGGATGGGCTCCGTGTGGCTCAAGACCTGACCAGACGTCAGTCCAGGCAGCTGAGGGAACTCTGGGAAGCTGGCCAGAGCGGGTACCTTGCCAGAGGTCAACACAGACACGGCGTGTCTGCACAACGTGTACGGCCGTCACACAGCACAGCAGCGAGCCAGCCAAACGCTGACCACGCACACAGTGGGAGTGTCTCCTCTCCTGCACCTGATGTCACTGACTCACGCACGGTACCCGATAGCGATGCTGAAGTACCCGAAGAGTGTAAGCAGTGAACCAGGTCAATGATAGCCACTTGCACTAAATGGGGGAACATGTGCATGTGGATGGGGTGGGCATGGTGTAATTGTGTCCGAGAATTTGTATTCAGTGTGTGTGTGTGTGTGTGTGTGTGTGTGTGTGGGTGCGCGCGCGTGTGTGTGAAATGAAAATGCAATTTTGTATTTCTTTATCACAATATTCTTGTATATATGTATATGTATGTATATGTGTGTGTGTGTATATATATATATATATGTGTGTGTGTGTGTGTGTGTGTGTGTGTGTGTGTATGTGTGTGTGTGTGTGTGTGTGTATGCATTTTGTTGTTGTTCTTCTTCTTCTGCTTGTTTCTTCTCTCTCTCTCTCTCTCTCTCTCTCTCTCTCTCTCTCTCTCTCTCTCCCTATTTTTTTCTTTTTTTCCCCTTCTCTTTAATTTTTATTATTATTATTATTATTTTCATTGATGGCTTGATGTAAAAAAGCAATTGTTGAATCTTCAATTTACCATCATGAAATAAAATCTTGACTTGACTTGACTTGACTTGACAGGGAACAGGGGTCATATCAAAACCGGCATGTGAACCTGCATACACGAGACGTTACTGAAACGAACACACCGAGGGACACAGAAACATTCAGTTACAACACACATCTCTCTGGTTAAAAATAACACTGTCTTTTTGTTCGTGGAACATTAGTGGTCTTTCATCAAAACTTTTGGACCTGACCTCATTAACCATATAACATCATCTGATGTTAGTAGTACATTGGAAGCCTTTTCATCTGTTTCCTTTCACTTAATTCCTGCATTTGCAAGCCGCGTTTTTAATACTTGAATCAGTCTCTCTTCTTGTTGCTGGCATTGCCACAGTGTGTTCAAGGTCCACAGGTAGAGAAGTGGGTTCAGAGCAGAGTTGAAAGGCAACACAAACACAACCATGGTGTCATGGATCTGATCGAAGCCAGCAAAACCATATGAGCTCAACACCATCACCAGTCCAAATGTCATCCAGGAAACAGCATCTGTTACAGCCACCTTTCTTATAACGTGCACTGATGAATACACCGGCCTCTGTGACGGGCAGAGAGTTATTCTGTACTTTGGAGTTTTCGTGTAGATGACAGCTTGGCCACCTACAATCATCAAACAAAACATAAAATTGATTACCACAATAACTGTGAACCATTTGAAGTCATGTCTTGAAAGATAGTGATCAAATAAAGCCAGACGACATAGACCAGACTGACCATGGAGGCCCCAGTGGGACAGGCCAGGAAGAAATGGAACTGTTGCTATCAAAATCCCAACAATCCACACACAGCACGCAGCTGGTAAACGTAATCTCCTGCCACCTTTCGAGAAACAAAGTACAGAAATGTGATATAAAGTGATAAACCAAATTGTCAGTTCTGACACTGTACTGGACAGAGAGAAAAGAAACCCAGCCAGCTTGCAAGTAATATTATCAGTCCATGCTTTTTCACTGTGGATGTATTTTCCATCATATATGTCGTTTGCTACAACGATAATACTAACGTGGCTTCCCATACACATGTCAGCAAAATGCAAATGGGTGACAGCTCTGACAGAACTGCTTCCAGTCACTTTTTTCACAGCACGTGAAATTAGTACACACACCAGATTGCCTGTCATGGCAGAAACGCTAACCAGCCAAAAGAAAATCCTGTACAGTTCAGTTGGCAGCAGTAATGTACACGAACGGAGTGCGCTGTGTGGTGACAAACAGGTAATTTTACCAGTGTGCTTTGGAAATAGATTCATACAGCAAAACCTGTAGTTTGATGACAAGATCCAATCTAACTGATCACACTTTGAAAAGAGATCTAAAGGGAAGTCTGTGACTCTATTCCCTCTCATATCTAGCTCTTTGAGGTCTGGCATATTTTTAAGACCTACTGATCCAATAGTTTCAACAGCAGAGAGTGACATATTCATAAACTGCAGCAAAGGCATGAAAATGGACAGATTATTTGAAAGGATATTGAGATATGTTTTAGATACATCCAATCGTGTCAGTGCATAATGAACATGCTTCATTGCTACATGATCTACCATGCTTAAAGGGTTGTTTTGCAAGTGTAGAAATCTTAAATTGGGTAGATCAGGTACAAATGTCATATTTAGAGTTTTTAGGAAGTTATTGTCGAGATCAATATACTTCAAGTTAGCAAGTTTAGTGAATGAAATATTATGAAGGGAACATTTCGATAGCTTCAAACGAACAAGATATTTGTTTTCCTTGAAATAATTCAGTGACATGTTTGAACCTGTTGCGTCCACATATCGTAACTGAAAATACAGATCTGGATGAAATGGTTTATTACACAAGAAAACATGACCTTGACACAGACAACCTTCAGGACAGGTCCTGTCACACAGCAGTTCATCATCCTGCTGTGGACACTGACTCCAGCCATCACACAGATGATCTCCATGCAAACAAACTTTGGAACCTCGACACTGGTAGAAACCAGGACATGCTGCTGTCTCACAGTCTTGTTCGTCTTCTCCATACACACAGTCAGAAAATCCATTACACCGGGTGTAGAGAGGCAGACAATACAACCACTCAGCCGTACAGCGATAATGACTTTGAGGACAAGAATCTTCGGCTGTCATCACCTGTTGAGTGAAGTAGCCTGCCCCATCCAGATTCACAAACGAATATTGCTTCACGTCTCTCTCTTTGACGTCAGACATGTAGCTGTCGTCATCAGAACACCCAAGCTCGTCAGAATCGTCCACACAATCTGAGTATTGGTTGCAACGTTGACTGAGGGATACACATTGACTGTTAGAACACAGAAATCCAGTGCAAAGGGGGTGTTCACAGAATGACTCATCAGTACTATCTGGACAGTCTGGTCTGAAGTCACATACAAGGGTGTGGTGCACAGTTGTGATACCATCATCGCATCTGAACATGGTGTCTGTGTGTGTGATTTTCTTTCCAAGAACAAACCTGTCGGAATTTTCTGCACCAGGCATGTTCATGGGTATGTAAAATGGTGTGTTTGTAGTTTCCATACTAAAACTCATGTAATCATTTGACATGTTTGTAGTTTCCATACTAAAACTCATGTAATCATTTGACAAAAACATGTGTATGATGTGATTGTCTGAGGACATTGATAAATACTGCTTTGTGTGTGCAGATATTGCTTTTGGTGAATGCAAGTGAGTCAAAGACACTTGTGAGTATGAGGAATCTTGTGACTGTAATTCTGTTTCACAAATTATTAGTAATGTCATTCGGTTTGTTTGATAGGTAAAAAGTAGCATCATGTTTTCCAGGAGACCCAGTGCAGTGAGTCTTGAAGGCATGTATGAAGTCTTTAATCTGAAGTGAGTCATGCTGTACACCAAGGTGTTGTCAGACCATTTACAAAATTTGCTATATATATAAGGCACAGAGTTCCACCCACACCATAAACCTGTAAATATTCTGAATTTGTGAATTTGTTTAAAGATGTATTGGAAATTCATCAGTTCCTTTTTGGTTTTAAGTGACGCTGATCTTTGACCTATTTTCAGACACTCAAAATGGTACAACAAAGAAAAACTCCACGTATCCATGACGAATAACTTGAAGCACTTGTTTCGTGAAGCCACCAATCCCCGGCAGTCAGGACTGCTGAATGGGCAGTGTTCTGTTTCATCCCGTCCATCTTCACACTCTGACTTCTGGTTGCAATCCAGATGACGTTGAAAATTAGAGTAGTAATTCACGGAACAGTTAAAAAGACCGTTTGTCAACTCAACAGTTTGGTTACTTACAGATAGTGCAGACACAAACATTTTCAGACCAGGATGAAAGTACCGTGTATAGTGAAGTCGGATCTTTATGTATGATGCGTAAATAATTTTAGCGGATGGATAATCATGACAGCACATACGTGCAACACTTCGGTCAGTTGTATTTGAACCTGTGTACAGTTTGATCCAGGTATATTCATCATCAATACATGTTCCAAACACAAATATTTGTTTAATACTCATCATAACGCATCCAGAGGGTACACGCCATTCTGCGTCAAGAATGAAAACGCTGTCTACATATGGTGCTATTATATAGCCAGAATATTCAAGCAAATACCTAACAATAAACTCGTGACTGTAAGTTGTTTCCAAAGAAAGTTTTCCCATGGAAATGTTGACGTTTTTGATCACGATGCTCTCTCTATATGATTCAACAAACATTTGATCAAGAGAATGGAGATTACATAACAAAGAATACCATGCCTTACCACTAGGGGATATTGTTGTTTCTCGGTGCTTAGAATCACACCAGTATTCTAGTCTCTCAACATGAACACGTACATGCATATGCTGTGGTGCCTTCACATGCAGTTTACAGAAAGTGTTGATATCACCACACACCCCGTACACCACTCCCTGTTGTGCTGTGTGTTGTGGTAAATTCCGTTTACAGTCTGACGCATTGACCTGTAACATTGTGATGTTTGTGTTGTTTTGGTTTATGATGTACTGTACACCTGGACACATGTCACTGATGTTCAGTAAACTAGCCATGGTGTTCATGAATATGCTGTTCACACGCCACTGATGTGTGCTGATGACAGTACACACAAACAGGAGGCAGTGTATAAATCCACACAGCACAGAGACCCTTCTGCACAATGAGTGTTGACTGCCCACTCTTGCGTGACATGAAGTTGGTACTCCATCCATTATTGCCTATGGTTCATTTCAGGACCATGCGTTGATGGCTAAACTGTCTGATACGAATCTTACAAGTCTATGCAACTGGCTCCCTGAATCTGGAATATTTTTTCTTCAATAAGCATGCATGTTTGCACACACACACACACACACACACACACCCACACACACACACACACACACACACACACACACACATATATATATATATATATATATATAGAGAGAGAGAGAGAGAGAGAGAGAGAGAGAGAGAGAGATTACTATAAAACGTTTTCTTTGGTGGACATGTCTCGTCCTCGTCGTGAAGAATGTCGGTCAGTTTCTTTGTATCGTCTGTCTGTTGCACAGTCTTCATTATCACCTTCCCATCTTCTGAGTAACCATATTCAGGTGGTCTCTGACTTGTTTATGAACAGCCTAAATGTCACAACATTGAATAATGGCAAAATAAAGTGTGCTGTGAAAAGGCCTGCTTCCTGAAACAATGGAAACGAGGGAGTGGGGCAGAGGGTGGATTTACTGGATGAAACAGTTTGTATTCTGCTTCCAGCTGAGTGTATCGTAAAATAGGACGCCAAGAACTCTTAAGTATCCATATGCTCCATCTCAGTTTCAGTTTCTCTTCAGGGGAAGAGTTGGATTGGAAGCGGAGGGTGGGGGAGTAGTAGTCCTAAGGGATCCTTGTTATTGGGAGTTCTGTTCAAGTCGGACTGCAGAAGTGGAGACACAACTGTCATGTGTGCCTTGATCAATACCCGGAGCATTCCAGGCGGATTTTTCAGGTCTACTACTGACTTTTATATTCATTGACAAAAGCATGCATTTTTTCTGCTCTCCAAATAATAATGACCCCAGTTTGAATACGCTCAGGAAATGTGTACAACGGGGTTCCAACGTATTGTTTGGGTGAAATACTGACTTGAGGTATATGTTTCCTGGAAAGGCCATGTAGTCTGAGATATACCTGCTTTCCTCTGTTAGGTCTGTGTCTGAGACAGGCAGTTTGTGAGAGATGGCCTTGTGCATTTGTTCATAGAGAAAGTTCAGCTCCTGGTACCTTTCTGCCGTGTTATGTTCTTTGACGTGGAGATCAAGACTGTCTGTCAGCTGATGCGTTTTATCTCACAGTGCTCTGACAATCTCCTTTTGTAATCTGCTCTTGTGATTGCAGTGGTTGCAAAAAAAACAAACAACAACGTCAACAACAACAAAAAAACCCTTCTGCAGTACTATGTTTGCACATATATGCTGTTTTGTTTCGGAGCTACATCTAAGCCTGCAGCAACGGGACCGTACAGGGGTGGTAGATCTTTCAACTGTTGTGTATTGTCTTGGCAAGGTGAACGCATCCATGATGTTCACGACGCCTACAGTATTGGTGGATCGCTGCCATCAGTGACAGTGAGTGGCACCTGGTGCTCAGCCTGAAAAATGTCACACAGTCTTTGTTCCATGTTCACATCTGACAATTCAGTTTCAGTTTCAGTAGCTCAAGGAGGCGTCACTGCGTTCGGACAAAACCATATACGCTACACCACATCTGCCAAGCAGATGCCTGACCAGCAGCGTAACCCAACGCGCTAAGTCAGGCCTTGAGAAAAAAAAGAAAAGAAAAAGAAACGGGGGAATAAATAATAGATAAGCTTGCATAAATAAATAAATAAATAAATAATAATTATAATATAGAAAAAGGTAGTAGTAATAATATTAGTAATACTAATAAAATGATAATAATAAAACATAAATAAATAAATAAATAAATAAATAAGACAACAATGGTGATAAATAAGCGAATAAATGTAAAATATGAAGACACACACTCACACACACACCCACACATGCACAACAGAAATGCACCAAACATGCAGCTTCACATACATGAAAGCACAGTCAAACACACATAAACGTACATGAGCTGAAATGAAATGAAATTATGGTGCTTAGAGCCTCGCCGACCACTAAGGCCATCTCAAGGCTATCGCCGCGTCAATTACTACTACAAGGCTAAAAAAAACAACCAATTAAAACGAGTCACCACTTCAAACTTTCCACTCCAAAGTTTAAAAAAAAACTTCCATAGTTTAAAACCTTCAAATCTGGTTAAAAAGGTTCACTTCTTTTAAGAAGTCCATCAGCGCCCACGGAGGGACATCACGAAACAAAGTCTTCAAAGAAACCGCCGTGTAATGTCTGCGTCTAACGTCATGCAGATCCCAACAGTCAAGGAGCACGTGTTTCACGGTGAGAGGCTCGTCACAGGGAACGCATCGAGGGGCCTCCTCCCCCTTCAACAAGTAAGAATGAGTAAAAAAAGTGTGCCCCGTACGCAGTCTGCACAGCACAGATTCCTCCTTTCTGTTCTTCACCCCCGAAGGGAGGGTCTCCCCCAGGTCCGGACGGATCTGGAAGAGCTTGTTGTCTATCTGGGTGTTCCATTTCTCTTGCCAAAGATCTTTAACGTAAGAATTGACCTTCCGCTTCATGTCTGTATAGGGTACCAAGGATCTGGACAATTCTTTCTTTACAGCGTTCCTGGCCAGCAGGTCCGCCCTTTCGTTACCACGAATGCCAACATGTCCGGGAACCCAGGCCAACACAACCTCGTATCCTTTCTTCGTTGCGAGAGTAAAAGTTTCATAAAATTCCAGCAGTTTGGGATGAGTGATATTCCTGCAGGCGATCGCCTCCAGGGCTGATAAGGAGTCGGAAAAGATCATGAATCTCTTCTGTTTGGAAGAGAGAACCATTTTTAACCCCAGGACCAGTGCAGTCAGTTCCGCGGTGTATACCGAGCTGTCAGACAGGATGTGTTCTGTTGAGGGCCGGTCAGGAAAGGCGGGACAGAACGCAGATGCGGCGACTCCGTCCTCTGACTTGGAACCGTCAGTGAAGATGCCTTGAAAGGTGGGGAATTTGTGGCACAGTTCCGAAAAGTAGGTTCTGTAGGCCAGAGAACTGGTGGTGTCCTTACGGTACGAGGCCAGATCAAAACGGACCTCAGGTGTTGTAAAGGTCCACGGGGGGCTGTCAGGGAACTTAGAGAAATCTGAGATGCCACCGACATCCAGATCGGCATTTTCCAAGTGTGGCTGAATGCGGAGTCCGAGAGGAGGTATGCAGTTTGGGTTGTCTGTAAATTTCTTATCGAAAGGGTTGTTGAATACAGCATCGTAAGCAGGGTTTGTAGGTTCCGAAAACAATTTCAAATAATAGTTCAGGGTCAGCTTCAGTCTGCGGTTGGAAAGAGGCGGTTCCCCCGCCTCTGCATACAGGCTGTGCACAGGGGTGGTGCGGAAAGCACCCAAGCTGAGACGGAGCCCTTGGTGGTGTACAGGGTCCAACAGTTTCAGGTAGGACGGTCTGGCCGAGCCGTATACAACACTTCCATAATCCAGTTTGGACCGGACCAGGGCTCTGTAGAGGTGCAAGAGAGTCCTCTTATCAGCACCCCAGTTCGTGTGTGCCACAACTCGGATGATGTTCAGGGCTTTTAGGCAAGATATTTTCAGCTGTTTAATGTGGCTGAGAAAATTCAGCTTCTGATCGAAGACGACCCCTAGAAATCTGGCTTCCTTGACCGCCGGGATGGTGGATGTTCCCAGACGGATTTCAGGGTCCTGATAGAATTGGCGAAAATTATGAAAGTGGATGCATTCAGTTTTGGAGGACGAAAATGTGAAGCCATTCTCCTCTGCCCAACACTGGATTTTGTTGACGCAGAGCTGAAGCCGTCGCTGGATGCTGGCGTACGTGCTGCCGGTTGCATATAAAGCAAAATCATCCACGAACAGCGAGCTGTCCGATCCTTTCTGAACGGATTGAACGATGTCATTAATTTTGATGCTGAACAGAGCAGGCAACAGGATGCTCCCCTGCGGGACACCCAGCTCCTGCTCGTGAATGTCGGACAGGGTGGTGCCGACTCTCACCTGGAATTGTCTGTCTTGTAAAAAATTGTGGATAAACTGAGGCAGGTGTCCTCGGAAGCCGAGCTTGTGCAAGTCGGAAAGAATACCAAATTTCCACGTGGTATCGTAAGCTTTCTCCAGGTCAAAAAATATGGCCACCACATGTTGTTTGTTGACGAAAGCATTTCTTATCGTGGTTTCCAGACGAACCAGATGGTCAACGGTAGAGCGATGCTTGCGGAAACCGCACTGTTCCTTCGCCAGAAGGCCGTCGGTCTCTAGTTTCCACATCAGTCTACCGCTGACCATCTTCTCCATCAGTTTGCAGACGCAGCTGGTCAGTGCAATTGGGCGGTAGTTGGAGGGGTTCGAGGGGTCTTTTCCCGGTTTCGGCAGCGGGATTATGAGGGCTTTCCGCCAGGAGGGTGGAAAGAAGCCTGTGACCCAGATGTGGTTATAAACTTTAAGCAGGGTGTCCAGACAGGTTTGGGGAAGGTGCTTTAGGAGTTTATAATGGACTTCGTCCATTCCTGGACAGGAATCCGTACAGGTCTGAAGGGCAGATTTAAGTTCGTTCATTGTGAAAGGAAGGTTGTAATTCTCTGTGTTGTCGGAAAAGAAGTTACATGGTGTTTTTTCTGACAGGTTTTTGGTTTTAAGAAAGCGAGCAGATTTGTTAGCAGATCTCGAGTTCTGTTCTATTGTGGAGGCAAGCAAATTGGCAACTGCTTTCTTCTCTGTGACCAGAGCGTCTGAAAGTTTAAGATGGTGGAAGGTCGGGCATGCGTTTTTGCCCTTAATTCTTTTTAAAACCCTCCACACTTTCTTCTTGGGTGTGTTGGAGGTTAAGGAAGAGCAGAAATCTCTCCAAGACTTCCTCTGGCTCTTTTTAAAAACATACCTGGCTTTCGCCCTCAGCTGTTGATGGGTTCGAACGCTATCGGACTCCGGTCTCCGAAAGACGCGTCGCTGCGCTCTCTTCCGAGACTTGCGGGCCTCCCGACATTCCGCGTTGAACCAGGGCGTTCTAGGGACCTGAGGCTTGGAGGTAGACGATGGGACTGCTGCTTTGGCGCAATCTAAAACGATCCGAGTCAGAGCGTCAGCAGGGTCCTTGCTTTTCAATACTGTTTCTTCCTGCAGCTCAGCTCTTATCTTGGTGGTAAAAAAACTCCAGTCTGCTTTGTCGTAGTACAGGCGGTCAGGCAGAGAGTCACCTTCTCCATCTGTGGGGCGGAGGACGACAGGAAAGTGGTCACTCCCGTGCAGATCGTTGTGCACTTTCCACTCGTAGTCCAGGACCAACGATGGATCGCAGACCGACAGATCTAAACACGAGAGCTTTCCAGAGGACAGATGCAGGTAAGTGGGAGACTTGTCGTTAAGACAGCACAAGTCCATGTCAGAGAGAAGGTTTTCTAAGAGAAGACCTCGGGCTGATGTCATCTCACTTCCCCAGAGCGGGGAGTGTCCGTTGAAGTCGCCCAACAGTAAAAACGGACGTGGGAGCTGGTCGACCAGGTTCATGAGGTCCTGCCTCAGAACACGGACGGAAGGGGGAAGGTAGAGAGAGCAGACAGTGATGGTTTTCTCGAGCGTGACTCTGACTGCCACCGCCTGTAAAGGGGTGCTTAAAAGAACTGTACTGTATAAAAGGGACTTTCGAATAAAAAGAGCAACACCTCCCGTCAACCCCTCTTGCTTCGGTTGAGCGGGTTTAAAAACGGAGTTAAAACCAGAGAGAGATAAAACCTTGCCATCTCTTTGCAGAGTCTCCTGCAGTGCCAGCACTGAAGGTTTCAAAGCACGACAAAGCAGCTGGAGTTCCTGGAAGTTGGCATGGAATCCCCGGATATTCCAGTGGATCACTGCCATTAAAAAGGTTTTTTAAAAAAAAAAAATTAAAGCAGCAGCCTATTCCATCGCTACCCCCTGCTCCTCCACTTGCGGTGGCTCAAGGTCCGCCAGGATGGAATATTTGTTCTTTGACATAAATTTTTCGGGTTCCGACCGGGTCGGAATATCCACCACCTCGGCCCCTCCCGATCCCGCCGTGGCCGCAGCCCTCCCCTCCTTGAGTTTTGGAGGTGCGGGGGGCTTCCGGCCACTTCCGCCAGCCCGAGGGCCAGGCAGACGAGAGGCGGGGCGAGGGGGGCCGGGGGGTGGGGTGGGGCGGGAGGCGGACAACGTGCCTCCGCCCGAGGCTTTTCTCTCCCGCCCAGCAGCCCCTGAGGACTGCCGCGCAGGATGGGAAGGGGTGGACACAGCGCCTCCACCCAAGGCCAACGGTTCCGACGAGGCGGTTAAGTCGTCCGTCTGCGTTCCTGTGGACGTTGTCTGGACTGCGACGTCCACCGTCCCGGATCTGACGACAGAGGCATACGACGTCCTAGGCGACGCGGCCTCCACCTGTTTCCTTGCCTCAAAGAAGGAAATTTTCTGTTCTGTCTTGACTTTCTGAATTTGTTTTTCTTTCTTCCAGGCGGGGCAGTCCTTCGATGAGGACGGGTGGCCACCTCCGCAGTTCGCACACAGGGCTGCACTGACGCAATCGCCCTGGTGCGCCGCCTTCGAACAGGTGCCACACGCCTCTTCCTCCTTACATCTGTCTCTCACGTGTCCGAATTTCTGACACTTAAAGCATCTCAGAGGGGACGGTACGTACAGGCTGACATCAACTAGCAGGTATCCGACCCGAATGTCCTTGGGGACATCCGGGCAGCAGAAGGTGAGGAAGAAAGTGTTGGTCGGGACTCTGTCCGACCCCTTCCTCACCGTCACCCTGTACACATCGGTCACTCCCTGAGAGGACAGTTCGCTCTTGATCTCGGCCTCAGACACACCTTTCAACTCCGGGCATCTGATGACTCCCTTTGAGCAGTTGAGACCTTTGTGAGGGGAAATCTTCACTGCCCTATCCACGAAAGTGGTCGCCTTGAGAAGGAGCTGTGTCTGTCTTTTGGATTCTGTCTGTACTAAAAACGCTCCGCTCCTCAGCCTCTTGATGGATCTGAGCGATCCTGCCAGGCACTGAAAGCCCTTCTGGACAGCGAAGGGGCTGAGAGCCGACAAGGGCTTGTCGTCATCAGCGCCCTCCATCACTAGCCATGATGGCCAAAAACCAGAGGTCTCGACGACCTCCGACTCAGAGTCTGAGTCGTCCGTTCCCTGTCGTCGTCTTTTTCCGAGTTTGGGGGGGTGTATTTGTTTAGGATTCATGTTGAAAGAAAAATGTGAATTCATCCCTCCCTTACCCACCCACCATGGGGTCCAACTTAGGGGCCAGGGTCAAGGGAACACCAGCTTGACCCCTTCCAGGTTTCGGGAGGGATATACAACCAGCAGCCCAGCTCCAACGTGCTCCCCCCCGATCATGCCCAGCTCCCGGGGACAGAGAGCCGAGCACTACGGGGGTTACCTTCGTCAGCCACTAAACTGCCAGTCTTGACCCAGCCCCACGAAGGGGTAGCCGATTGACACACATGGGCCAATGTGTGCCGCCTGTCTTAGGAGAGGTCCGAGCCAAAGGGATGTGTTGAGAGCAGCGTGCTCTCTCAATCCCCAGGATCTCATTCCCCTCCATCACAGGTCGCGCCGCACGGCAAACACGGCGGGCCTAAAGAAGGCCGCAGAGAAAAAGAGAATGTGGAAAAGAAGGCTTGATGGGGAGCTGAGGACAGAAAAGAGGCGGTAAAAAGAAGAACAAAGAATAGCGAAAGGGATAGTGGGTCACGTTTAGTTTGGGCCTCACTCACGACCTGTTCGGCATGGGAAGCCCTATCAGGGGCATCAGTACAAAACCACCACTTATTCAGCCCTAACAACTACGATGGCTATGTAGGCTGTCAATTAAGACCTGGGACCAGAGCACCAAACCCCAAGAAGCACTGATGCCCCTGCCGACATAGCTCGCTCGATCACTGGCCACTAAGCCTCCCGACCACGACAAGGTAGTGACCCTCCCGGGAGTGGGTCAGGAGAACACCAGCCTGACCCCCTCCAGGTTTCGGGAGGGTACATGAGCTCCAACACACACACACACACACACACACACACACGCATTACCGTGCACCTCCTCTACGCCCCTCCTCCACACACTCATTTCTAGTCTAAGTATCGCAGCTTCCACGGCACACACACACACACACACACACACACACACACACACACACACACACACACACACACACAAACACACACTCACAGAGATGAACACTTACTTGTACAAGCACATATGAAAGCACAGTCAAATACATATAAATGTACATGAGCTCCAACACACACACACACACACACACACACACACACACACATTACCTTGCACCTCCTCTACCCCCTCCTCCACACACTCATTTCTAGTCTACGTATCGCAGCTTCCACGGCACACACACACACACACACAAACACACACTCACAGAGATGAACACTTACTTGTACAAGCACACACACATACGCCCATATCTCCCACCCCCAACCCCACACACGTACATACAAAGATATATATATATATATATATATATATATATATATATATATATATATATATATATATATATATATACACGTTCCAATATCCTGTTGCTCCCACATCTGACAAGAGGACCGGAACTCCCAAACTGGGCAACAGAGTCTTCCAGAGCCGTCCAGTTAAAAGGAATTCCTTCCATCTGTCGGATGCATGTATGTATCCACTGCGTTTATGTGTGTGTAAAATTTGCTGGGTTTATTTCGGTGTGTACATTTAACATGATATAATTTATTGTGCATAATATTACGTGGTTTGTATAGCAACCAGAGTAGTTTTCTGGACAAAATGTATAAGTATTTCTTCTTTTTTTGTTATTATTATTATTATTATTATCGTATTTAGTAGTAGTAGTAGTAGCAGCAGCAGCAGCAGCAGCAGCAGCAGCAACAACAACAACAACAATAGCAGCAGCAGCAGCGGCAGCAGCAACAACAACAATAACAACAACAATAACAACAGCAGCAGCAGCAGCAGCAGATTCACAGGAATTGTTTTTGACCCAGTGCTCTTCACACTGTACACTGCTCCTATCGCTGAAATTATCAACCGCCATAATGTCAGTTATCATTCTTATGCTGATGACACTCAACTCCAGAAAAGTGATACCCCTGAAAAATTGTCGTCGCTCTTGCAAGAAACATCCAACTGCTTCCTGGACATACAAAACTGGATGACTCTAGATGAGTTACAATTGAACGCGGACGAAACTGAAGCAATGATCATAGGAACTAAACAAAAACTGTCTTCCATCACAACTGACATAAACAAACTTGGCAGTACATCCATCCCTCTTTCCAGTTGAGTCAGGAACCTCGGTGTTGTTCTGACAACACACTATCCATGCAAAAATTTATCAGTCAGACATGTCAATCCTGCTACTGTTAATTGCGACACATCAGTTCCGTCCAGAAATATCTGTCCACTGACGCAACATCTAAACTAATCGTTTCTCTCATTCTCTCTCGCCTTGACTACTGTAACTCTCTATTGTCTGGATTGCCTGCTTCATCCATTCAATCCCTTCAGCGCATGCAAAACTCTGCTGCCCGACTCGTCCTCAGAAAGAAAAGATATGAGCACATCACTCCACTTTTGCAACATCTCCACTGGCTCCCTGTCTCACACAGAATAAAGTACAAGATCAGCACTCTGTGTTATAAATGTATTCACAAATCTGCCCCTTCCTATCTTTGTGGCTGCCTTCACCTCTACACTCCATCTCGCTCTCTACGAGCGGCTTCGAATCCACTCTGTTTACGCATACCCAGATTCAAACACTCGACTGCTGGCCGCCGTTCTTTCTCTGTCTCTGGACCTTGCAATTGGAAGCTCTTTCAAGTCTGGCCTTAAAACCCACCTCTTCCCAAAATAGCCTTCTTTCCTTGCCTCTTCCTTGTCTTCAGTTTTTCCAGTTTTAATGACTGGTGCGAAAGCGCTTTCATTTGTCTCTGCACAAGATTCAGCGCTATATAAATAAAATAATTATTATTAGAAGTAGTAGTAGTAGCATGGATTATAAATTATCAATGCGAGTAGACTTTCCGTTTGTGTGTGTGTGTGTGTGTGTGTGTGTGTGTGTGTGTGTGTGTGTGTGTGCGTGCGTGTATGTTTAACTGCTCGTTTAACGTCAGTGGAAGACAGGGAAGTCAATGGAAAAGTTGAAATCACAAAGAAGTTGATCCTTCTCTCATCTTTATCTTCTGTTGCATTATCAAGCCATTTAAAGTGTTCTTTGCCCCTCACAATCGTTACTCTGCTTTCAGTTTCCTCCTTTTCCATTTCCCATGCATATCTTACTTGCATCTTCAAACGTGATTCTGGTTTGCACTGTCCTAAGTCGTGTTAGCCGATAATATTTGGGTAGTTTCTCTCTTCATGCTTCCAGCTAGCTTCTTCTTTTCCCCACGGACTTTGTAGCACCTTAACAAAGCTTCCCTGTTGTACCTTTATTTGTTTCACAAAAGTCAAATGTCAGCTATCAACAGACACGCTCATTGTACCAGCAATAGCGAAAACGTGGTATGACTTATTCCTTCACACACACCAGAATGGTATGAATACTGTTTCCTACACACACACACACACACACACACACACACACACACACACACACACACACACAGAGAGAGAGAGAGAGAGAGAGAAAGAGAGAGAGAGAGTTATATGTTCATGTATTTACATATATGATGAAAAAATATATATACATTTTGTGTACATATATGAAGAAAAATATATGCATACAGTTTGTGGGGGGGGGGGGGTTGGGGGTGGGGGGGGGGAGGGGGTAGTGCGTGCGTGCTCGCGCGCGCGCGCATCCCTGTTATATTTCTATTTGCTTCATGAAAGTGAAATGTCAACTATCCGACACGCTCATTGTACAAAGGAAAGAAGAAACAATTGTATGAATTATTCCTTCACACACACACACACACACACACACACACACACACACACACACACACACACACACACAGAGTATCCACACAAATCTATCTATCCATGTCTATATATGTATATATATATATATATTAAGAAAAACATATATTTGTGTGTGTGTGTGTATGTGTGTGTGTGTGTGTGTGTGTGAGTGAGTGAGTGTGTGTGTGTGTGTGTGTGTGTGATGTGGTGTGTGTGTGTGTGTGTGTGTGTGTGTGTGTGTGTGTGTTTCATGCCCTTGATTCCTTATACCTATCACAATGAGCATGTCTATGGACAGCAGACATTTCGTTTTTGTGGAAACAAATGAAATATAATAAGAATGCTTTGTGAAGCTGCTGCATATATACATACATAAATACTCTCTCACATGGACGCATTGTTTAGCTGTTTGAAATTGTATCAGTTCAAGAAAGGATGAAGAATATTTTTGGTTGGATTTAAAACAGACTGGTTCTGATAAGGTGTGCCTGGGCTAAACAATGTGTTTTCACTGGGAAAAAAGGATGGTTCTGAGCAGAGAAAGCATTTCGTTTTGTGTGAAAAGCAGAATTTATGAAGACTGAATGTAGGATGAGATAGATATGCAAAAATGAAATATCGATTTTTTTTTCACCGTGTAGCAGAATAAACTACAATCGGATGTGATATTTCATTGCATTATAGCATTGCTTTGTATCACAAAGTACTACTTTTTCTCACAACGGAATTTGCTGTGTGAATACAGTGATTGTTTTTAAAGATAGGATATGGCATCCAAAGACGCTGACATAGATATAAATCAGAAATATATTCATTTCCTTCGGTGTGACAAAATGAGTTGAACTTTGTCCCCGTTTAATAGTAATTCCTCGGTGACACTATTCAGACCTAATAGTTTTTTCTTGTACGGCATCCAATCTTTTAGTACCATGGCACAATTGATCAGGCATTGGACGTCTGATCCAGTATTCAGCAGTGATCCGGGTTCCAGACTCAATTTCATTTGGGGAAGGTTAAAACGGTAGAAGCAGAGCATTGGGTCCTGCAATTCCAGGCCAAGCCCTAGACACAATGGGCATGAATTTACGGCTCCAATGGCAATCATGGATATCTAAACTTGAATCTTTGAAACCATCTAATCTTTCACTTCAATAGCACATGCCCATGAAAACCATTATCTAACTGAGAGAAGTGGTGAACAGAGCGATTCTGGGTAATGCCTAAAACATTTTGGGTATGGTGGGTAAAAGATTGGAAGTAAGGACAAAGCATAAGAAAGCACCAATTTTAAGAATTGACAGTGGTAAGTGCAACATATTTCAGATACAGGATGTGTGCTGAAATAAAAGCAAATTACAGCTAGTCATGGCCTGAAAGACTCAACTGTTGTGAAGATGATAGAAACAATATCTCATGATCAACTGTGTTGACATTACTATAATGACAGACACAAGGACAACCACTGAATGGCACTGCTGTAGCCTTGGAACATATTTGGAATATAGCATCCAATCATAGTCTCTCATGTTCCAAGCTTCCAGCTGTCAATCATAGTTTGAACCACTCCTTCAAAGAAATGACAGATCTGCTGCCCGAAAGGAGAATAGACAACGAATGCCGTTCTACAGGTGTTGCCACTGCGCAAAGCTGCTGATTTCATATTCCCAAACAGGCACTGAGTCACGCATTTCTAAAATCAAGACGAGGCAATGGCTCAGTACAAGTAAAACAAAGGAATGTGACTGTAGATGGGTCAGTATTCTGTTCGTGTTGTCCGTAGATATCGCGACCATAACCAGAAGCAAAACTCAGATGTCTTGGGATAACCAGAATCCTCAAAGGCACACCTAACAAAGACGAAATAGTCGCCAAAGAAGCCAGCAAAGGGAAAGTTCATAACCAAGACAGGCAGGCCAGGCATCCGGTAAAAGAACGCCTGTGTGAACAGTTAGCTAAAGGAACATGAAATAGCAACAGTCAAGGAAGAACTGTGCTGAAAGCTACTCGCCAGATAATGCAGTACCTTTATTTTCCCATTGTTGTTGAAATTGTATATTTGTACATATTCACTTTGTGGAAGCAATAACAACCGTTTGGAATGATTTTGAATTTTCTTACCAGTGACAAGCCGTTTTTGTTACAACCTACTCCAGTACGTAGCAGATGGCGTTTTCACAACTAACCTGCCAGTCTACAATGACCCGTGTAGAATGTGTGACGTCATTCCCTTTTTGAATGCAAAGCTTATTCTCAACCTATTCTCTAAACACCTATTAAATCAAGTCTCTGTATCCTTCACTGCAATATTATATTTGTTGTGCTTACACACACACTTTAATCAGCTAGAAGCCTAATTGATTTCAGTTTAATCGTTCTTCAGTCTAAAGATTTCAACTGACGCTAAGCATACGTCATTTTGTCTCGTCACACACCACTCCATAACTAGCATAGCTGTACGCGATTGGGTGAGCTGACATCTGTGTTCCTGACGCAGCGTATTAATATCTCTTTTGTCGGATCAGTAAACTACAAGTATTACATACTGACAGAATCGTCACAATTCCATCTTTAAATCTGTTCCACTTATGTTTGCCTACGTTAAACTGATTTAACGCAGTTTGTAATTTTCCGCGATGAGCTCGTTAAAACTGACCCTTTTCAGGTGACTTAAATTAAGATTATAAATTCATCTTAAATAATCAACACTTCATTTTATACTCATTAGAAAGTAGGTGTTGAGCTCTTTCTTTTGCGACCTATCTGACGTAAATCGGTTCAGGAATCATTTAGAAATCTATTACTGAACACCTTGTAACTAACACTGCTAAGCAAATTTAGGTGGTTTTGAGCGGATCTGTTTCACAACACACGCGATTGTCTTTGCAGTCCACTTAACTTGCATTAATAGACGGAGTGGGTGATCTGTTGTCACTTTCTACCTGGTCAGTCATCTGACCAGAGCTGCTCTCTCTCTCTTGCCATGTTGCAAGTAGTGTGTGTGTGTGTGTGTGTGTGTGCGTTGTCCCAGAGGCTGACATCTCGCTATGTATCACTGTAAGTACCCCATTCAGAATGTGTTGATGATTTGTAAATTGTATTCTTTGACACAGTACTTGTGTTCATGTGAGTATGTTGATATTGCTTTGTTCAGTTATTGCATTGACATGTAGTCACAGCTTGGCTATGATTGATCTAGAAAATTGCCATGTTGTCATATGCTCCTAGCAGTATTCCATTTAATTCTTCTTAACGTCACAGTCAATGACGTCTCTGGACCCTAATAGTTTGTTTGAGGATGTTGTAGTGAATGCATATGACGCGTTCTTTCTCATTTGCTGTCACTGATGAAGGTTATGTTCCTTATCTTGCTGAAGCTTGGGGGGAGGAAATTTAAATGTTGAGCACAAGCTTAGCTATGTTGATATTTGGCTTTGATGAAAGGGATAGCTTGTGTAGGTTCATTCACCACTTAATGGTTAAGCCTTGAGTTCTTCCAACCTTTGTGAAATGATTACTATCTGTTCTATCAGCTTGCAAGTATAATCTCAGAGCCACTGATTCTATTATCTTGTTTATTATGCATGTATTATTTTACATGCATGTATTATTTTTTTGCTGATATCTGTTATGATGCTACAGTGTTTCACTGATTCTCAGTACTCTAAGATGTGTGTAGTATTCTGTCGCAATTACGAGATAGCGTTGGATTAATGTCAGTTATTGGTTAAAACCAACTGATATGTATCAGTCTGTTAATTGTAATTTAGTTATCATGCTCTCTCCTATATGGCTTACTCCAGTATAGTGCAACACGATAACCTGATTCATTTGAGTCACTTTGACACAGTATAAGCTTTACCTAATCTATACTATCAGTGTACTTTCACTAAATCAACTTAGCTTTAACCCCTTTAACTGCACTGTTTAAATGTGTTAGAAATGTCATTTGCTGTCAGTGTTTGGTCTTCACACATACGCCAGATCGATATGATGAAATCTCCGTAGAATTTCCACTCTGGATGTGGTTGAAATCGAGCAGAAAAGGGCAATTTCCTTGCGATATATTGTCACTCATTATCACGTTGAATGGCTTCTTTCGTTTAGTGGCGCTCTCGTCTATGGAATTGCTTCACTGGTATTGTTCTTGTAATTTACTGGTTGTTGCTTTGAAAAAAAAAAGGAATGAATTTCAAATGTGTAATATTGCAGGAATGGATGTTTTAGGAGAAACATAAATTATTACGTTTACGCCATTCGTAGTGATAAAGTTTTACCTACATATTAATTTCATCGACTGATAATGTTTCATTCTTTTTTCTTCTTTTTTTAAATTTACAACGCTTCCCCACTTTGCAAGTGCTATGTTTCACGGTCTGTGTGTATCTTAGCTCAGACAATCATTAAGCTACAGAAAACGAACGAACAACACTATTTCAGATTACTTGACACAGTCATTCAGAAATGTATTAGCCCGCTTTGCCCATTGATGAAATTAATGATTGGTTGGTTCAACACCTGGTTGACAACATTAAGAATTAATCTGCGTTTATGCATTGACTGACAACTAGGCTTGACGAAAAAAAAACCCCACAAAACAACAACAACAAAACATCAGTTGAAAGTTGATATTAGATTAGAAGTTTCAGTTTCAGTAGCTCATGGAGGCGTCACTGCGTTCGGACAAAACCATATACGCTACACCACATCTGCCAAGCAGATGCCTGACCAGCAGCGTAACCCAACGCGCTTAGTCAGGCCTTGAAAAAAAAAGTAAAAGGGGAATAGATAAGCTTACATAAATAAATAAATAAATAAATAAATAAATACTAATTATGATATAGAAAAAGGTAGTAGTAATAGAAAAAAAAGACAACAATGATGATAAATAAGCAAATAAATGTAAATAAAACTTGAAGACACACATTCACACATACACCCACACATGCATAACAGATGTTATTAGATTAGAAGGTTGATTTAACAAACATGCAGTCTCGGATTGTGCTAACGTGTGTAAGTGAATGAATGTGTGTGTGTGTGTGTGTGTGTGTGTGTGTGTGTGTGTGTGTGTGTTATACGAGTGTATAATTATGTACAAGTGTGTAAGATTTCGCATGATCCCAAGCATAGCGATGACAATATGGGACAACCAAAGGAGAGCAAGAAGTAAGAGAGAAAGAAGAAGAAGAAGGAGGAGGAGGAGGAGGAGGAGGAGAAGTGGTTCATGAAGACAAAGGAAAAGAACATCAAAATGGCAAATCCAAAGAACAAAAAATAAAAATAAGATAAAATAAAATAGGATAAAAAAAACCCAACTACAACTCCAAAAAATAAACCTGCAAGAAGATTTCAAAACACATCGTAAAGAACACAACATCAATAACATAATTTTTTTTTTTTTTTTGAGTTGTACAGAACTGGAATCTAAACTAAGTTCTATTTTCTATCAAAATCGAATGCATGTGCGTGGTGTCAGCTCCCATCTTCCCCCATTTCCTGCCAACTTCCGGTCTACCAGCCTGTCCCATTTCTAGTGAACCAGCAGGGTTTTGTCACGTTCTGTCTGGAAACAGCAGTATTTCGTCACCTTCTGTCTGGAAACAGCAAGAGTTTTTCACCTTCTGTCTGGAACCACCGACCACCTACCGTGTCTCTCTACAAAGCACACAGGCAAGAGATCGAAGACCCACCCATGTCCACTTCCGCTGTGGTTCAGAAAACAGCCAATGGGAGGGCAGAAAACGGCAGTGTCCTTGTTGTGTGACGCGTTGCTCGTTTCGCTGTTGACTGGTTTCCATTCACTGCTGCTCGCTTGAACTTGAAGTAGTAAGTGCCTTGAAAAGAGCAAAAAAAAAAAAAAGAGGGAAGGCCACACACACACAAATGGCGATGCTATCGTTACTAGTTCCGGGTTGCTTTGCTTATTTCAAGCCGAGGGTCTTTCTACCAGCCTGCTATCAATGCTTTTTCTGATGTTTTTTCTTATCTTCCTTTTTTTTTTTTTTTGGTTCTCTTTTAACTGCAGCTCTGTTTTTCTGAGTAAACACGTTTGAACACAAGATAGTGGTGCTTTTTTTTTTTTTCTCCCGGTTTTGTGTGCTTGTGAGCGTGTGCGTATAAATGTGTGTGTGTGTGTGTGTGTGTGTGTGTGTGTGTGTGTGTGTGTGTGTGTGTGTGTGTGTGTGTGTGTGTGTTGTGGTTGTGTTGTGTACCGTCTGTGTTTCTGGGCGCACGCTCGCGCGCAATTACATTCATGTGTCCGACCCACAAATGGCTTTCACATCGATTTCAGCTTCAGCCATTGGGAAATGACCAGAAAAAGCAGAAAAATAGAAGGTACAGGAGGACAATAAAGAAGAAGAAGAAGAACAAGAACAAGACAACAAGAAAGAAAGTAGGAGGGGAAGGAGATAATGATGACGATTATGACGATGAATGAAAAAGAAGAGAAAGAAGAAGGTCGAGGAAGTCGAGGAAGAGGAGGAGGAAGAGGAGAAGCAGGAGAAGGAGAAGAAGGAGGAAGAGAAGGAGGAGGGTAAGGACGAGGATTAAGAGGAGGGAGAGGAGGTGGTGGTGGTGGATAAGGAGGAGGAGAAGGAGGAGGAGGAGAGGAGGAGAAGGAGGAGGAGGAGGAGCTGGTGGTGGAGATGGAGGAGGAGGATGTGGAGGATGACGAGGAGAAGGAGGAAGAGGAGAGGTGGAAGAGGAGAAGGAGGAGGAGGAGCTGGTGGTGGAGATGGAGGAGGAGGATGTGGAGGATGACGAGGAGAAGGAGGAAGAGGAGAGGTGGAAGAGGAGAAGGAGGAGGAGGAGCTGGTGGTGGAGATGGAGGAAGATGATGTGGAGGATGACGACGAGAAGGAGGAGGAGGAGGAGAGGTGGAAGAGGAGAAGGAGGAGGAGGAGCTGGTGGTGGAGATGGAGGAAGATGATGTGGAGGATGACGACGAGAAGGAGGAGGAAGAGGAGAGGTGGAAGAGGAGAAGGAGGAGGAGGAGCTGGTGGTGGAGATGGAGGAGGAGGAGGTGGAGGATGACGACGAGAAGGAGGAGGAGGAGAGGAGGAGGAGGAAGAGGAGAGGTGGAAGAGGAGAAGGAGGAGGAGGAGCTGGTGGTGGAGATGGAGGAAGATGATGTGGAGGATGACGACGAGAAGGAGGAGGAGGAGAGGGAGAAGATGGAGAAGGAGGAGGAGAAGGAGGAGAACGAGAACTCTTCAGGAATAAAATACAGCATCCTCCAAGTAAAAAACAAAAAAACACAAAAAAACAACAACAACAATATTTCAACCCGTAAACTTCGCACAGAGAAACGAAACGAAACGAAATGAAACGAAACGAAACGAAAACAATGACACTGTTAATTTCACAGGGTCATACTGACCACACGTGAAGAGAACCACCAAGCCCATTTCCTGCAGACAAGAGGTTTTCTTTGCTCGGCGATCCGCTGCGCTGTCGGGGACGACACGAACTTCACATTTTAAGACATCGATCTCATTGAGCGCTTACACAATGCTACAGATGGCCGAATGGTTAAGACGCTCATATGGCAATACATTGTTCACGTGTGGGCGTGGGTTTTCGATTTCCGCTCTCGCACTTTCTCCCACGTTTAAATGAAAAAAAAAACCCACAAAAACCCAACAAAACCAACCAAAAAACAAACACAAAAATCAGAGCGTCTAGACATTCGGATGAGACGATTAACCGAAGCTTACAGTTGGGCCAACAGCAAAGTGAGAGCTGTATGATCAATGTTGGTTTTTCCACTGCAATGGGAAGTCATTTACAGCTTAGTCGTTTGCAAAGGACTATGATTCTCAAACTAAGAGGTAAGACTGCACTGTCTCTTGATGCTGCAGCTTTGGGGAGGGGAGGGATAGGGGGGCCTGGGGGGGTGGGGGTGGGGGGGCGCTGGTTGGCCTTTGGGAACGATCCCCAACGCCGACTGTCTTAAAACTTTCCATTCGCCGAGACTGTTGGGGGATTTGGGGGGATTTATTTATTTATTTATGTAAGCTTATCTATTTTTCTCAAGGCCTGACTAAGCGCGTTGGGTTACGCTGCTGGTCAGGCATCTGCTTGGCAGATGTGGTGTAGCGTATATGGTTTTGTCCGAACGCAGTGACGCCTCCTTGAGCTACTGAAACTGAAACTGTTGGGGCATGTAACTTGGGGCATGACACTCTCCACTTTTTTTTAATCAGATTCTTGCCCAGATAGTCGTGGGCAGCAGTTGCCTCCTGGTGCTGTTCTGATGGTCTTGATCGGACACGGTCATGACAGCCATCGTTGTTTTTATTTGTCAGTTGTCAGTGACCAGTGTACAAAGCTGTCAAACGACGGAAGATGTCATGGTTTGGTCACGTCATACGACATAACACCCTCTCCAAAACAATCCTGCAAGGGACTGTAGAGGGAGGGCGCAGACGGGAGCGGCAGAGAAAGAGCTGGTCCGACAACGTCAAGGAATGGACCAAAATGACGATGTCAGATCTCCTCACGACAGCTGCCAACAGAACGGCGTGGCGAGCTATGACATCTTCCTCATGTCCCCCCAACGACCCCAGCGGTCAAGGGAATGAGTGAGTGAGAGTGAGTGTACATAGTGTCAGTTCAACAGCCGATCCATTGAAACCCGGGCCTTGAATTTTATTTTGCTTCTGGCTGTTAAGGGGGCAGTACGACCTAGCGGGGAGTGATTTTTTGTTTATTTTTGTTTTTCAGAAAGTATTCATTGGAGTTTCATCAAATTTTGTCATATTATTTGCTTATGACTATGCTTTATAAGAAAAATACTTTTAAGTGACAAACCTAGCTAAACTCTGAGAAAAATAAGTTATAATAAACAAATGCGAAATGCTGTGATGAAAAGTCTAGTTTTATTTGTACACACTATATTTTATATTTGTGACTTTGGGAGGATACCCTTTAGCTTAGAGATATAAAACTAGTTTGTCTGGGACCTGTACAAAGGAAAAGTGTGTATATTGTGCATTTCATGCTTGAGGAGCGCACTAACTTGTGTGTATATATATATATATTTAATCAACAACAGTACAAGATGACATTTAAGTACTATTGCTCTGATTATTATGATTTTACTACAGAATCAAGAGCTTAGTAAGAGCGATCTTCATGCAAAATCTGAAAGCTCTAGTTTGAAAAACAAAGAAAATAATTATTGTGTAAAAACTATCTGAAACTGCGTTTTCGGAGAAAATCAACATGTGGAAAATAGTGTGTGTGTGTGTGTGTGTGTGTGTGTGTGTGTGTGTGTGAGAGAGAGAGAGAGAGAGAGAGAGAGAGAGAGAGAGAGTGAGAGTGTGAGAGAGAGAGAGAGAGAGAGAGAGAGAGAGAGAGAGAGAGAGAGAGAGAGAGAGAGAGAGAGAGAGAGAGCTTTCGACATTTTGATGTCTTTGGCCATGAGGTCCCTATGACATAGGTGAATGCGTCAACATACTTTCACTGTATAACAAACTACTGGAATAAACGAGAGAAGGTGGTGAAAGCAAACAAAGCAGAAAGTTCTTTCCTTGAAGAAAAAAACATGGTAGCGACCAACTGGCCACCAAACACACTAATCATAACACCGTTCACGCATCCACAAATTCCATCATTGGTTACAGAGAAAAATGTCAAATCTATCTGACCACGAAGTTTGAAACTGTGAGAAATGTATTTTTCTGACAAATCGTCAATGTTTCTAATATATATAAATATATATGTTTGCCATCAAGTTTATCACATCGTGATTTTCTGATGTTAACATGCTAAAGAGATCACTTCAGTATCTTTTTTTTTTTTTTTTTTTTTTTTAAGATCACATATTTATAAACAGAGAAAAACTGAATACAACAGATTAGACTTCTACAACAAAATTAAAAGAAATGATTATCAAATTGAGAACTATCTAACTGATGAAATCAATCCTGCTCACAAACAAGCTCTTTGTCAACTCAGAATAAGCGCACATTATTTAAATATCGAACGAGGAAGATATGCAAACATTCCCAGAGAAGAGAGGTTATGTAATACATGTGAAGTTGTTGAAGATGAACTACATTTTTGAGATACGTGTATCTTATTTCATAATTTGCGAAACCATATAAAAAACAACTGTACAGCAGTATGATCATCAATCAAATGTGATCAATAATAAAATGCAAAACAATATCCTAAAACCGAGTGATTTATTCAACTACGATGACTGTCAAAATACACTCGCCAACTATGTATTTCATTGCAAATGTATTAGATGACCTTTTATTTCTTTGTTCCTTTTGTTCTTTGTTGTGTCTATTAACTCTCTCCATACGAACGGCGAAAGAGACGACGTTAACAGCGTTTCACACCAGTTACCATCATCAAATTATTGCAAGCGGGAGGCTCTTATACTGAAGAGGTGAATGTTGACAAAGAATACCACAATTCTGACGACGGAAGCTAAAGGTTGGGTCATCCAGACACCCACTGGACATCCGAGGGGTCTGTGTAGAGGAGAAGAGAGGACTGGCCGTACTGAGTGAGTTAATCCTTCGGGATTTTATGACAATAAATGAAGTTGAGTCGAGTCGAATCGAGTCAATCAAACCCGAAAAAAAAAAAAAAAACTTCATCAACTGTGGCGTTACACAAAAGGGCATGGAGAATCCCAATGTTTTGTTCGTTATATCAGTTAGAAAACATCCAACTGGGAATAATACTTTTAACTCACTCAGTACGGCCGGTTCTCTCTTCTCCTCTACACAGACCCCTCGGATGTCCAGTGGGTGGCTCAATGATCCAACCTTTAGCTTCCGTCGTCAGAATTGTAGTATTCTTTGTCAACATTCACGTCTTCAGTATAAGAGCCTTCCGCTTGTAATATTTTGATTATGGTAATTGTGGTGAAACGCTGTTAACGTCGTCTCTTTCGCCGTTCGTATGGAAAGAGTTAAATGAATGGAACCAGCTGTACTTATCTTTACTTTTCATGCCTGAATGTCAGTTTTGTTTAGACATATCAAGCAGTCGGCTTAAATTCAGAAACAAAAGTTTGATCATAACCTACACCTTGACACATCCACACAATTGCAAAACCTTTTTTTTTTTTTTTTTTTTTTTTGACAAAACGAGAAGTCTCAGTTTTCTTGTCCATTCTTTAACTGGGCTAACATCATATCGTATGCCTCCAGTAACAGGAAAGAGAGAGAGACAGAGAGAGAGAGAGAGAGAGACACACACACACACACACACAGATAGACAGACAGACAGACAGACGGACGGACGGACAGAGACAGACACAGAGACAGACACAGAGAGAGAGAGACAGAGAGAGGCAGAGACAGACAGACAGACAGAGACAGAGAGACTCGAGACACATACATAGAAGACATGCTTGTTGTTGTAAAAATGAATTAAAAAAACAACAACAACACATCAAACACTTCCACTCCTCTTTTCTTTCCTCCTTTTTTTTTTTCATTTCCGGTTGACTTTTTTTGTTTACGCATGAACCCTGTTAAAACGACCGCTTAATTGACAGCTAGGTTGAAATTATTAGCAACACCCACCCACCCCCACCCTCACCACCCCACTGTGTGTTTTCCCCCCTCCTGGGAGGGGGTAAGGGGGGGCTGGGGGGGCTGGGAGGAGGGGAAGCTGAGGAAAACTCACCTCATCTGTCGACCTCCCTGTGCGCCAGCGCGGAACCCCTTGGCGCGTGCCACTCGGCGCCAGCGCAAGCGCAGTAACGGGATCTCGTGTCTGCCACGGCACGCGCTTCGCACGCGCGCGCTCTTTCTTTCTTTCTTTTTTTTCTTTCTTTTTTTTTCCAGTGGGTGTTGGCAAGCGAACAGGGGAGGAAGAGTTAACCCTCGCCCCCCTCCTCCCCAAGGAAAAAAAAAAAAGAGTTGCTCCATTAGTCTCTTGCGCATCAGGATGGGAGTATGTTTATAACACGTGCTACCCGTGTGTGAGCGACGGAGAGACAGAGACAGCAGGAGATAGAAGAGAGGAGAGCTGAGAGAGAGAGAGAGAGAGAGAGGGCGACTCAAGAAGAGATAGAAGTAGTAGTCGTCTGAGACTCAGAGACGAAGCAGCATACACGCTGGAAAGTTCTCAACATTTTCTTTCAAACGTGTCGTCTGCGCACACACACACACACAAAGTCGGGAAAGCGTTCTCTCCCTTTTGCTGTTGTACGTTCCAGGTTAGTCGACCCAGGTTTGGGAGCAGACGAGATTGTGAATTTTCTGGAAAATCGGTGAATTTTTTTTTTTCTCTTCTCTTTTCTTCTCTTCCCCCACCACCCCCCACCCCTTCTCTGTTCAGTGATTGTTCATTGTTTCCTAACTTGTAGCAGTGATTTTGTTCTTCTTTCTATCTTTGTGGCTTACTTTGGAGCAGTGATTTTTGTTGTTGTTGTTTTCAGTCTCTCAAGTCTTGGTAGTCGTTCGGCCGTGTGAAAAAAACTTGGACTCAGGAGTATTCAGAACGAACGGGGATTTTTCTGCAGTGCATCGAGTGTTTATTTTATTTTATTTTTATTTTATTTTCATGGGATACTGTACTGTGAAGAAGTTTGGCTGAAATGTGAGACGATGGGCGAACATCGACTGGATTCACAAGTATCGATTCAAGTCTGACTGCCAGTGGCGACAGGTATTGTGTGTTATGGTTTTTGCTTTGATTTTTTTTTTTGGTCGATTTACGTAAGGTAGTGGATAGGACATTACATTATCAGGAATATTCAGCAATATCCACAATTGTTTTCCCCTCAAGACGGAATGAGTAGTGTCCACAACACTGAAGGCCGTGGACGTTCACTCCATCAGTCACACACAGGAATGGAGGGGAAGAAACTGATGTGTATATTGCCAAATATTCTGTGTTGCAATCTGTTTTTGTGTCTTGACATTTTGTCGTATTTCGCGCACTGTCTCTCAGTTGACCGTCAACGTATCCGTCTATCTGTGTGTGTGTGTGTGTGTGTGTGTGTGTGTGTGTGTGTGTGTGTGTGTGTGTGTGTGTGTGTGTGTGTGTGTGTGTGTGTGTGTGTGTGTGTGTGTGTCTGTCTGTCTGTCTGTTTCCGTATTTCTTTTTCCGACTTTCTCGTTTTCTTACATAGAGATCTTGCTAGACCAGGAGGCAAAATTACCAAAGAAAGCATCAGTATGATATATGACGTAGACACTATAGTCAAGGTAAACTGGGCGGCTATACTGAATTAACTTGCACGAACTTTGGTTGGGATATGCACGAATTAATCAAGGCGTTCGGAACATATATGTCTTTATATAGAATTTTCGAAACAGACTTACTGATTACCGGTGGCAAGAATAGCGGACTGCTCACTAGGATCGTAAAATATTTCATTTGTATCGAGGGTTTATCTCACTGCATTGTATTCAAACGTATATGTCAGTAAAAATGGATAAACATTTAACATTTATAATGACAAAATCAAGATTTGGCACGTCTGATATTAGAATAGAATATGTCTATATTACCAAGTGTACCGGGGTCACAAGGAATATTGAGGGGTGGGCATGGGGGGGCGGGGGGGGGGGCGGGTGGATTAGAACATAAAGTGACACAAACGTATATCGAAAGTCATACACAAACACAGATACGGTAACATTTTGGACACATACTGTCTACCATTATTGTCGGCGAAATCTATGTTGTGAAATCGATCTCATTTCTCCATTGTGTGAAGATGCACGTGAAACTGAAGTACGATTTGTGTTTTATTGCTCCTTCCTTAATGAGCTGGGAGAACGGTTAACCCCTGAGAAGTGTTAAAGACACCCTTGTGTATTCAAACCTAAATTGCTCGAGACATTTGGGAATGAGGATGTTGTAAGACAATTGGCAATATCCAAACTTCTTTCCCCGTACTTTTCCGTGTTCAAGACAGAAAAAAAACCCTTGCAGATTGGTTAATAACATTTGTATTTGTATTTCTTTTTATCACAACAGATTTCTCTGT
>NC_134905.1:21612252-21617252 GCF_041734735.1 Babylonia areolata
GTCCGTTCGTCATCCTCTTCTTCATCTTTTTCCTCGTCCTTCCGTCAAATTCTCTCTCTCTCTCTCTCTCTCTCTCTCTGTCTGTGTCTGTCTCTCTCTCTCTCTCTCTCTGTCTCTGTCTCTCTCTCTGTCCGTTCGTCATCCTCTTCTTCATCTTTTTCCTCGTCCTTCCGTCAAATTCTCTCTCTCTCTCTCTCTCTGTCTGTCTGTCTGTCTGTCTGTCTGTCTGTCTCTCTCTCTGTGTGCTTCTCCGTCTTTGTCTCTCGCTCACTCTCTCTCTGTCGGTGCCTCTCCGTTTTTCTGTCTGTCTGTCTGTCTCTGTGCCTCTCCGTCTTTCTGTCTCTCTCTCTCTGTCTCTCTCTGTCTATCTGTACCTCTCCGTCTGTCTGTCTGTCTGTCTCTCTTTCTGTCTCTGTCTCTCTCTCTGTGCCTCTCCGTCTCTGTCTCTCTGTGCCTCTCCGTCTCTCTCTCTCTCTCTCTCTGTGCCTCTCCGTCTTTCTGTCTGTCTGTCTGTCTCTCTTTTCTCAGTGGATGAGGTGCAGCCCACATGGATAACTGAAACTGGAGCTTCGTTGACTATGGTTCCTTTCAGACTACAATTTCTTTCTTTCCTTTCAGGGAGAACGGTGGCACCAGACTCTCAGTCAAAAACCTCGGCGTTGTCCTTGACAACATACTGTCCATGCAAAAATGTATCTGTCAGACATGTCAATCCTGCTACTGTCAATTGCGACGCATCAGTTCCATTCGGAAATATCAGTCCACCGACGTCATCATCTAGACTTGTCGTTTCTCTCATTCTCTCTCGCCTTGACTACTGTAACTCTCTATTGTCTGGTTTGACTGTTTCATCCATTCAGTCCCGTCAGCGCATACAAAACTCTGCTGCCCGACTCGTCCTCAGAAAGAAAAGATCTGGGCACATCACTCCTCTTTTGCAACATCTCTATTGGCTACCTGTCTCACACAGAATAAAGTACAAGATCAGCACTCTATGTTATAAATGTATTCACAAATCTGCCCTTTCCTATCTTTTGTGGCCGCCTTCACCTCTACACTCCATCTCGCTCTCTACGATCAGCTTCGGATCCACTATGTTTACGCATACCCAGATTCAAACACTCGACTGTTGGACGCCGTTCTTTCTCTGTCTCTGGACCTTGCATTTGGAATGAACTTCCGCTTTCGCTTCGTCAGGTCTCCGCACTCAGCTCTTTCAAGTCTGGCCTTAAACCCACCTCTTCCCAACATAGCCTCCCTTCCCTGCCTCTTCCTTGTCTTCAGTTTCTTCTTCAGTTTTAGAGTTATGCATGCGTGTGAATGACTGGTGTGAAAGCGCTTTGATTTGTCTCTGCACAAGATTCAGCGCTATATAAATAATATTATTATTAGTAGTAGTAGTATTTGTATTATAAGAATGATTGAAGACGCTCAGCCGCCACATAATTATAGAGAGTGTGTAAAGGGTGTGGGTTCGAATCCCGCTCTCGCCCTTTCTCCCAAGTTCTGAGTGTCTAGTCATTCGGATGAGACGATAAACCTATAGGTCCCGTGTGCACTTTGCGCACTTAAAGAACCCATGGCAACGAGTGTGTTGTCTGTCCTTTGAGAGGAAATTCTGTAGAAGAAATCCACTCTGATAGGTACACAAAGCAAAGTGGAGTGATGGCCTAGAGGTAACGCGTCCGCATAGGAAGCGAGAGAATATGAGCGCGCTGGTTCGAATCACGGCTCAGCCGCCGATATTTTCTCTCCCTCCACTTGACCTTGAGTGGTGGTCTGGACGCTACTCATTCGGATGAGACGATAAACCGAGGTCCCGTGTGCAGCATGCATTTAGCGCACGTAAAAGAACCCACGGCAACAAAAGGGTTGTTCCTGGCAAAATTCTGAAGAAAAATCCACTTCGATAGGAAAAAACAAATCAAAATACATGCAGGAAAAAATGCAAAAAAATAAAGAGTGGCGCTGTAGTGTAACGACGCGCTCTCCCTGGGGAGAGCAGCCCGAATTTCACACAGAGAAATCTGATGTGATAAAAAGAAATACAAATAGAAATACAAATACAAAAGCATGCAATTCAAGGCCTCCTGACGAAGCGCGTCGGGTAATGGCTGCTGGTCAGGCATCATCTGCCTAGCAGAATGTGGTGTAGCGCATAAGGATGTGTCCGCGATCAGTGACGCCTCCATGAAAAAAACTGAAACTGAAACTCTTTCAGAACCCACATCTTCCTTCTCTCTCTCTCTCTCTCTCTCTCTCTCTCTCTCTCTCTCTCTCTCTCTCTCTCTCTCTGTCTGTCTTTTTGCCCTGTGTTGACTGACTTACGAATCCAATTTATTCCCCCAAAATATTATACAAATCCATGCTTGTTTCGGTTCTGTTTATTAATGTCATCTAACGATGAAAACATCATACGTAGTTTTGCTATGTATCTTTATAAAGCACTGCAATTAAGAGAGACACTCATTTCTTAGATTCACTGATAGTTTGTTGTGAATGACGTTGTATTGTTTATATTACCAATTGCAATGGCACATGTAAAACTGTTATTACCCCCCATTCATATGGGGCTATGGCCTTAATTGAATAAACCATCTTGAATCTTGAATCTCTTTCTTTTTCTTCTTTTTTTTTTTTTTTTTTTTTTTTTTTTTTTTTGCTCTTTCTCTCCCACCACATTTATATATCCTCCTTTTTTTTCTACTTCCGTTTAAGGCACATGAAATCATCAGAAGCTCGGCTCTCTTTGCAACCATGGAAACTTGGGAATAGGATATGATAATTCATCACCTGCAGGTGCCAGATTAAAAACCGACCGCCTGAAAACACACGCACGTTCCGAGACCAGATTACATGCAGATTATTTTTGGGGTTAGGTTTAGCAGCGTCGCCACATTTTGCCCTCGCGGATAGAAGAAGAAGAATGAGGAGGATGAGGAGGAGAAGAAGAAGATGATGATCATGGAGAAGAAGAAGAACAACAAGAGAACGTATTAACAACAACAAAAACAAGAGAACGTATTAACAACAACAACAAGAGAACGTATTAACAACAACAAAAACAAGAGAACAACAACAACAACAGAACGTATTAACAACAACAACAAGAGAACGTATTAACAGCAGCAGCAACAAGAGAACGTATTAACAACAACAACAACAACAACAACAAGAAAACGTATTAACAACAACAAAAACAACAACAACAACAACAACAACAGAACGTATTAACAACAACAACAAGAGAACGTATTAACAGCAGCAGCAACAAGAGAACGTATTAACAACAACAACAACAAGAAAACGTATTAACAGCAGCAACAACAACAACAACAACAACAACATCAAGAGAACGTATTAACAACAACAAGAGAACGTATTAACAACAACAACAAGAAGAGAACCTATAACAACAACAACATCCAGAGAACGTATTACCCCCCCCACCCCCCGCCCCCCCCCAGCACTGAGGCAGAGACAGAAACAGAATATAACATTTGGATATGGCCATGATGTGCCTTGCATATCTGTTTGCCCCCTTTAATGAGGGGGCTGTGGGCTAATGAATAAATGATACACATTTGCATTGGCGTTCTCTCTCTGCATGTCTCTGTCTCTCTGTCTGTCTGTCTCTCTGTGTCTCTGTCTGTCAGTCTGTCTGTCTGTCTGTCTCTCTCTCTCCGTGTCTGTGTCTCTGTCTCTGTCTGTCTGTCTCTCTCTCTCTCTCTCTCTTTGTCTCAATCTGTCGGTCTGTGTGTGTGTGTGTCTGTCTGTCTGTCTGTCTCTCTGTGTCTGTTTGTCTGTCTGTCTGTCTGTCTGTCTCCCTCTCTCTCTCTCTCTCTGTCTCTCTCTTTGTCTCTGTCTGTCTCTCTGTGTCTGTGTCTCTGTCTGTCTGTCTGTCTGTCTCTCCGTGTGTCTCTCTGTGTCTGTGTCTCTGTCTGTCTGTCTGTCTGTCTCCCTCGCTTTTTCTCTCTGTATCTCTCTTTGTCTCTGTCTGTCTGTCTGTCTCCCTGTGTCAGTGTCTCTGTCTGTCTGTCTGTCTGTCTGTCTCTCTGTCTCTCTCTTTGTCTCAATCTGTGTGTGTGTGTGTGTCTGTCTGTCTGTCTGTCTGAATCTTTCTGTCTTCCTACTCTAACACCTCTCTCTCTCTCCCCCCCACCCCTTCTCTCTACCCCTCTCTACAACCTCTCCCCTACCTAGCCTCATTCTTTCTTCCTCTCCCCCCCCCTTCCCCTTCTCTCCTTCACCTCCCCCCCCTCTCTCTCTTTCTCTTACACTCTACCCTCTCTCCCACCTCTCTGCCACCCACCAAATCTCTTTCTTTCTCCCTTTCTTTCTCTGTCCTCTCCTCTCTCTCCGCCCCCAACTCTCTCCCTATCTCCCATCTCTCTCTCTCTCTCCCTCTGTCTCCCTCCCTCTCTCTCCCCCTCTCTCACACCACTCTCTATCCTCTCCTCTCTCTCCGTCACACCCCCCCCCCCCCCCCAACTCTCTCCCTATCTCCCATGCACCCATCTCTCTCTCTCTCTCTCCCCCCCCCTCTCTCTCTCTGTCCCCTCTTTCTTTCTCTCTCTCTACCTCTCCCTTCTCTCACACCTCTCTCTATCCTCTCCTCTCTCTCCGTCACCCCCCCCCAACACTCTCCCTATCTCCCATCTCTCTCTCTCTCTCCCTCTCTCTCTCTCTCTCATCTCTGCTCTCTCTAGTCCCGCACCCCCCCCCACCCCCCGCCCTCCCCTGTCTCTCTCTATGTCTCTGCCACGCTGCCAATTTCTGGCTCATCTCTATCCCCCTGATCTTTTCAACAGCTGTGAGATACGACCTTCAACGCACGCAGCACGCAAAGTGTTTTCATCCCTCTAAAGGCCGTGCCCGCGTGCACGCGCACTACTCCCCCCCCCCCTGCCCCCCCTGCCCCCCCCCCCCCACCCCGACCCTCCCCCTGTCTCTCTCTCTCTCCCCCACTCCCTCTCCCTCTCTCTTTCTCACTCTCTTTC
>NC_134905.1:21632252-21634752 GCF_041734735.1 Babylonia areolata
GCCCCTCCTCCTTCTCCTCCCCCAGGGGGCCTCGGCTATCGTTTACCGGAAACAGATGAGCAGCCGCGTGATCACCACGCGCTACGGGAAAGTCCGCGGGATACTTGTGGAGTTCCCCAACCGGCACCTCAAGCCGGTGGAGGCGTTCTTCGGCCTCAAGTACGCGGACCTGGAGAAGGGCAACATGCGCTTCATGCCGCCCAAGAACCCCAAGGAGCAGTGGACCAAGATCCGCGCCGCCATCCAGCAGAGGCCGCCCTGCCCGCAGCAGGTGCCCCCACGCCACGAGAGGGAGTACCACAACCACCAGCAGCACCAGCACCAGCACGAGCAGCCGCACGAGCAGCACGAGAAGCACGCGCAGCACGTGCCCAGCGAGGGCCGCGCCGCGCACCTGCGGAACATCACGCCCTTCCTGTCTGAACAGCAAGAGGACTGCCTGACGCTGAACCTCTACGTGCCCGTGCCCAGTGAGTTGGTTTTCTGGATTTTGTGTGTGTGTGTGTGTGTGTGTGTGTGTGTGTGTGTGTGTGTGTGTGTGTGTTCTTTTTCTTTTTGTTTGTTTTTGTTGTTGTTGTTGTTGTTGTTTTAGGGGGAGGGGTGGGGGTGGGAGTTGTTTTTCTCTGTCTCTTGTTAGGTGTTTTTTTGTTGTTGTTTCTTCCGTCTTTGTTGGGTTTTCCCCTGTCTGTCTTGGGTTTTTGTTTTTCTATCTTTGTTGGGCTCTTGTTTGGGCTTTTTGTTTCTGTCTTTGTTGGGTTTTTGTTTCTCTTTGTTGGGTTTTTTGTTTCTCTGTCTTTGTTGGGGTTTTTGTTAGTTTTTTGTTTGTTTGTTTCTCTGTCTTTGGGGTTTCTGTTTGGGATTTTGTTTCTTTGGGGTTTTGTTTCTTCTTCTGTCTTTGTATGGATTTTTGCATCTTTGTCTTTGGTTTTTGTTTTTCTGTCTAGGGTTTTTGTTTCGTGTTTATCTGTCTGTTGTTTCTTTTCGGGTATTTGTTTCTCTGTCTTTGGGTTTTGGGTTTTCTGTCTTTTGGTTTTGTTACTTTGTCCTTTGGTTTCTTGTTTGGGTTTTTGTTTCTCTGTCTTTGGGTTTTGCTTCTCTGTCTTTTTGGGGTTTTGTTTCTCTGTCTTGGGTTATTATTTCTCTGTCTTTGGGGTTTTTGTAACTTGTAACTATGGTTTTGTTTGGTGTTTGTTTCTCGTCTTTGTTGGGTTTTTATTTCTCTGTCTTTGGGATTTTGTTTCTCTGGGTTTGGGTTTTGTCTGTCAGTTTACCTGTCGATGGTTTTCGTTTCCCTGTCTTTGTTGGGTTTTCGTTTCCCTGTCTTTGTTGGGTTTTCGTTTCCCTGTCTTTGTTGGGTTTTTGTTTCTCTGTCTTTGGGTTTCTGTTCCTCTGTCTTTTTGGGTTTTTGTTTCTCTGTCTTTGTTGGGGTTTTGTTTGCGTTTTTGTTTCTCTGTCTTTTTGGGGTTTTGTTTCTCTGTCTTTTTGGGGTTTTGTGTCTCTGTCTTTCTGGGGTTTTGTGTCTGTCTTTCTGGGGGTTTTGTGTCTGTCTTTCTGGGGTTTTTGTGTCTGTCTTTCTGGGGTTTTGTGTTTCTGTCTTTGGGTTTTGTGGTCTCTGTCTTTCTGGGGTTTTATGTGCCTGTCTTTCTTGGTTTGTTTCTATGTCTTTCTGGGTTTTTATTTCTCTGTCTTTATGGGGGTTTATTTCTCTGTCTTTCTGGGTTTTCGTGTCTCTGTCTTTGGGTTTTGTTTCTCTGTCTTTGTTAGGATTTTCTTTTTGTGTCTCTGTCTTTGGGTTTTATGTCTCTGTCTTTGTTGGGTTTTTATTTCTCTGTCTTTGGGGTTTTTGTAACTTGTAACTATGCTTTTGTTTGGTGTTTGTTTCTCGTGTTTGTTGGGGTTTTATTTCTCTGTCTTTGGGATGTCGTTTCTCTGGGTTTGGGTTTTTGTCTGTCAGTTTACCTGTCGATGGTTTTCGTTTCCCTGTCTTTGTTGGGTTTTCGTTTCCCTGTCTTTGTTGGGTTTTCGTTTCTCTGTCTTTGTTGGGTTTTTGTTTCCCTGTCTTTGTTGGGTTTTCGTTTCCCTGTCTTTGTTGGGTTTTTGTTTCTCTGTCTTTGGGTTTCTGTTCCTCTGTCTTTTTGGGTTTTTGTTTCTCTGTCTTTGTTGGGGTTTTGTTTGCGTTTTTGTTTCTCTGTCTTTTTGGGGTTTTGTGTCTCTGTCTTTCTGGGGTTTTGTGTCTGTCTTTCTGGGGTTTTTGTGTCTGTCTTTCTGGGGTTTTGTGTTTCTGTCTTTGGGTTTTGTTTCTCTGTCTTTGGGTTTTGTGCTCTGTCTTCGGGTTTTGTGGTCTCTGTCTTTCTGGGGTTTTGTGTGCCTGTCTTTCTTGGTTTGTTTCTATGTCTTTCTGGGTTTTTGTTTCTCTGTCTTTCTGGGTTTTTATTTCTCTGTCTTTCTGGGGGTTTATTTCTCTGTCTTTCTGGGTTTTCGTGTCTCTGTCTTTGGGTTT
>NC_134905.1:21644752-21647252 GCF_041734735.1 Babylonia areolata
TCGCAGCTTAGTGTTACCGTGACAGTATCGGACTCATTCTTCTCGGAACAGGTCCTCGTTTCTTCTCCAAACCAAACTGGTCAATTCTGTTTGTGATAAACAACTGATCCTGGCTTCTGGCAACAGTCACGAGTTCTGAGATATTCTTTAGGCATGTATGCTTTGAGCGGATTTTATTTTATTTTTATAATCAACATTTAATTTTTTTTCTCTTTTACATGTAGACAAATACGCAACAACAACAACAACAACAAAAAAAAAAAAAAAAAAAAAAAATTCACACCATGTACCATTGTATTGAAATAAAGACATTAAAAATAATCAGTAAAATAGGATAAAGTAGACAGGGCATAAGTCAATGGATGAGTTATGCTCGAGTCAACAACGACAGTTTATCCCTGAATCAATCACATCAATCATTAGATAATGATATTTATAAATAAAAAATATATAAATAGATTAAAAAACAAAACAAAACAATAACAACAAGAAAACAAAGACCAAAAAAAAAAAAAAAAAAAGAAAAAAAAAAAACACACACATACGAAAACGTCATGACATCAAAGGTCCCATGGGAAAAAAATAGTTATAAAGAAGACATTTGAAAAATAACACAAGTATTAACTACTGGGGAAAAGAAAACATTGGCTTATAAAAAAAAAGTCCATTGCACATCAGATCTGGATACATCTTTTTTTCTTTCTTTTTTTTTTTTTACATACGCATTATGCCGTTCATATTTATACCTCGCATAAAGCTGTTTTAGAAAGGCATACAGACCTGGTGCACTGCCCGACTCGTCCTCAGAAAGAAAAGATCTGAGCACATCACTCCTCTTTTGCAACATCTCCACTGGCTCCCTGTCTGACACCGAATAAAGTACAAGATCAGCACTCGATGTTATAGATGTATTCGTAGTTAATGAGCGCCCAGTGGCAACTGTCAGTCGTCTGTACCCAGGTAGGCAGCCTGTTGTGCGAATGACTCCATATTAATTTCGTAAAGCTCATAGAGCGTGGTCTCTGATCGAGGATAGGCGCTATAGAAGTATTCATGTCATAAATTCGCAAAAAAATAATTCAGCCTTCCTTAGATTTCCTGACCTCCGTTAGCTTTTTTTTTTTCTCTCTCCCGTTTTCTTTGGTAAACCAAAACTAAAGCATGTTTTCCGCATACGTCTCTGTCGTTATCGATATATATATATATATATATATATATATATATATATATATATATATATATATATATATATATATATATATATATATATATAACACCTAACTCTGTTTCTTGCGTACGGGGCACACTTTTTTTTACTCATTCTTACTTGTTGAAGGGGGAGGAGGCCCCTCGATGCGTTCCCTGTGACGAGCCTCTCACCGTGAAACACGTGCTCCTTGACTGTTGGGATCTGCATGACGTTAGACGCAGACATTACACGGCGGTTTCTTTGAAGACTTTGTTTCGTGATGTCCCTCCGTGGGCGCTGATGGACTTCTTAAAAGAAGTGAACCTTTTTAACCAGATTTGAAGGTTTTAAACTATGGAAGTTTTTTTTTAAACTTTGGAGTGGAAAGTTTGAAGTGGTGACATTTTAATTGGTTGTTTTTTTTAGCCTTGTAGTAGTAATTGACGCGGCGATAGCCTTGAGATGGCCTTAGTGGTCGGCGAGGCTCTAAGCACCATAATTTCATTTCATTTCAACTCTGTTTCTTACTTC
The DNA here is from genome assembly GCF_041734735.1 of Babylonia areolata. Classification (NCBI taxonomy): domain Eukaryota; kingdom Metazoa; phylum Mollusca; class Gastropoda; order Neogastropoda; family Buccinidae; genus Babylonia; species Babylonia areolata. The sequence continues at coordinate 21,646,473 of NC_134905.1, forward strand.
GTTTTCGGATTGTCTAAGATTAATGTCTCTTCTCTCTTCTCTCATTCTCTGTGGTAAAACCGTGCCAGAAGAGCTGACCTGATACATAAAACCAAATTTAATCGTTTGACATTTCTCACGCACTATTTGTTGTTGCAACAGCGCCCGTTCATTTTGTATTCACACCGTAAGGTTCGATTTAGAAAAAAAAAACAAAAAAAAATCTTCTTCTTTGGGCAAAACCGTGATTTTTTTTTTCTTTTTCTTTCTCCTCTGAATACCACCTGTTCCATCTTTAAAAATAAATGAATAAATAGATAAACAAATAAATAAGTAAATAAATAAATAAAGAAACAAACGGTATTTTTCTTCTTCTTCTTCTTCTTCTTCTTCTTCTTCTTCTTCTTTTTCTCCTTCTTCTTCTTTCGGTTCTTCTTCTTTCGTTTCTTCTTCTTCTTCTTTCGTTTCTTCTTCTTCTTCTTCTTTTTCTTCTTCTTCTTCTTCTTTTTCTTCTTCTTCTTCTTCTTCTTCTTCTTCTTCTTCTTCTTCTTCTTCTTTCTTCTTCTTCTTCTTCTTCTTCTTCTTCTTCTTCTTCTTCTTCTTCTTCTTCTTCTTCTTCTTTTTCTCCTTCTTCTTCTTTCGGTTCTTCTTCTTTCGTTTCTTCTTCTTCTTCTTTCGTTTCTTCTTCTTCTTCTTTCGTTTCTTCTTCTTCTTCTTCTTTTTCTTCTTCTTCTTCTTCTTCTTCTTCTTCTTCTTCTTCTTCTTCTTTTTCTTCTTCTTCTTCTTCTTCTTCTTTCGTTT
>NC_134905.1:21652252-21657252 GCF_041734735.1 Babylonia areolata
AGCGTAACCCAACGCGCTTTGTCAGGCCTTGAAAAAAAAAAAAAAAATATATATATATATATATATATATATGTATATATATATATATAATCAAAAAATAAAAATAAAATAATGATAATAGGTATTATTAGGTAAGAAAATCGGGGTCTCCTGCACGGCCTTCTTGTGAACAGAATCGGACATGGTCAGAATGTTAGACGTCTTGTAGTCATCTGGATATTCTCACAGGGAAAACCCTAAAACGACAGTGTTAGAAGAAACAAAGGCTTGCCATATACATGAAACATCTCCACTGGCTCCCTGTCTCACACCGAATAAAGTACAAGATCAGCACTCTATGTTATAGATGTATTCACAAAACTGCCCCTTCCTATCTCTGCGGCTGCCTTCACCTCTACACTCTCATCTCGCTCACTACAATCGGCTTCGGATCCACTCTGTTTACGCATACCCAAATTCAAACACTCGACTGTTGGCCGCCGTTCTTTCTCTGTCTCTGGACCTTGCATTTCGCTTCGTCAAGTCTCCACACTTAGCTCTTTCAAGTCTGGCCTTAAAACCCACCTCTTCCCAAAATAGCCTCCCTTGCCTGCCTCTTCCTTGTCTTTAGTTTCTACAGTTTTATAGTTATGCATGCGTGTGAATGACTGGTGCGAAAGCGCTTTGATTTGTCTCTGCACAAGATTCAGCGCTATATAAATACCATTATTATTATTATTATTATATGAATCATGCAGACTGTGTGCAGCCCTAGTTAAAGCACCTGCTTGATTCTGGGTGGAGGTTTTTTTCCGATCTTCCATAATTATTATATGTAGACCTGCAAGTTCCTTAACTCACTTCGTGAGAAAGAGTGGTCATGAATGATTTACGTAACTTGTAATATTTATCTTTCATGTAAAGCGCCCCGAGGTCTTAGAGAGAAAGGGCACTATATAAATGTACATTATGATACAATTATTGCTTATATGGCGGGTGTTAAAACAGTTATAACACGTAAATGGTTACGTGTGTGTGTGTGTGTGTGTGTGTGTGTGTGTGTGTGTGTGTGTGTGTGTGTGTGTGTGTGAGTGCGTGCGCGCGCGCGCGCGCGTGACTGATCTGACTGAATGACACAGAAAACGAATGATGAGCGCCACAAAGGCAGCCGTCAATCGGCTTTATCCAAGCAGGCAGCCTTGTTGTGCAAGTGACCCCGTGTTTGTAAAGCGCTGAGAGCTTGTACTCGTACCGACGACAGGCGATATATGATTAATAAGTATCTATATCAGTCATGACTGGGTCACTTCGTGACTTGTAAAGCGCTTAGAGCTTTGTCTCTGACCGGGGATAGGCTATGTATAAGCTTCCACATCATCATCATCATCATCATCATCATCATCATCATCATCATCATCATCATCATCATCATCCTCCTCATCATCATCATCTTTCAGCAGCGTTCCCTCTTGACCCTCTCCTCATACATGAAAGTAGTTAGTTGATTGTGTAGGTTTAGTTGTAACGCTATTTTGTGTGTGCGTCGAATGTATGTATGTATGTATGTGTGTGTGTATGTATGTATATTAGTATTGTACGTAGGAGTTTGTATGCGCATATATATGTTTATTGTGCATGATTGTGGGTAGAGGACTTAGTATGCTTCCTACGCGCGCGCGCGCGCGCGCGCGCGCGCGTGTGTGTGTGTGTGTGTGTGTGTGTGTGTTGTAAAGCGCTTTGTGCAATGAGGAAAGCGCTGATAAATATCCAGTTATTATTATTAGTATTAGTGGTAGTAGTAGTATCATCACCATTGATCTGCTAGGGTGAAACAGGTGGCGGAGATGGCGATAGGCTTTAAGCCCTCTGACAGACAGGCGAGTGGTTAAAGCGTTTGACTTTCAGGGTCCCGGGTTCGAATCTCGGTTACAGCGCCGGGCGGGTAAAGATTGAAGATTTTTTTCCGATCTCAACTAAAATAACTACAAAGCACGTCTTCGGAATAAGAGACACTATGATAAAAATTAATCACCATGATATTACCATGAATTCTCTAATGGCAATCTGTGTAATATAAATATCACATTCTTGTTAGCTGTCAATTATTGTGTTTGCCTGTCAGGTATAATCCTCGTTTTCCATGCAGCTGTTTAATTCTGGGGGGTTTTTCAGTGGGTGGAATGCACGATGGCATGTACATGATGTACGGATGAGACGATAAACCGAGGTCCCGTGTGAAGCATGCACTTAGCGCACGTAAAAGAACCCACGGCAACAAAAGGGTTGTTCCTGGCAAAATTCTGTAGAAAAATCCACATCGATAGGAAAAAACAAATAAAACTGCATGCAGGAAAAAAAAAAAAAAAGGGTGGCGCTGTAGTGTAGCGACGCGCTCTCCCTGGGGATAGCAGCCCGAATTTCACACAGAGAAATCTGTTGTGATAAAAAGAAATACAAATACAAATACACGTTGACTTGATTTTGATTTACGTGATTATTCCCATCCCTTTTTTGGCCATCATTGTTTACATATTTTTTGTTTATAGATGTGGATGCACTATTGCTCTCCCAGCTCACTCAGCATAGGTAACTGTTATTATTATCATCATTATCCGTATTATTCGTAACAGGATATTGTGTAATTATTCTTGTAATAATTATGCTCTCTCTCTCTCTCTCTCTCTCTCTCTCTCTCTCTCTCTCTCTCTCTCTCTTCCTCTCCCTCCCGCTCTCTCTCTCCCCCCCTCTCTCTCTCCCCCTCTCTCTCTCCCTTCCTCTCTCTCTCTCTCTTCCTTCTCTCTCCCTTTCTCTCTCTCCCCCCTCTCTCTCCCTTCCTCTCTCTATATCTCTCTCCCTCTCTCTCTCTCCCCTCTCTCTCTCCCTTCCTCTCTCTCTCTCCCTCTCTCTCCCTCTCTCTATATCTCTCTCCCTCTCTCTCTCCCTCTCTCTCCCCCTCTCTCTCTCTCCCCTCTCTCTACCTTCCTCTCTCTCTTCCTTCTCCTCCCTCTCTCTCTCCCTCTCTCTCCCTCCTTCTCTCTCTCTCCCCCCCTCTTTTTCTCTCTCCCTCCCTCTCTCTCTCTCCCTCCCTCTCTCTCTCCCTCTCTCTCCCTCCCTCTCTCTCTCTCTCTCTCTCTCTCCCTTCCTCTCTCTCCCTCTCTCTATATCTCTCTCTCCCTCTCTCTCTCCCCCCTCTCTCTCCCTTCCTCTCTCTCCCTCTCTCTCTCCCCCTCTCTCTCTCCCTTCCTCTCTCTCCCTCTCTCTATATCTCTCTCTCCCTCTCTCTCTCCCCCTCTCTCTCTCCCTTCCTCTCTCTCCCTCTCTCTCTCCCCCTCTTTCTCTCTCTCTGAATCCCCCCCCTTTCTCTTTCCCTTCGTCTGTGTGTGTGGTTGTCTTCCCTCCCTTTGTTTTGTCTATATAAAATCAAAAGAATAATTGAAACATGTACAACACAAAACTTTGACATTTGTAATAATGACATGAGCTTCATTATATGTGCTACATGTGGAGTGATGGCCTAGAGGTAACGCGTCCGCCTAGGAAGCGAGAGAATCTGAGCGCGCTGGTTCGAACACGGGACCCTCAGATTGAAAGTCCAGCGCTTTAACCACTTTTACAGTCGACTTCACTGCATCATAAACAACATTGGCTGAGTTACGTCATTCACCCCACACCGTAAACAGACCGAGATACTGACGCTTTGTTCACTTAAAACTCTCTCCATACGAACGGCGAAAGAGACGACGTTAACAGCGTTTCACCCCAGTTACCATCATCAAACTATTGCAAGCGGAAGGTTCTTATACTGAAGAGGTGAATGTTGACAAAGAATGCCACAGTTCTGACGACGGAAGCTAAAGGTTGGGTCATTCAGACACCCACTGGCCATCTGAAGGGTCTGTGAAGAGGAGAAGAGAGGACTGGCCGTACTGAGTGAGTTAAACATCTCTTGAACCGTAACATTGACAATTCCTTCATAGTTTTATATGGCTTATTCCCTTTCACAACGCCTTGCATTGTCGACGTTACTATAAAACAACATCAGCTTATGGTTTATGTCACTCTGCTGACAGTTTCTCAAAATGTCATTCCTTCATACATTTATTTGGTTTGTGTGTGTGAGGAGAGACGTGTTTCCCTGTATGGGACTAATAAAGTGATATTGTATTGTATTGCATTGTACTGTATTGTTTTGTATTGCATTTATTGCATTGTACTTTATCATATTGCATAGCACTGCGTTACACTGCAATGTATTGTTTTGTATTGTGCTATATTGCACTGTACTGTACTGAATTGTATTGCATTGTACTTCATCGTATTGTATTGTACTGCATTGTATTATACTGTATTGTGTTCTATCGTATCGTATTGTATCGTATCTGTAAAACAAAGTCACGTTCAATAATCAGGTCAGAGTTGCTCAGCTGACAGTTTCCCTAAATCAGCGATTGTTAAGGACAAATAATATTTTCATTTTAACATAACAGTCACTTTGTTCACGGAAAAATAAAATCTTTAACCTTAATATGTCATTCCTTCATACATTTTATTTGGCTTACTTTCATTCACCACATGTAGCTTTAACAGTTGACTTTACTATAAAACAACATCAGCTGAGTTATATCACTCTGCTGACAATTCCTTAAAACGTTGTTTTTTTTAAAAATAAAAAAAAAAAGCCGTGCCTGAGATTGAACAGTGACGGCGGTTTCTCAAGCAGAACACCCAACACGGGTCATGACGCCGGGAATTGAAAAAGACGGGACAGCCGTCACGTGACAGGATGACATCAGACGCGTGGATGTCTGCACTTGAAAGGGAACCACAGTCCTTTCAAGGCGTGTTGTGTTGTCAAGTCAGTTAGGGGGACAGGCCACGTGATCACCTCTGCTGTCTGCTTCACGCTGACGTCAGTGATTGGATTTTTTTTTTTTTTCTTTTTGAAGGAGGTGAGCACGTTTACCTGGTGATATTTTAAGGGCGTTGTGTGACGTGTGGTAGTCTTTCGTTGGTTGTTATGA
>NC_134905.1:21667252-21669752 GCF_041734735.1 Babylonia areolata
CACACGGACACAGACACACACACACACACACACACACACACACACACACACAAAAGCAGCAACAACGACTAAAGACTGTCAGACGTCACACAATGCCTTAGGATATTACAGGTAACTGTACCCACCTCTCTCAGAGACTTCTTCTTCTTCTGCGTTCGTGGGCTGCAACTCCCACGTTCGCTTGTATGAACACGAGTGGGCTTTTACGAGTTTTTGACTGTTTTTACTCCGCCATATAGGCAGCCATACTCCGTTTTCGTGGGTGCCTCAGAGACAAATTCTAAAGTTTGCAAACTCAAACAAAATAATGGGTAAACACATCCACCTTCCTAGGAAGAAAGAAACAACGGAAAACTACCAGATGTCAAACAATGCCTTAGCATATTACAGGTAAATGTATCCATATCCACCTCTCTAACGATCATCAATGACAGACAGCCAGACGTCACAAAATGGCGTAGCATATCACAGGTAAATGTATCCACCTCTCTAACGATCATCAGTGATAGACAGCCAGCCGTCACAAAATGGCGTAGCATACCACAGGTAAATGTATCCACGTCTCTAACGATCATCAATGACAGACAGCCAGACGTCACAAAATGGCGTAGCAGATTACAGGTAAATGTATCCATATCCACCTCTCTAACGATCATCAATGACAGACAGCCAGACGTCACAAAATGGCGTAGCATATCGCAGGTAAATGTATCCACCTCTCTAACGATCATCAATGATAGACAGCCAGACGTCACAAAATGGCGTAGCATATCGCAGGTAAATGTATCCACCTCTCTAACGATCATCAATGACAGACAGCCAGACGTCACAAAATGGCGTAGCAGATTACAGGTAAATGTATCCATATCCACCTCTCTAACGATCATCAATGACAGACAGCCAGACGTCACAAAATGGCGTAGCAGATTACAGGTAAATGTATCCATATCCACCTCTCTAACGATCATCAATGACAGACAGCCAGACGTCACAAAATGGCTTAGCATATTACAGGTAAATGCATCCACCTCTCTAACGATCATCAATGATAGACAGCCAGCCGTCACAAAATGGCGTAGCATATTACAGGTAAATGTATCCACCTTTCTAACGATCATCAATGATAGACAGCCAGACGTCACAAAATGGCTTAGCATATTACAGGTAAATGTATCCACCTCTCTAACGATCATCAATGACAGACAGTCAGACGTCACAAAATGGCGTAGCATATCACAGGTAAATGTATCCACGTCTCTAACGATCATCAATGACAGACAGCCAGACGTCACAAAATGGCTTAGCATATTACAGGTAAATGTATCCACCTCTCTAACGATCATCAATGATAGACAGCCAGACGTCACAAAATGGCTCAGGATATTACAGGTAAATGTATCCACCTTTCTAACGATCATCAATGACAGACAGCCAGACGTCACAAAATGGCGTAGCATATTACAGGTAAATGTATCCACCTCTCTAACGATCATCAATGATAGACAGCCAGACGTCACAAAATGGCATGGCACATTACAGGTAAATGTATCCACCTCTCTAACGATCATCAATGATAGACAGCCAGACGTCACAAAATGGCGTAGCACATTACAGGTAAATGTATCCACCTCTCTAACGATCATCAATGATAGACAGCCAGACGTCACAAAATGGCGTAGCATATTACAGGTAAATGTATCCACCTCTCTAACGATCATCAATGATAGACAGCCAGACGTCACAAAATGGCTCAGGATATTACAGGTGAATGTATCCTCCTTCCTCAGAACAACCAACGAAAGACTATCACACGTCACACAATGCCCTTAAAATATCTCCAGGTAAACGTACTCACCGCCTTCAAAAAGAAAATAAAAAATCCAATCACTGACGTCAGCGTGAAGCAGACAGCAGAGGTGATCACGTGGCCTGTCCCCCTAACTGACTTGACAACACAACACGCCTTGAAAGGCCTGTGGTTCCCTTTCAAGTGCAGACATCCACGCGTCTGATGTCATCCTGTCACGTGACGGCCGTCCCGCCTTTTTAATTCCCGGCGTCATGACCCGTGTTGGGTGTTCTGCTTGAGAAACCGCCGTCACTGTTCAATCTCAGGCACGGCTTTTTTTTTTTTTTTTTTCTTTTTTTTTTTTACGTTTTAAGGAACTGTCAGCAGAGTGATATAACTCAGCCGATGTTGTTTTATAGTAAAGTCGACTGCTAAAGTACATGTGATGAATGAAAGAAAGCCAAATAAAATGTTTGAGGGAATGACATTTTAGGGTTAAAGAAAGTTTGTTTTTTTTCCCGTGAACAAAGAGACTGTTATGTTAAAATGAAAAATATTATTTGTCTTTAACAATCGCTGATTTAGGGAAACTGTCAGCTGAGTAACTCTCAGTGACCTGGTTATTGAACGTGACTTTGTTTTACAAATACGATACAATACGATACGATAGAACACAATACAGTATAATACAATGCAGTACAATACAATATG
>NC_134905.1:21677252-21679752 GCF_041734735.1 Babylonia areolata
TGTTGACCTGGGAGATCGGGAAAAATCTCCACCCTTTACCCACCAGGCGCCGTCACCGAGATTCGAACCCGGGACCCTCAGATTGAAAGTCCAACGCTTTAACCATTCGGCTATTGCGCCCGTCGGTGGCAGAATCGGTTAAGACGCTGTATCTGCCAATGTGGCTCGTCCGTCGGGATCGACGAGGACCATCTAGTCATCCTGGGGCTGGGTGTGTTGGGCTCTGTGGGTGCGCAGATGACTGGTCAGGCCAATCCGCGCCCGGAAGGTTCTGACGCAGTGTGGACAGGGGATGGTGGCGGCTGTCGGGGACTTGCTGGCACTGCTTTTCCTGGCCTGCGTTGCTCTGCTGCAGCGATTCTGTTGGCCTCACAGGATTTGGCGCCTTTGTAGACAGCTGAACGCCACTTTGGTCTGTCCATTGCATTCAGCTCCCATGTGTCGTGGCTGATGTTGAAGGCCTTCAGAGAAGCTTTCAGAGTGTCTTTGAAGCGCTTCTTTTGGCCTCCATGGGAGCGCTTGCCATGTTGGAGTTCGCCGTACAGAGTGCGTTAAGGTCTGGGTTCGAATCCTGCTCCCTTCGCTGCCCTTTCTCCCATGTTTGACTGGAAAATCAAACTGAGCGACTAGTGTAGACGATAGACTTGAGGTCCCGTGTGCAGCACGCACTTGGCGCTCTGAAGAAGAAGAACAAGAAGCAGGAGGAGGAGGAGGAGAAGAACAAGAACAAGAGCAGGAGGAGGAGGAGGAAGAAGAAGCAAAAGGAGGAGGAGGAGGAAGAGGAGGAGGCGGAGGAGAAGAAGAAGAAGGACGAGGAGGAGGAAGAAGAAGAAAAAGGAGGATGAGGAAAGGAGGAGGAGGAGGAAGAGGAGGAGGCGGAAGAGAAGAAGAAGAAGGACGAGGAGGAGGAGGAGGAGAAGAAGAAGAAGGAGAAGAAGGAGAAGGAGAAGAAGAAGAAGAAGAAGAAGGAGGAGGAGGTGGTGGAGGAGGAGGATAAGAACAAGAACAAGAACAAGAAGTGATGACCTAGAGGTAACGCGTCCGCCTCGGAAGCGAGAGAATCTGAGCGCGCTGGTTCGAATCACGGCTAAGTCACCGATATTTTCTCCCCATCCACTGGACGCTAGTCATTCGCATGAGACGATAAACCGAGGTCCTGTGTGCAGCATGCACTTAGCGCACGTAAAAGAACTCACGGCAACAAAAGGGTTGTCCCTGGCAAAATTCTGTAGAAAAGTCCACTTCGATAGGAATTAATAAAACTGCACGCAGAAAAAAAAAGGGTGACGCTGTAGTGTAGCGACGCGCTCTCCCTGGGGAGAGCAGCCCGAATTTCACACAGGGAGATCTGTTGTGATAAAAAGAAAGAAAGAAAGAAAGAAATAAAATATAATAAAAAAAACCCAAAAAACCGAGAAGCAGGAGGAGGAGAAGAACAAGAACAACAAGAAGAATCAGGAGGAAGAAGAAGAAGAAGAAGACGACCACCACCACCACCACCACCACTGCCACCACCACTGCCACCACCACTGCCACCACCACCACCACCACGACGACGACGACGACGACGACCACCACCACCACCACCACCACCACCACCACCACGACCACCACCACCACCACCACCACCACCACCACCACGACCACCACCACCACCACCACCACCACCACCACCACCACCACCACGACCACCACTACCACCACCACCACCACCACCATCATCATCATCATCATAACTGCCTCCCACACCCACCCCCTATGAAGCAGTTCTCTCCATCCAGATCCATCTTCAAAAGCGGTGGCGGTTCCCCCTTCAAGCCTCCTGTAAAAAGCAGAGATGACTGGTTGGTCGGAACTCGTTCCGCACAGGTGACGTCGTCTGTTGCTGGTGGATGTTCAGTATGTGTGTGGGTGGTGGTGGTGGGGGAGGTGGATGTGTGTGAGTGTGTGTGTGTGTGTGTGTGTGTGTGTGTGAGGGGGTGGATGTGTGTGTGTGTGTGTGTGTGTGTGTGTGAGGGGTTGGATGTGTGTGTGTGAGGGGGTGGATTTGTGTGTGTGTGTGTGTGTGTGTGTGTGAGGGGGGGGGGGTGGATGTGTGTGTGTGTGTGTGTGTGTGTTTGTGAGGGGTTGGATGTGTGTGTGTGTGAGGAGGTGGATTTGTGTGTGTGTATGTGTGTGTGAGGGGATGGATGTGTGTGTGTGTGTGTGTGTGTGTGTGTGTGTGTGTGTGAGGGGATGGATATGTGTGTGAGGGTGAGGCTGTGTGTGTGTGGGGGGGGGGGGGGGGGGGTGGAGGTAGGGGAGTGGATACTGCACAGGTGGCATCGTCTGTTGGTGGTGAATGTTCAGTATGTGTGTGTGTGTGTGTGTGTGTGTGTGAGGGAGAGGGTGAAGGGGTGGATATATATATATATATATATATATATATATATATATATATATATATATATATATATATATATATATAATATGTGTGTGTGTGTGTGTGTGTGTGAGAGAG
>NC_134905.1:21687252-21689752 GCF_041734735.1 Babylonia areolata
ATATATATATAATAATAAAAATAAAAATAAATAATAAATAAATATACAACAACAACAACAACAACAAAATAATAACAATCGGAAACTGTGCATAGATATGCCTAACATTTGGCAGCCCCACCCTTTCTCGTAAACTCACACTTCTCGCGAACTCACGTTTTTCTCGCAATATTACGCTTTATGGCTATCTGTTATCTGTATCTTGTTATGTACTGTCCCCCCCCCCCACCCACCCCACCCCCACCCCCCCTACCCCCAACATTCCTTGTGATCCCGGTACACTTGGTAATAAACACATAATCTATTCTATTCTATTCTACGCTTTCTCGCAGTCTAATGTCTTCTCGCAGCACTACCAACACCGCCTTCGCAGTCCCACACTTTCTGGCTCCTCAAAGCTTCATTGCAGTGCAGCAACGCGTTCTCGCAACCCCCGAAAGCTTTTCTAGTAACTACCCTACGCTTTCTCCGCACTCCATCGCCTTCTCGCTACCCGCCACTGACGCTTTCCCACGTTTTCTCTCGCTGTCCCACGTTTTCTCTCGCTGTCCCACGTTTTCTCTCGCTTTCACACGTTTTCTCTCGCTGTCTTTCTCTCGCTTTCCCACGTTTTCTCTCGCTTTCGCACTGACGTTTTCTCTCGCTGTCCCACGTTTTCTCTCGCTTTCACACTGACGTTTTCTCTCGCTTTCCCACGTTTTCTCTCGCTTTCACACTGACGTTTTCTCTCGCTGTCTTTCTCTCGCTGTCCCACGTTTTCTCTCACTGTCTTTCTCTCGTTTTCCCACGTTTTCTCTCGCTGTCTTTCTCTCGCTGTCCCACGTTTTCTCTCACTGTCTTTCTCTCGTTTTCCCACGTTTTCTCTCGCTGTCTTTCTCTCGCTGTCCCACGTTTTCTCTCGCTTTCACACGTTTTCTCTCGCTTATCTTTCTCTCGCTTTCCCACGTTTTCTCTCGATGTCTTTCTCTCGCTTTCCCACGTTTTCTCTCGCTGTCTTTCTCTCGCTTTTACACGTTTTCTCTCGCTTTCTTTCTCTCGCTTTCCCACGTTTTCTCTCGCTGTCCCACGTTTTCTTTCGCTGTCCCACGTTTTCTCTCACTGTCTTTCTTTCGCTTTCCCACATTTTCTCTCGATGCCTTTCTCTCGCTTTCCCACGTTTTCTCTCGATGTCTTTCTCTCGCTTTCCCACGTTTTCTCTCGCTGTCTTTCTCTCGCTTTTACACGTTTTCTCTCGCTTTCTTTCTCTCGCTTTCTCTCGATGTCTTTCTTTCGCTGCCCCACGTTTTCTCTCGTCGCTGTCCCGTTTTCTCTCGCTTTCCCACGTTTTCTCTCGCTGTCCCACGTTTTCTCTCGCTGTCCCACGTTTTCTCTCGCTTTCCCACGTTTTCTCTCGCTGTCCCACGTTTTCTCTCGCTTTCCCACGTTTTCTCTCGCTTTCCCACGTTTTCTCTCGCTGTCCCACGTTTTCTCTCGCTTTCACACTGACGTTTTCTCTCGCTGTCCCACGTTTTCTCTCACTGTCTTTCTCTCGTTTTCCCACGTTTTCTCTCGCTGTCCCACGTTTTCTCTCGCTTTCCCACGTTTTCTCTCGCTTATCTTTCTCTCGCTTTCCCACGTTTTCTCTCGATGTCTTTCTCTCGCTGCCCCACGTTTTCTCTCGTCGCTGTCCCATTTTCTCTCGCTTTCCCACGTTTTCTCTCGCTTTCCCACGTTTTCTCTCGCTTTCTTTCTCTCGCTTTCACACGTTTTCTCTCGATGTCTTTCTCTCGCTGCCCCACGTTTTCTCTCGTCGCTGTCCCGTTTTATCTCGCTTTCCCACGTTTTCTCTCGCTTTCCCACGTTTTCTCTCGCTGTCCCACGTTTTCTCTCGCTGTCTTTCTCTCGCTTTCCCACGTTTTCTCTCGCTGTCCCACGTTTTCTCTCGTCGCTGTCCCGTTTTCTCTCGCTGTCCCACGTTTTCTCTCGCTTTCCCACGTTTTCTCTCGCTGTCCCACGTTTTCTCTCGCTGTCCCACGTTTTCTCTCGCTTTCCCACGTTTTCTCTCGCTTTCACACTGACGTTTTCTCTCGCTGTCCCACGTTTTCTCTCGCTGTCCCACGTTTTCTCTCGCTTTCCCACGTTTTCTCTCGCTTTCCCACGTTTTCTCTCGCTGTCCCACGTTTTCTCTCGCTGTCTTTCTCTCGCTTTCCCACGTTTTCTCTCGCTTTCCCACGTTTTCTCTCGCTGTCCCACGCTTCGGTCTCACACTCCAATGCTGTCTCACAGCCCCCCATACTGCCTTCTCGCGCTCCAAAGGCGCGCGCGGGTTTCTGACGTGTGCACACCCCTGCAACAGATCGAGCCCGTAACAGGCAGTGTGCCTTTGTGGTCGGCTGTCTGTCTGTCTGTCTGTCTGTCTCTCTCCCAGGCCCTGCCTGATGTGAGTGCTATTATTGGAAAGAATGAGAGCTGTGAAAGCCCTCCCCCCAGCCCCCACCCTCCCCCTCCCCCCGCCCCCACC
>NC_134905.1:21707252-21712252 GCF_041734735.1 Babylonia areolata
ACGTCTTTGTCTTCAGTTCGGGGTGATGCGATAAGCCGAGGTCCCGTGTGCAGCACGCACTTAGCGCACTGAAAAAGAACCCATGGCAACAAGAGTGTTGTCCTCTGGCCAATTTTCTGCACCGTTTCAGTGGCATTACTCCCACGCCGCTCATTTAGATTCCCCCATACACGGCCACACCCGGGTTCGTCCGTCACAGTTCCAGCGTCGGCAGTCTGCAGGGAACCATCGATGTTAGGTCGCCAGGAGGCCACACACCTGAGGAGACCCTGCACTGCTGCTGAGTCACTTCGGTGGTGTTCAGTGGTGCCTGTTCTGATTTAACGTACTTAGGACACCACCTACTAAGCCCCCTACTAACGACAATAATGGCTTAGTCGCGGAGCCAGACTGAGTGAGCGTCCCTCCCTCTGGCCAAAATTAATTCTATACAAAGAAAGTCACTCTGATAGGTACACAAATATATCTAAGCATGTATTCAAGGTCTGACAAAGCGCGTTGGATTATGCTGCTGTCTGCAGACATCTGCCTGGCAGATGTGGTGTAGCGTATATGGATTTACCTGAACGCAGTCACGCCTCTTCGAGAAACTGAAACTGAAACTGTCATACTGTTATACCCAGTTTCAAGCGTGTTCGGTTTTGTTGTACTGATTAAAGTGGTAGGTCTTGTTACTCTGTTTTGTGGTTGGTTATTCAAGCGTGTTCGGTTTTGTTGTACTGATTAAAGTGGTAGGTCTTGTTACGCTGTTTTTCGGTTGGTTATTCAAGCGTGTTCGGTTTTGTTGTACTGATTAAAGTGGTAGGTCTTGTTACTCTGTTTTGTGGTTGGTTATTCAAGCGTGTTCGGTTTTGTTGTACTGATTAAAGTGGTAGGTCTTGTTACTCTGTTTTGTGGTTGGTTATTCAAGCGTGTTCGGTTTTGTTGTACTGATTAAAGTGGTAGGTCTTGTTACTCTGTTTTGTGGTTGGTTATACCCAGGTGGGCAAGGAGGAAGAATTGTGTTTAATGTCCTGTCACACATATCGGTGATTGAAGACATTTTGTTAAAGTATGAATGTATACCTTTGAGTATTATCAGGTTTGAAGGGGTGGGGGATGTGTGAATGGAGAGCTGGGGAAAAACTGGGCAAATGGGGGTGAAATTTGAAAAAGAAAATCTAAATGCATTTACAGGAAGTTACTTAAAGGGCTTCGTAAAAGAGAAGTCGTTAAACTGACAAGCGAAACAACTGATAATGAATGCAAAAAGTCAAAAACATCAACGTTCTCAGTCACACTTTCGTGTACATAAGGCTTCATCAAGCTACAGTCAAAACTTATATGCTTAAACGTCAGGTTACTAAAGCATATGCACTCGACATTAGAACAATACTTAGTCCGTAATGAATTTGACAATAGTCTGAGAGCTAAACTCAGAATTGGTCTGCGAATCGGACCAAAGTCTGAGAGAGTCAACTGACGAGGTTTTAGACTTGAATGAAAGCACCTATAAACGTCTCTTTCTAGTATATTACTTATTTCATTGTATGACAATGGGCAATATATATATATACTTTTATACTATCTGTATAATTCTTTGCTCCCCTTTTTGCTAGCAGCTCTGTATGCCAGGTGGGCAAGACGATGTCCACTATGACGGGCGCAATAGCCGAGTGGTTAAAGCGTTGGACTGTCAATCTGAGGGTCCCGGGTTCGAATCACGGTGACGGCGCCTGGTGGGTAAAGGGTGGAGATTTTTACGATCTCCCAGGTCAACATATGTGCAGACCTGCTTAGTGCCTGAACCCCCTTCGTGTGTATATGCAAGCAGAAGATCAAATACGCACGTTAAAGATCCTGTAATCCATGTCAGCGTTCGGTGGGTTATGGGAACAAGAACATACGCAGCATGCACACCCCCGAAAACGGAGTATGGCTGCCTACATGGCGGGGTAAAAACGGTCATACACGTAAAAGCCCACTCGTGTGCATACGAGTGAACGCAGAAGAAGAAGATGTCCACTATGATCAAAACTGTTCGAGAGTGTGGTTCGATTCTAATAGAAGAGAGAAGAGGGGAGCAGACAAGGGGATAATTATGGGATCAAACATGGGGATTGCGGCAGACGTCACATAACCGCACGTGTTTCAACGACTGGGGCGGGTGACGCGGCGTCACGGACCAAAGGCGGCCGACTAGGGAGTGGGGGTGAGGGAGGGAGGGAGGATGTGTGTGTGTGTGTGTGTGTGTGTGTGTGTGCCGTGGAAGCTGTGATACGTAGACTAGAAATGAGTGTGTGGAGGAGGGGCGTAGAGGAGGTTCAGGGTAATGTGTGTGTGTGTGTGTGTGTGTGTTGGAGCTCATGTACGTTTATATGTATTTGACTGTGCTTTCATATCTGTGAAACTGCATGTTCGGTGCATATCTGTTATGCATGTGTGGGTGTATATGTGAATGTGTGTCTTCATGTTTTACATCTATTTGCTTATTTATCATCATTGTTATCTTATTTATTTTTTTATTTTTTTTATTTTTTATTTTTTTACATTATAGTTATTATTTATTTATTTATTTATTTATTTATTTATTTATTTGTGTAAGCTTATCTATTATTTATTCACCTCCCCCCCCCCCCCCAAGGCCTGACTAAGCGCGTTGGGTTACGCTGCTGGTCAGGCATCTGCTTGGCAGATGTGGTGTAGCGTGTATGGATTTGTCCGAACGCAGTGACGCCTCCTTGAGCTACTGAAACTGAAACTGAAACGGTGAGGGAGGGTGGAAGGAGGGAGGGTGGCGCGGGTGTCGGCGCGACCTCAAAGACTGGACTTTGGACGGAGTGGGAAGGGAGATAAGAAGGAGGGGGAGGGAAGGGGGACAGAGTGCAGGTGGTGGTGGTGGTGGTGGGGGGGGGGGGTGACACTGCTGGCACACTATAACACTAGCCCAATAAATCGGACGGGACAGCAGTTGCCTCCCTTGCAGTTCTGGTGGTCCGTCATAGTCGGACACGACTGACTATCATACAGATAAGGGTGGTAGATTGGTGCCATTGTTGTGTGCTTGGTTATATAGATCCCATTATCCAGGCCAAAGAGGAAGAGGGGTATTCTTTCCCCTGAAACCCATCCGTCTTTGCTCAAAGAAAATGATAATGTTTGCTCATTTTCTATTTTAAACAGACTGCTTTTTTTTTTGCTTTTTTTTTTTTTTACAATTTATTATTCAGTCCAGTTTATTCATGCATTTTTATATCATATCAAATATGAAATTGTTTACTGGAAATATAATGTGAACAATACGTTATAGAAGAACGAACAAACTATTAAAAAAAATCAAAGCTGTGTTGGAAACCATGGAAAGAAACCCCCGTTTAAAAAACAAAAAAAACAAAAAAACGTTTCCATAATTCATGATATTGACAGATGAGTTATTGATAACAGTGTTTCCTGAGAAGCATACACCTCCGTTTTGAAAATGTTTGCCTGAGTCATGATAATTATTGATAGATGCGTTATGAATAACAGTATTTCCTGAGAAGAAAAAAGAAAAAAAAGGCAAAATGATTGTCAAAACATTGTTTCAAACACAGACATATACAAACATACAACAACAACCACAACACAACACAACACAACACAACACAACACACACACACACACACACACACACACATACACACACGCACGCACGCACGCACACACACACACACACACACACACACACACACACACACACACACACACACACACACACACACGCACGAACGCACGCACGCATACACACACACAATGCAACAAGCATAACACACACACACACGAGGGGAGTTGGGGTAATATCACTGAAACAGTATGGACGCTAGAAAGTAGAAGAAAAAAAAAAAGATAAATGAAATAAAACCACCACCACCACCACCACTACCACTACCACCACCAACAACAACCTCAACAAAAGAAAACATCATCGGAACAACTACCACATCAGGATCACAGCAGCATTCACAACCTTTTCCTGTGACAGGATAGGCCATGGAAATTGAAAAATGCCACCACAATGAAGGACGTGGAACTGGCCGGATACATCAACAAGGTTTTTTTGTTTGTTTTTTTTTCTTTTTCTTTTCTTTTCTTTTTTTTTGTGGTTGTTTTTTGTTTTTCTTTGTTTTGTTTTGTTTTGTTTTTTAATTGCATGTTGTTGTAAATGAGATCGACAGTTTCCTTCACGGAAAGGTATTGAATGGGGAATTGGAAATGGGTGTACTTCTTTTTTCTTTTCTTTTTTTTTGGGGGGGGGGGGGGGGGTTCTTTGATGGGGAGGGGGATTTGGGGGGGGGGGGGTGTCGGTATGTGTGTGGGGAAGTTGATAATGATCAGGTATAGTTCATCAAGACGTGGGGGGAGGAGGGAGGGTTAGGGGGCGGGGGGGGGGGTTGTGTGTGTGTGTGTGTGTGTGTGTGTGTGCATGTGTGTGTGTGTGGGGGGGGGGGGGTTGGGGGGGGGTGTTGTGTGTATGTGTGTGTGTGTGTGTGTGTATGAGCTCGCCACCCACTTATCCACCCATCCACCACCCAAAAAAGAAATCATTTCCCCCAAATGAAATGGCTTTTTAATTGAAACATTCCTGGTCTCTCATCCTCTTCTGCTGCCCCCCTGTCACAGACTTTAATCGCTTCGATAGGAAGGATGATTGATGGGGTAAGGAAGAAAATAGGCCACTTGCCTAACGACCAACGCACGCGCGTTCAGTTTCTGCATGTCTGTGGAACTGAGCACGCGCACTTGTACGCGCACGCGCACTCGCACGCGCGTCGCGTGCCGTGCGCATCCCTGCTGCGGAACTGCGCATGCGCGCCGGGCCGCCCGGTGTGGACGATCGTGCGTGCGTGCGTTCGTGTGTGTGTGTGTGTGTGTGTGTGTGTGTGTGTGTGCGTGCTCACATTAGTTCCGCATGTTGCTTTTTAAAAGGTTGATGGACCGTGCTGGTCACATTAGAGTCCATCACTCACGTGCTCATGTTGACC
>NC_134905.1:21717252-21719752 GCF_041734735.1 Babylonia areolata
GATAGCATGCCACTGTCTCCCATTCTCCATACATCCAGTTCATCTCGATGTGTGATTGAACGAGGGAGGACGTTTATTGCACGGCAAGACGTTTATTCCGTGTTCCCACTGGTGGCATTTCTCTGTCTTCCTTTACCCATCCATCCAGTTCATCTTGATTCTGATTGAACGAGGGAAGAAGTTTGTTTATTGCACGGCAAGACTTTATTCCGTGTACCCACTGGTGGTATTCCAATATCTCCCTCTTTCCATACATACAGTCCATATCGATTCTGATTGAAAGAGGCAAGAAGTTTATTGCACGGCTAGACGTTTATTCCGTGTACCTACTAGCAGTATTCCAATGTTTCCCATTCTGCATATATCGCCTTCATTTCGATTCTGATTGAACGAGGCAGGATGTTCGTTGTACGGCAAGACGTATATTATTTGTACCCACTGATAGCATGCTACTGTCTCCCATTCTCCATACATCCAGTTCATCTCGATGTGTGATTGAACGAGGGAAGACGTTTATTGCACGGCAAGATGTTTGTTTCATGAACCCACTGGTGGCATTTCTCTGTCCTCCATTTCTCCATCCATCCAGTTCATCTTGATTCTGATTGAACGAGGGGGGAAGTTTATTGCACGGCAAGACGTTTATTCGGTGTACCCACTAGCGGTATTCCAATATCTCCCTCTCTCCATACATACAGTCCATGTCGATTCTGATTGAAAGAGGCAAGAAGTTTATTGCACGGCTAGACGTTTATTCCGTGTACCAACTGGTAGCATATCACTGTCTCCTATTCTCCATACATCCAGTTCATCTCGATGTGTGATTGAACGAGGGAAGACGTTTATTGCACGGCAAGATGTTTGTTTCATGAACCCACTGGTGGCATTTCCCTGTCCTCCCTTTCTCCATCCATCCAGTTCATCTTCATTCTGATTGAACGAGGGAAGAAGTTTGTTTATTGCACGGCAAGACGTTTATTTCGTGTACCCACTAGTAGCATTCGTCTGTCTCACTCTCTCCACCCACCCAGTTTATAACAAGTCTGACTTGACGAAGCATGAAGTCTATTGCACGGCAAGACGTTTATTATGTGTACCCACTGGTAGCATATCACTCTCTCCCATTCTCCATACATCCAGTTCATCTCGATGTGTGATTGAACGAGGGAGGACGTTTATTGCACGGCAAGATGTTTGTTTCTTGAACCCACTGGTGGCATTTCTCTGTCCTCCATTTCTCCATCCATCCAGTTCATCTTGATTCTGATTGAACGAGGGAAGACGTTTATTGGACGGCAAGACGTTTATTTCGTGTACCCACTAGCGGTATTCCAATCTCTCCCATTCTACATACATCCAGTTCATTTCGATGTCTGATTGAACGAGGCAAGAAGTATATTGCACGGTAAGACGTGTATTTGGTGTACCCACTGGTAGCATACCAACGTCTCCCTCTCTCCATCTACCCAGTACATCTCGAGTCTGAATGAACGGGGGAAAAAAAAGGAAAAAAAAAAATCCAATGCAAGAAGTTCATTGCGAACAAGAAGTTTATTCCGTGCGCAAGCAGGGGTATATCTCTCTCTCCCTCTCTCTCTCCCTCCCTCTCTCTCTCTCTCCCTCCCTCCCCCTCTCTCTCTCCATCTCTGTCTCTCTCCCCCTCTCTCTCTCCCTCTCTCTCCCCCCTCTCTCTCCCTCTCTCTTTCCCCCTGTCTCTCTCTCCCTCTCTCTCTCCCCCTCTCTCTCCCCCCCCCTCTCTCTCCCCCCTCTCTCTACCTCTCTCTCTCTCTCCCTCTCCCTCTCCCTCTCTCTCTCTCCATCTCTCCCCCTCTCTCTTTCCATCTAATTC
Source organism: Babylonia areolata (assembly GCF_041734735.1). Taxonomy (NCBI): domain Eukaryota; kingdom Metazoa; phylum Mollusca; class Gastropoda; order Neogastropoda; family Buccinidae; genus Babylonia; species Babylonia areolata. The sequence continues at coordinate 21,719,102 of NC_134905.1, forward strand.
ATCACGAGTCTGACCGAACGAGGAGAGAAAAGACAACAACAAAACAACTAAACTATTCCAGTGCAGAAACATTTCTTGCAAACAAGACGTTCATTCTGTGTACCCACCACTCATAGGGGTATCCCATTGTCTCCTCCCTTTCTCTATCCAATCCATCACGAGTCTACTGGAGTGAGGCAAAACATTTATTGCAAGTCAAAATGTTCATACCATGATTGATATGTAGAGTGATGGCCTAGAGGTAACGCGTCCGCCTAGGAAGCGATTTCTAGAATCTGAGCGCGCTGGTTCCAATCACGGCTCAGCCGCCGATATTTTCTCCCCGCCCTCCACAAGACCTTGAGTGATAGTCTGGACGCTACTTATTCGGATGAGACGATAAACCGAGGTCCCGCGTGCAGCATGCACTTAGCCCACGTAAAAAGAACCCACGGCAACAAAAGGGTTGTTCTTGGCAAAATTATGTAGAAAAATCCACTTCGATAGGAAAAACAAATAAAACTACACGCAGGAAAAAAATATTTTAAAAAAAATGGGTGGCGCTGTAGTGTAGTGACGTGCTCTCCCTGGGGAGAGCAGCCCGAATTTCACACAGAGAAATCTGTTGTGATAAAAAGAAATACAAATACATATACCCACCGGTGCGCCGGA
>NC_134905.1:21729752-21734752 GCF_041734735.1 Babylonia areolata
GTACCTACTATGTCTCCAGAGCTTTTCAGCTAATGACATTAAACATTTCAGTGGTCAGTATTCAGTGTCTATCTGTCTGTCTGTCTGTCTGTCTGTCTATCCGGATGTCTTTCCAGTCTGTCTCTCGTGAATTCTTTCTCTCGCCTCTGTGTGTGTGTGTGTCAACACACACACACACACACCTGAAATATATCAGGACCCATTTCCACCCGTAGTCTGGAACCAAAATTAGGTCAAGGAAGTCGGAAAGAGTGGAACGGGACATCTGTTCTTTCTTTTTTTTTTTTGGAATCAGTTTCCACCTGCTTGTCAGATCGATACATAATTATTATGGTCGATGGTCGCGGTGATGGATGAGATGGAAAGTGGGGCCTTGTTTTTTTTTTTGGGGGGGGGTCTTTTTTTTTTTTCTTTTTTTTTTGTTGGCGGTCGTGGTGGTGTTGGTGTTGGTGGGCTTTGTGGTTTTTGTTATTGTTGTTCTTGCTACTGCTGCTGCTGCTGCTGTTGTTGCTGTTGTCTTGTTCTTCTTCGTCGTCAATGTTTTTTTGAAATAAGAAGCAAATTAAATGACGTACACACAGAGAAACAGACACACACACACGCACACACACACACACATGCACACACACACAGATTCAGACTGACACACACACACACACACACACACACACACACACATACACACACACATAATTACACACACACATTCTCTCTCTCTCTCTCTCTCTCTCTCTCTCTCTCTCTCTCTCTCTCACCCCTTTCATGTAACGCCTGTCGTTAAACAAACAAACAAGCAAACAAGCAAACAAACAAAAACATACAAGTAAAACAACAACAACAACAACAACAGCGAAAAAAAAAAAGAAGCAAACAAACACAAACAAAAAAACAAAGCAGTTCTCAGCTAACGATGCGTTACATAAGAGAGGTAAAGATGGAATAAACACCTGGCCTGTTGCTCCTGTCAAACTGGCAATAAAAAACAAACAAAAAAAAAGAAAAGAAAAGAAAGAAAGGTAGATGAATGATCTAAACTCCTTCACAATCCTTTTCAGTTTATTAGGAAGTGCAATGGTATATCGAGAGGTGTTTTTTTTTTCTCTTACGTGTATTGGTATATCGAGAGCTTTTATTTTTTCTCTTAAGTGTATTGGTATATCGAGAGCTTTTATTTTTTCTCTTAAGTGCATTGGTATATCGGGAGGGTTTTTTGTTTTTTTTACTCTTAAGTGTATTGGTATATCGAGAGTTTTTGTGTGTTTTTTTCTCTTAAGTGTATTGGTATATCGAGAGGGTTTTTTCTTTTAAGTGTACAGGTATATCGAGAGCTTTGGGTTTTTTTTCTCTTAAGTGTATTGGTATATCGAGAGGTTTTTTTCCCCTCTGAAGTGTATTGGTATATCGAAAGCTTTTTATTTTCTCTTAAGTGTATTGGTATATCGAGAGCTTTTTATCTTCTTAAGTGTATTGGTGTATCGAAAGCTTTTTATTTTCTCTTAAGTGCATTGGAAAATCGAGAGCTTTTTTTTTCTCTTAAGTGTATTGGTATACCGAAAGCTTTCTGATTTTTTTTCTTTATTTTATTTTATTATTTTTATTTTTGCTTTCTCTTTTACTTTCAGTTTTCAGTTTCAGTAGCTCAAGGAGGCGTCACTGCGTTCGGACAAAACCATATACGCTACACCACATCTGCCAAGCAGATGCCTGACCAGCAGCGTAACCCAACGCGCTTAGTCATGCCTTGAGAGAAAAAAAAAGGGGGGGGGGAGAATAAATAATAGATAAGCTTACATAAATAAATAAATAAATAAATAATAATTATAGTATAGAAAAAGGTAGTAGCAGTAGTAGTAGTAGTAACAATAATGATAATAATAATAATAATAATAATAATAATAATAATAATAATAATAATAATAAAATTATTTAAAAAAAATTAAATGTGCCATTACTTTCAGGCACAGTCAGAATAATGATGTCCCCTACATCAGCAAATCACGAACGCTTTTTATATGTCTGTCTCTTGTCATTACATTCTTCTGTGAAAGGACTGTGCTGTGTACTGTCTGCGAAAGAGCTGAGATCAGCATTCTGCTTTTCCTCTGCTCTCTCTCTCTCTCTCTCTCTCTCTCTCTCTCTCGCTGTCTGTCTGTCTCTGTCTCTCTGTCTCTCTCTAACTCTCTCACTCTCTCTCTCACTCTCTCTCTCCCTCCCCTCTCTCTCTTCCATTCTCTCTCTCTGTCTCTCTGTTTCTCTCTCTCTGTGTGTCTGTCTGTCTCTCTGTCTCTCTCTCACTGTCTCTTTCTCTCACTCTCTCTCTCACTCCCCCCCCCCTCTCTCTCTCTCTCTCTCTTCCGGGCATCTCTGATCTTTGCAGCATGTTTCTATGTTGTTTCTGTAAACATCTGGTGATAATTCAGTAGTTCCATTATCTATCCAGGACATTTGTGTGTGTGTGTGTGTGTGTGTGTGTGTGTGTGTGTGTGTGTGTGGATGAATGACAGCCATGACGATGACGACGACGATAATGATAACGACGACGACGATGACGATGACAACGATGATAATGATAATGTCGACGGCGACGACAATGATGATGATGATAACGACGACAAAGAAAATGATGATGACGATAACAACGATAATGACAATGATGATAACGACGACGACGACAATGATGATGATGATGATGATGATGATGATGATGATGATGATGATAAAAACGATGACGACGACAACGATAATGATGATAACGACGATAATGACAATGATGATAACGACGACGACAATGATGATGATGATGATAAAAACGATGACGACAATAACGACAATGATGATGATGACGAAGACGACGACAACGATGATGATTTTGATAACGACGATAACGACAATGATGGTAACAACGACGACGACGACAACGACAACGATGATGATGGTGATGATAACGACGATAATGGCAATGATGATAACGACGACGACGACGATAACGATGATGATGAATATAATGATGAAACTGCCATCCATTAAGGCATGAGACTTCCCGCTGTCGTCTATACATGTCTGTACTGTGGGAACAACGGAATATTGGAACGTGCGGGTTTGCACATATATATATATATATATATATTTGTATATATGTGTGGGGGGTTGGGGGTGGGGGATATGGGCGTATGTGTGTATGCTTGTACAAGTAAGTGTGTGTGTATGTGTGTGTGTGTGTGTGTGTGTGTGTGTGTGTGTGTGTGTGTGTGTGTGTGTCGTGGAAGCTGCGATACGTAGACTAGAAATGAGTGTGTGGAGGAGGGGGAGGGGGTGGGGGGGTGCAGGGTAATTTGCGCGCTCGCGCGCATGTGTGTGTGCGTGTGTGTGTCGGGGCTCGTGTACGTTTATGTGTATATGTTTGTGCTTTCATATCTGTGGAACTGCATGTTTGTTGCATATCTGTTATGCATGTGTATGTGTGAATGTGTGTCTGCATGCTTTACATTTATTTGCTTACTTATCATCATTATTGTCGTTTTAATTTATTTTCATTTATGATTATTATTATTTTTGTTGTTATTGTTATCATTATTATCAAATTATTTATTTATTTATTTATTTATTATTGTTGTTCTTATATTCTTCTTCTTATTATTTTCTGAAGGGCTGACTAAGCGCGTTGGGTTACGCTGCTGGTCAGGCATCTGCTTGGCAGATGTGGTGCAGCGTATATGGATTTGTCCGAACGCAGTGACGCCTCCTTCAGCTACTGATACTGATCTCCCAGGGGTTACAATGTTACAGTGTTACAATGAACATGGCCTGAGAATTTCAGTTTCTTTCAGTTAGACAGAGTTTTCTCAAGGAGGCGTCACTGCGTTCGGACAAGTACAGATCCATATACGCTACACCACATCTGCCAGGCAGATGCCTGACCAGCAGCGTAACCCAACGCGCTCAGTCAGGCCTTGCGTGTATGCATTTGTATGTATGTATGTATGTATGTTCCCAACAGAGTGGATTTCTTCGAGATAATTTTGCCAGAGCAGAACTCTTTTTTTATGCCAAGTTTGTTTGTTTTTGTTGTTTGTTTTGTTTGTCTTTGTGTGTGTGTGTGTGTGTGTGTGTGTGTGTGTGTGCGCGCGCGCATGTGCGTGTATGTGTGTGTGTGTGTGTGTGTGTGTGTGTGTGTGTGTGCGTGTGTCGGTGCGCCAGGTGCGTGCTGCACACTGGACCTTCGGCTTACCGTCCTATCCCAAATGACGAGACGCTCTGTTTGATTTTTGTGTCCAGTCAAAACTTAGGAGAAAGGGCAAGCGATCGAGATTGGAACCCAGACCGACGGGCGCAATAGCCGAGTGGTTAAAGCGTTGGACTGTCAATCTGAGGGTCCCGGGTTCGAATCACGGTGACGGCGCCTGGTGGGGTAAAGGGTGGAGATTTTTACGAACTCCCAGGTCAACATATGTGCAGACCTGCTTAGTGCCTGAACCCCCTTCGTGTGTATATATGCAAGCAGAAGATCAGATACGCACGTTAAAGAGCCTGTAATCCATATCAGCGTTCGGTGGGTTATGGAAACAAGAACATACCCAGCATGCACACCCCCGAAAATGGAGTGTGGCTGCCTACATGGCGGGGTTAAAAACGGTCATACACGTAAAAGCCCACTCGTGTGCATACGAGTGAACGCAGAAGAAGAAGAAGAAGAAGAAGGAACCCAGACCTTCGTGGACCCTGTATATTGGCAGATACGCGTCTTAACCGCTCTGCTTCTTTCCCCCCTTCCCTACCAGGAGGCTGCATCGCCTGAGAAACGGCAGTGAGACGGGAGGTTGTTCTTTCTCCTCTGTCGGTTCGCTTGTCCATTAAATCCGTGTCAAGAGGTTTAGGAGAGGTGGCTTTAAAAGGGGGATTCGGTTAGCTTGGCTTCTTCTTCTTCTTATTATTCTTTCGTTTTGTTTTTCTTCTTTCGTTTCTTCTTCTTCTTCTTCTTCTTCTTCTTCTTCTTCTCCTCC
>NC_134905.1:21739752-21742252 GCF_041734735.1 Babylonia areolata
CGTTCCTGTCCTTTCCTCTCTCCCCCCCCCCCTTCTCTCTCTCTCTCTCTTTTCTCTCTCTCTCTCTCTCCCCTCCCCCTTCTCTCTCTCTCTCTTTTCTCTCTGTCCTTCTGTATGTCTCTGTCTCTCTTTCTCTCTGTTCTTCTATCTGCCTGTCTCTCTTTCTCTCTGTCTTGCTGTATCTCTCTTGTTTCCGTGCTTCTCTCTCTCTCTCTCTCTCTCTCTCTCTCACGCACACACACACACACACACACACACAGATTGAGAGAGACAGAGACAGGCGGACAGACAGACAGACAGAGACAGAGACACAGAGAGAGACATACACACACACACACACACACACACACACACAAACAAAAAAACAAAAAAAAGAGAGACAGACAGACAGACAGAGAGCAACGGATACATAGGGATTAGCAGAGAGAGAGAGAGAGAGAGAGAAAGAGAGGGAGAGAGAGAGGAGGGATGTGGAGAGAGAGGGGTGGGGGAGTGGAGACCTGGGGGAGGCAGAGAGAGAAAAAGAGAGACAGAGAGATGGAGACATAATATGCTGGAAAGCGAATGACTGAATGCCCATGTCTCGTCATGGTGTTTATTGTTGTTGGTGTTTTTTTTTGTTTTTGTTTTTTTGTTTTTTTTAATGAGCAACACTATGTTCTATGCATACTTGAGAAAACCAGTTCTTTCCAAGATTTTCTTCTTTTTTCTTCTTCTTCTTCTTCTTCTTCTATATTTTTTTTTCATTCAAATTTCGAGTTTCTTTTAACGAATCATATGCATCATGAACAGGGTATGCAGATAGAAATTACGGGCGTCACACCACTGAACGCAGCTCAACTGTTATAACGAATCATGTGCATAAAGAGGATAATTATGTAGACAGAAATTACGGGCGTCACACCAGCTGAACGCAGCTCAACTGTTATAACGAATCATGTGCATAAAGAGGATAATTATGTAGATAGAAATTACGGGCGTCACACCAACTGAACGCAGCTCAATTGTTATAACGAATCATGTGCATAAAGAGGATAATTATGTAGATAGAAATTACGGGCGTCACACCAACTGAACGCAGCTCAATTATTATAACGAATCATGTGCATAAAGAGGATAGTTATGTAGATAGAAATTACGGGCGTCACACCAGCTGAACGCAGCTCAACTGTTATAACGAATCATGTGCCTAAAGAGGATAATTATGTAGACAGAAATTACGGGCGTCACACCAGCTGAACGCAGCTCAACTGTTATAACGAATCATGTGCCTAAAGAGGATAATTATGTAGACAGACATTACGGGCGTCACACCCAACTGAACGCAGCTCAACTGTTATAACGAATCATGTGCATCAACAAGATATGTAGATAGAAATGACGGGCGTCACACCTAGCTGAACGCAGCTCAACTGACTGACCCCTCACAGTGGGCTCTCCTACTGACAGTAATTGATTTGCTTTGTCTCAAGGGCAGCGGCTTGATTGAACGTGTCCTCCCCCCCCCCAACACTTCCCCCCCCCACCAATCCCCCCCCCCACACACACACCCTGTGGGAGGGGGAAGGGAGGGGGAAGGGATAGAGTGTGTGACTGCCACAATCTTCGTGCACGTTCCTCCTCCTCCTTCCTTCTTCTCTAAAGTATACTCTCTCTCTCTCCCCCCCCCCCTCAAACACCCAGCCCCCTTCATCCATCCCCTGCTCCCCTCACCTCCCCCCCATCGCTCCCCCCCAACTCCCCACACACCCCACCCAACCCCCCAGGCAGGACAGGATACAGCCCGACGTTAAAGACCTGGGGGTAGCTCCTTGTTCCGTGACGGTAATTGTTTAACTCCAGTCTCTGAGCCCAGCACTGAGCGTACGCCCCTTGGCCTGTCTGCTCTCCAACTCCCACTTCCTCGCCCCCTCCCAACCTCCACTCTCCCCCCCCCCCTTAACCTTCCCCCCCCCCTTTTAGAGTGGAGAGCCGTCACCTTCCCCCTTTCTTCTCCCTCCCCCCTCCTCCCCCACTCCCCACCCCATCCCCACTACCACATCCCCTACTCTTCCCACCCACCCACCCCTTTAGAGTGGAGAGCCGTCACTTCCTTCTTCTCCCCCCCACCCGCTGCCCCCCACACACTGTACACTCCACTAGAACAGACACATGGTGGGACATGGCTTCAATGTAAAACCTCGAAGAAACAAGCGTCTGACGTGCATTATGTGTGCGTATCTGTTTTGTTGTTGTCGTCGTTGTTTTTTGTTGTTGTTGTTGTTGTTTGCTCCGACGGGCGCAATAGCCGAGTGGTTAAAGCACTGGACTTTCAATCCGAGGGTCCCGGGTTCCAATCTCGGAAACGGCGCCTGGTGGGTAAAGGGTGGAGATTTTTTTCCGATTTCCCAGGTCAACATATGTGCAGACCTGCTTAGTGCCTGAACCCCCTTCGTGTGCATACGCAAGCAGAAGATCAAATACGCACGTTAAAGATCCTGTAATCCATGTCAGCGTTCGG
>NC_134905.1:21777252-21779752 GCF_041734735.1 Babylonia areolata
AAATGCATGCTGCACACGGGACCTCGGTTTATCGCCTCATCCGAATGACTAGCGTCCAAACCACCACTCAAGGTCTAGTGGAGGGGGAGAAAATTTCGGCGGCTTGAGCCGTGATTCGAACCAGCGCGCTCACATTCTCTCACTTCCTAGGCAGACGCATTACTTCTCTAGGCCATCACTCCACTTCATATGAAGTTACCGCTTCGCCCTGTACTGACACGAGTAGCAAAATGGCTGCTTGAACACTTCCGCTGGCTTCAGTTAGCTCACTCAGTACGGCCAGTCCTCTCTTCTCATCTACACAGACCCCTCGGATGTCCTGTGGGTGTCTGAATGACCCAACCTTTAGCTTCCGTCGTCAGGATTGTGGTATTCTTTGTCAACATTCACCTCTTCAGTATAAGAGCCTTCCACTTGCGATATTTTGATGATGGTAATTGGGGTGAAACGCTGTTAACGTCGTCTCTTTCGCCGTTCGTATGGAGAGAGTTAGCAAAGGGGCTCAAGGAAGGCATGCGCTATCCACCTATTTCTGGAGACCCACCACCCCCACCCCCCCTCCCCCCACATCCACCCACCCCATCGTTTTCCCAGGAAACACGCTCTGACCTCGCCCTGACCTCAATACACCTGACGCAAAATGTGCGTGAGGGTGCTTCACAAATCACGACGCTGATTACACGCTCTGACCTCGCCCTGACCTCAATACACGTCACGCAAAATGTGCGTGAGGGTGCTTCACAAATCACGACGCTGATTACACGCTCTGACCTCGCCCTGACCTCAATACACGTCACGCAAAATGTGCGTGAGGGTGCTTCACAAATCACGACGCTGATTACACGCTCTGACCTCGCCCTGACCTCAATACACGTCACGCAAAATGTGCGTGAGGGTGCTTCACAAATCACGACGCTGATTACACGCTCTGACCTCGCCCTGACCTCAATACACGTCACGCAAAATGTGCGTGAGGGTGCTTCACAAATCACGACGCTGATTACACGCTCTGACCTCGCCCTGACCTCAATACACGTCACGCAAAATGTGCGTGAGGGTGCTTCACAAATCACGACGCTGATTGGCTGCCTCGCTCGACCCCTCATTTGCATACGGTTCTACTTCACCGTGGCTTGTAATCGTAGTGGCTGGATCAAGAGTTATGTTTCTGGTGTGTGGGGGGTGGTGAGGGTGGGGATTGGGGGGTGTTCGTGTGTGTGTGTGTGTGTGTGTGTGTGTGTGTGTGGAGAGAGAGAGAGTGTGTGTGTGTGTGTTTGTGATTGTGTGTGTGTGTGTGTGGAGAGAGAGAGAGAGTGTGTGTGTGCGTATGTGAGTGAGAGAGAGAGAGAAAGAGAGTGTGTGTGTGTGTGTGTTAAAGTGTGTGTGGGTGTGTGCGTGTGTGTGTGTATGTGTGTGTGTGCGTGTGTGTGTGTGTGTGTATGTGTGTGCGTGCGTGTGTGTGTGTGTGTACGTGAGAGAGAGAGAGATAGAGTGTGTGTACGTGTGTGAGAGAAAGAGAGCGAGAAAGAGAGAGAGAGTGTGTGTGTGTGCGTGCGTGCGTGTGTGTGTGTGTGTGTGTGTGTGTATGCGCGCGCGCGCGTGTGTGTGTGTGTGCATGTGTGTGTGTATGCGTGTGTGTGTGTGTGTGTGTGTGTGTGTGTGTGTGTGTGTGTGTGTGTGTGTGTGTGTATGCGTGTATGTGTGTGTGTGTGTGTGTGTGTGTGTGTGTATGCGTGTGTATGTGTGTGTGTGTGTATGCGTGTATGTGTGTGTGTCTGTGTGTGAGGTGAGGGATGTCACACTGGTTGTCTGTCCCATGTAGAGACAACAAGGATTGCTGGGCTGGTCACACGGAATGGGAACGATCCTTATCGGCCGCTGGTTGTGGGTGTGTGTGTGTGTGGGGGGGACGGGAAGGGTGGCGAGAGAAGGGGGTGGGAGAGAGAGAGAGAGAGAGAGAGACAGGGCGGGGGTGAGAGAGAGAACAGAGACAGGGACAGAGAGAGAGAGGGGGGATGGGAGAGATAGTAAGGAGAGAGAGAGAGAGAACGATAAACAGAGACAGAGAAATTGAGAGAGAGAGAGAGAGAGAGAGGGAGAGAGGGAGATATAGAAAGAGACAGACAGACAGGCACACAGACAGACTGGGAAACTGGGTGACCGGCAGAGAAACTGAGAGAGAGACAGAGACAGAGAGAGAGAGAGACAGAGAGAGGCCATAACCATGACTCGATGTTTGACTTTTAGATCAATTAATGCATACGGCAGTATGAAAGGTTATTATTAGATTTTATTGTGACATTGACTGCAGCATTTTTCCTCCTTTCACATGCATGTGTGTGTGCGCGCGTGAACATGTAAGAGAGAGAGAGAGAGATGTGGGTGGTTCTTGAATCACAACGTCTTGCCTTGTTTCTGATAACCAATGGTTACTGTCATGTGAGAAGTCAAAGGGGAGGTATGAATTATCGGTATGCACTGTTCGTGTGTGTGTGTGTGT
>NC_134905.1:21797252-21799752 GCF_041734735.1 Babylonia areolata
CGTCATTCTGATTCCAGTGCATCTTCTTTAAATCTCGTCTCAGAACTCACCTTTTCCCTCAGCAATAAGTTCAATGATTATTATTGTGACAGGTCCACTTCCTTTGCGTTAGCCGCGCACGTGTGTTTATGTATGTTTCTGTGTGCCAATGTGTGCGTATGTCTTAAGGGTAGCTGTTAGGTACGTATACATGTTGTGTGTGTGTGTGTGTGTGTGTGTGTGTGTGTGTGTGTGTGTGTGTGTGTGTGTGTGTTTAGTCCATTGATGTAAAAGATTTGAGAAAGTCTTTGCTGCTCATAGCTTTAAAATATCTCGTCAAGTCATTGCAGCTCATAGCTTTTCAAAGATCTGAGGTCTTCGCTACTCGTAGCTTTAACCCCTTCAGTGCTGGAGAGAAAGAAAAAAACATTAGAAAGTGGTGTTTTAAGTCATACAACTTTCCGAAACAATAAGCCTATACCACTCTAGATAAACTGTGTGAATTTTCAGCCTTCCAGAGTTATTTCCCTTCATCAGTGACGTTACTGTGCACGTAGGTGATACGTGCTGTGGCACTCGAGGAGTTAAAATATCCCAGAATGTATAAGCTGCTCATGGTTTTAACTTTCTCCATACGAACGGCGAAAGAATCGACGTTAACAGCGTTTCACCCCAATTACCGTCATCAAAATATTGCAAGCAGAAGGCTCTTATACTGAAGAGGTGAATGCTGACAAAGAATACCACAATTCTGACGACGGAAGCTAAAGGTTGGGTCATTCAGACACCCACAGGACATCCGAGGGCTCTGTGTAGAGGAGAAGAGAGGACTGGCCGTACTGAGTGAGTTAAAAGATGTCAGCTGATTTTTTGCTGCCTCTGGCTTAAAAAAAAATGTCATTCGTCCATCCATTCATTCATTCGTTCATTCTTTCATTCATTTAGTGTCTCCCTTGCAGGGAATTCACGGGGACGAGTTACCGTACGTGTTCGGGTCTCCTCTGGTAGACGGGTTGTCCCCCTTCCCCTCCTCCTACACCAGTGTGGAGAAGATGCTGAGTGAGGCAGTGATGACTTTCTGGACCAACTTTGCCAAGTCTGGGTGAGTTGTGTGTGTGTGTGTGTGTGTGTGTGTGTGTCTGTGTGTGTGTGTGGAGGGGGGGGGGTTCTGTGTGTGTGTGTGTGTGTGTCTATGTGTGTGTGTTAGGGTGTCTGTGTGTGTGTGTGTGTGTGTGTGTGTGTGTGTGTGTGTGTGTGTGTGTGTGTGTGTGTTGTGTCTGTGTGCGTGTGTGTGTGTGTGTATCTGTGTGTGTGTGTGTGTGTGTGTGTGTGTGTGTGTGTGTTTTGTTTGTTTGTTTGTTTTTTTCTTTGTCTACAATCAGCAGTGTACAAAAAAATAATAAAGTAAATGTAGAAAGCAACTCTCCCCTTGAGTGAGGCCGTGATGACGTGTGAGTGTGCGTGTGTATGTGTGTGTGTGTGTGTCTCTGTGTTTTTCTTTGTCTACGATCAGCAGTGTACAAAAAAATATAATAAAGTAAAAGTAGAAAGCAACTCTCCCCTTGAGTGAGGCCGTGATGACGTGTGTGCCTGGTTGTGTATTTGTGTATCTATATTGTGTGTGTGTGAGTGTGTGTCTATGTGTGTGTGTGTGTGTGTGTCTGTGAGTGTCTGGCTGTGTATTTGTATTTGTATGTGTGTGTCTGTTTGTCTGTGTGTGTCTGTGTCTGTGTCTGTCTGTCAGTCAGTCTGTGTCTGTGTGTCTCTGTGTGTGTGTGTGTGTCTTTGTCTTTGTCTACAGTCAGCAGTGTGCATGAAAAAAAAAATGAAAAAAAGAAATAAAAGTAGAAAGCAACTCTTCGCTTGAGATTAAACAAAACAACAATAACAAAAATGATGATTTGGAAAAAGCAACTGTATCCTGGATATGAAACAACTAAAGAAAAAAAGAATACGTAATGAAAAAGTAAAACAGGAAACCTCAGGAGTAGAAACAAAAAACATTAAAAAAATAAAATAGTAGGCAGCACTGTCTCTTCGAGCTGAACGACAAAAAAAGTACTCACTTCCAGAAAAGGGACAAGAAAGGAGGAGGAACTACTCTTTCATTGAGATAAAGGAGAAGTAGAAGACGAAAGAAAGAAAGAAAAGGGGATAGCACTCTTTCATGGAGATATATTTTAAAAAAAGAAAGAAGAAAAGTGAAGTACTCACTTCTGAAGTGGAAACGAAAAAGGGGGAAGCACTCTTTCATTGAGATTTTGAAAAAAAAAGAAAAAAAAAGAAAGATAGAAAGAAAGAAAGGGAAAGTACTCACTTCTGGAGAGGAAACGAAAAAGAGGAAGCACTCTTTCATGGAGATATAGAAAGATGAAGAAAGAAAGAAAGAAAGAAAGAAAAGGGGGAAAGTACTCAAATAAAGGGGAAACACTCTTTTATGGAGATATATATAAAAAAATAAATAGAATATCAACAGAGACAGAAAGAAAAAAAAAAGGAGAAAATACTTCTGGAAAGGAAA
>NC_134905.1:21817252-21819752 GCF_041734735.1 Babylonia areolata
GTGTGTGTGTGTGTGTGTTTGCGTGTGTGTGTGTGTGTGTGTGTGTGTGTGTGAGACGCTGCCACTCGTCACAATGATGATGGAGTTCACCGATTTTTGTGGATTTGTACGGCTGTTCGACGATGATGCTGATGCTGATGCTGATGATGATGATGATGAGGAGGAGGAGGAGGAGGAGGAGGACGAGGAGGCTGATGAGGAGGAGGGAAAGAAGAAAGAGGAAGATGGTGATGAAGAATAATGCTGATGACGAACTGTGTGGAATTTGTAGCGTTGCAAAGATATGCACGATGGCCAGGGTGGTAGTGGGGAGATATGGCTGACAATGACGATGATGATGGTTATGGGTTGTGTGTGTGTGTGTGTGTGTGTGTGTGTGTTCCACTCTTGTGGTTAGAGCGACGATAACGCGATGAATATTGATGGCGATGATGATCACGATGATGGTTATGGCTCTTGATTATGTTCTACTCCGTGGTTAGAACGACGTTAACGCGATGAATACTGATGGTAATGATGATGATGATGATGATGATGATGTTGGTGATGGTTATGTTTTTTTTGTGTGTGTTCTACTCTATGGGTCAAACGACGATAACGCAATGAATCTTGATGATGAGGACGATGATTCTTGCCATCAGACAGTGAGTGGTGTGCGTGTGTTGTGTCACGTGGTACACTGTCACCCCCCCCCCCCCCCCCCACCCCCACCCCCGTTCTGTTGGATAAAATGAATAAATTAATTAACTGATTAATTAAATTAAATAAACGCATCACGCACGTTCTCACTTTCACTACCACCTCCCCCTTCTCCCTCTGCCACCCCCTCCCACCCATCTCCTCCTCCCCTTCCCACGCATCTACTCCTCCCCCCCAGCCCCCCGCCCCCCGTCCCTCCCTCCTCCACCACCACCTACCCACGTTCTCTCAATTTCTCCCAGCCAAAATAACTATGTAGGGCCCGATAAATAAACAAGAGAGGCAAATTAAGTCCCCTAGCATTGATTACAGAGTAATTTCCCTTTTTTACTATCCGCACCAAAACGTTTGCAAAATAAATAAAACTTCCATGCTTAGCAAAAAAAAAAAAGTTCCTGTTTGAACACACACAAAAAAAAAGATAATAATGACTGCTCTTGTTGTTGTGTGAGAATATCAGATAAAAGTGCCAAGTTTAGAGAATACAAAAAATATAAATATAACAGTAAATGCAGTTTGCATATAATTAGGCTTTTTTTGTGCCCATCCCACAGGTGCAATATTGTTTTAAACAAAATGACTGGAAAGAACTGAATTTTTCCTATTTTTATGCCAAATGTGGTGTCAACTGACAAAGTATTTGCAGAGAAAATGTCAGTGTTAAAGTTTACCACGGACACACAGACACACGGACACACAGACACACAGACACACACACAGACACACACACACACACACACACACACACACACACACACACACACACACACACACACACACACGGACAACCGAACACGGGGTTAAAACATAGACTCACTATGTTTACGCAAGTGAGTCAAAAAGAAAAGTTGGTAGTTTTTTTTCCTTTACGACACGAAAAACAACAACAACAACAACAACAACAACAAAACGGGGGAGAGATTCCGTTGAAATAATTAAACCAAACGAAACAACTGCCCTCGGCTACAGATAAATGAAATCACATAGTAGCGTGGACATGTTCACTGAAAAACTGGCGCGTTTAAAGTGGAAACAAACTATACACATGCTGGATTCCTGTTAAACAGTGGCGTGAATTTATCCACTGAAATAGTGACACATTCTGACAGTGAAACAGACTATACACATACCAGATTCTTTTTTCCCAGTGACGTGAATTTATCCACTGAAATAGTGACAACATTCTGACAGTGAAACAAACTATACACATGCTGGATTCCTTTTAACAGTGACGTGAATTTATCCACTGAAATAGTGACACATTCTGACAGTGAAACAAACTATACACATGCTGGATTCCTTTTAACAGTGACGTGAATTTATCCACTGAAATAGTGACAACATTGTGACAGTGAAACAAACTATACACATGCCGGATTCCTTTTAAACAGTGACGTGAATTTATCCATTGAAATAGTGACAACATTCTGAAAGTGAAACAAATTATACACATGCTGGATTCCTTTTAACAGTGACGTGAATTATCCACTGAAATAGTGACACATTCTGACAGTGAAACAGACTATACACTTACCAGATTCTTTTTCATAGTGACGTGAATTTATCCACTGAAATAGTGACAACATTCTGACAGTGAAACAAACTATACACATGCTGGATTCCTTTTAAACAGTGACGTGAATTTATCCACTGAAATAGTGACACATTCTGACAGTGAAACAGACTATACACTTACCAGATTCTTTTTCATAGTGACGTGAATTTATCCACTGAAATAGTGACAACATTCTGAAAGTGAAACAAACTATACACATGCTGGATTCCTTTTAAACAGTGACGT
>NC_134905.1:21824752-21827252 GCF_041734735.1 Babylonia areolata
CTGTGTCTCCTCTCTCTCTCTGTCTCTCTCTCTCTCTCTCTCTCTCTGTCTCTCTCTCTCTCTCTCTCTCTCTCTCTCTCTGTGTCTCTCTCTCTCTCTCTGTGTCTCTTTAATTTTTATCTGGTATTGTGTTGTGTAGACCCTATTAATTTAGGGCGGGGAATGGATACAACAAAAAGAACACTCTCTCTCTCCCCCGCCCCCCCCCCCCTCTCTCTCTCTCTCTCCCCCTCTCTCTCTCCCCCTCTCCCTCCCTCCCTCTCCCTCCCTCCCCCTCTCTCTCTCCTTCTTCTCCTCCTCTTCTTCTTCTTCTTCTTCTGTCTGTTCATTGTATTCAAACCTTTGGATTACCTCCCCTCTGCTTTTCTTCTTTTCGATTTCACTTTTCTTTATTTTTCGTGTCAATGACTCTAACCTTATTACTTATTGTAGATGATCATCAGTTTAGGCTTTTGATATCGTCAGGTTGACGAAAGCGTTATGGAAGGGGAGGGTGGAGGTTGGAGAGTGGGGGGGTAACTGGACTTTATAAGGGTTATCCAACTTGAAGAGGGTTTCCCCGCAAGGTATATGTGTGAAGATTATTATTATTAATATTATTATTACTATTATTATTATTTGTATTATTATTATGTCAATATTATTATTATTATTATTATTACAGCGGCATTCGACAACTCTTATGAGAGAGAGAAGAAGAGAAACAATTCGACTGACAAGGTGTACACAACTTGAAGAGTGATTCCCCTTAGTGGCGGGTACATGACGAAATTAATTATTGTTGCTTTAATTTGTTTACATGCTTGTATGTATACAACCTATCGAGTATATGCATCTGTGAAGGCATATTTTAGTGGCAATGATGTACTTTTATGTGAGAGGGGGAGATAAGTGGAATGATAATGGTTATCCAACTTGGCGATTTTCTTTTCTTTTCTTTTCTTTTTTCCGTTGTTACCCCTCCTATCGTGTATTCATTATCGTTGCATTACCCAAACCACGTGCCAGTTTTGATTTGTGTAGTTACCATCATGGCAGTTGATCTGATCACGTGCTCGTGGAACCTGACCTGCGGTTGATGTTTTTTTCTCTTTCATCATGATGATGATGATGATGATGATGGTAATGGTGGTGCTGATGATGATAATACAAAAAGCCCCCCATTCCTTCCCCTTCTTGCAGTTATATTGATTTGCGAAAAAAAAAAAAAAGAAAGGAGAAACTGTTGCTATGTTTGGTTTATTTCAACTGGTTCTATATCCCTTACAGTTTAATGAAGTTTTTTTTTTTTATGTTTAGATATGATTGTCCAGTTTCATTTGTACGTTTTTAAACACGTGGCAATCCGTTGTCAGAATAATACTCGCGTTCTCTCCTCCCCCCCCCGCCCCCTCCCCCTTCCCACCTATTACTTGAATCATGTGAATTGAAGTGGAAGATGTTTTGTTTTCACGATCGCTTGACTTTGGTAATATTTGATTAGAAGTAAGTGTGTGTGTGTGTCTGTGTATGTATCTCTGTGTGTGTGTGTGTGTGTGTGTGTGTGTGTGTGTGTGTGTGTGTGTGTGTGTGTGTGTGTTTGTGTGTGTGTGTGTGTGTGTGTGCTAAACAGTTTTCGTTGCATTTCATTGTACAAAAACAAAAACAACAACAACAACAACTTGACAAAAATGCTGGAAATATTTCTGAGCTGAGATGTTGGGTCGGTTGGAGTTTTTTGAGGACATTGGCCATAGTTTGGTGAGAGGGGAGTGAGAATAATGAGTAATGCGCGTGCCTTGTGTAACTGTGTTTGTCGAAGGAAATTTATCAATATAGAATATAAAAAAAAGAAAGAAAGAAATTAAATAAGATTAAACCAAAACTGTAGTTATCATTTTAATGAAACTGGTTATCTACTTTCCACCCCACTCCATAACTCACCACCCCACCACCCCACCACCCCACACCTCTGATATCTTGCTTTTGAAAGTGTGTGGTTGTGTGTGTGTGTGTGTGTGTGTGTGTGTGTGTGTGTGTGTGTGTGTGTGTGTGTCCTAGATATAGTTGTGTTTTTGTTTTCGTTTTGTTTTGTGTGTTTTTTTTCTCCCCTTATTCGTCGTCTTTTTACTGCATGCAAATCGATCAACACTTGTGTCACTCCTAAAGGCCTCTCTTTACTTTTCATAATACTCACTTCCTCTTTTCTTCTTTCATTCTCATCCCTCTTTTCTTCTTCTTCTTCTTCTTCATCCCAATTCCTCTCTCTTCTTCATCGTCAGCATCCTCATCTTCCTTCTCCACGGATCGCTCGCCATCTCCTGTTCTTGTTGCAAAGTTTTGAACTTCAAGTCTTTTTTTTATTATTTTTTTTTACATTCTGTGTTTCTCAGATTTACCGGGGAATTTCTTGTTCTATGTGCTTTATTATTATCAGATGTTTCCGTTCTTGAGTTCCAGTTCCAGCTCTGCTGGGAACTTTCTTAGCGTTCTGTGCTTTGACCATCCTTACTTGGAGCTG
>NC_134905.1:21837252-21844752 GCF_041734735.1 Babylonia areolata
CATAGAAAGAAAGAAAGAGAGAGAGAGAAAGAAAGAGAGAAAGAAAGAAAGAAAGAGAGAGAGAGAGAGAGAGAGAAAGAAAGAAAGAGAGAGAAACATAGAAAGAAAGAAAGAGAGAGAGAGAAAGAAAGAAAGAGAGAGAGAGAGAGAGAGAGAGAGAGAGAGAGAGAGAGAGAGAAACATAGAAAGAAAGAAAGAGAGAGAGAGAAAGAGAGAAACGTAGAAAGAGAGAAAGAAAGAAAGAAAGAGAGAGAGAGAGAGAAACGTAGAAAGAGAAAGAAAGAGAGAAAGAAGGAAACTAAGAAATAAATAAATAAAGAATGAATGATTGAAAGAAAGACAGACAGACAGAAAGAAACGAAGAAAGAAAGAAGCGAAGACAGAAAGAAAGAAATACAGAAGAAGGTTTTTCCGTCTTAAGTTTCAAGTACCTGTCAAAGCGTACAAACTGATCGAAATACGCATTACAGCGACACCTGAAAAAGAAAGAATGAAATAAAGAAAGAAAAGAAAAGAAAAGAAAGAAAGCAAATAAGCAAGGAAGAAAGAAAGAAAGAAAGAAAGAAAGAGAGAGAGGTGCGCTGATGATGACACAGCGGCTGACGTTTCCTGTTTTTTTTACCTATTCACCCACAACAACCCCACCCCACTCACACACACACACACACACACACACACACACACACACACACACACACACACACACACCGAAATAAAGAATAGAAAAAAGAAAGAAAGGAAAAAAACAACAACAAAAAACAAACAAACCAACCTAATCGACACAGAAATAAATGAGTTCAATATACCCCCCTACATTGTTTTTGACCCCGGTGCACTTGGTAATAAAGGCAAAATCTGTCCTGTCCTATCCTACCCCCATTCTATTCTATTCTATTCTATTCTATCCTGGTCTGTTCTGTTCTGTTCTAATATGTCCTATACTATACTATACTATACTATCATTTCCTTTCATTTCTATCCTATTCTATTCTATTTTATTCTGCTCTATTCTATTCATTCCACTGATACAGGGCAATTTTTCCTCTTTCCCTTTTTTTTTTTTTTTTTTTTTTTTTTTTTTTTTTAACACAAACAGAAGAACGAATCGAAATTGAGCCACATGGGACAAGCTCGGTAAGTATGAACTGTCACTCTGAGAAAGGGAGCAAGAAAGGAAAAACAAGAAGGGAGGAAGGGAAGAAAAAAAGAAAGAAAGAAAGATAAAGTTGGGTTGTTGTTTTTTTGGGTTTTTTTATGTAAGCGAAAGTGCACCAGCCTTCACCCAGGTTTGGCTGGGAAATCCCGCTGTTTTCATGCTCCATTCATTTTCACACACCTCTGCACACACTCACTCACTCACTCACACACACACACACACACACACACACACACACTCCTTGTGTAAGGATCATACGGTACACTGACTGACGGGGCAAAAAGACGTTTTGTAGACTTCAGAGATTGGTGTGTGTGTGTGTGTGTGTGTGTGTGTGTGTCTGTCTGTCTGTCTGTCAGCCTTTAAAACACACACACACACACACACACACACACACACACACACACACAACATGCACATTAGCGTACACACATGTACTCTAAAGATAAACTCCGGGGGGAATGAACTACGTGGAAACCGAAACTGGAAGCTTTGCTGTGTCATATACTGGACTGTTTTTTGGGTTGTTGTTTTTTTTTCCCTTGGATTATTATTAAAAGCATTAGCGAGAGGGTGAAAGAAAGAGAGAGGGGGAGAGAGGGAGAGAGATGTAGAGAATGGGGATGGGAGAGAGAGAGGGAGTGGTGAGAGAGAAGGGGTGGGGGGAGAGAGGGAGCGCACTCACATAATTATGCTTCTGAGCAAACTCATACATACGCGATATATAGTTTTTGTGTGAGTGTGCCTTTTCCTCGTCTAATATCACTTGTAGTGAAAACACATTGCAGTAAAGAACACACACACACACACACACACACACGCGCGCGCGCGCGCGCGCGCACACACACACACATACACAGAGGTGCAATACTTTTCATGGATTTTATTTTATTTTATTTACAACATAAAAAAAAAATTCACAACCATCATAATAATATGTTAGTTCAAGTTTTCATTTTGACATCAACCAGTTGTAGTTAACTGTCCATTGTTGGTAAAGAAATGAAAATAATGAAAAAGAAATGATACACGGCATTTTGTTACCAACTGTACAATGGATGAAGCGTCTTAATTAAGGAAAGGCACATCATTCAGATCTCTGTGTGTAAGCGCGCGCACGCACACACACACACACACACACACACACACACACACACACACACACACACACACATACACCTTGCGGAATGTGCGTGGCACACACTACTCATTAGCATTTTCACCACCCATGATAATATTCAGATTTTTTTTTTTCACGAATTCGACAAAACTATTGACCGGGTGGATTTTACTGAGACACTGTTCGTATGATTAATCATCCATGTCATTTGTTTCATAAATAAATATAATGGGAAAATGTATGTATATCACTCTGGCCTGCGGTGGCAAAAACATCACTCTCTCTCTCTCTCTCTCTCTCTCTCTCTCTCTGAGAGATTCATTTATCTATTTTATCAGAGTGATATGCATACACAGCAAAATACACCACAAAAATTCGAACGCAACTAAATGAAATTACAAAGCAAAAAAAAAAATAATAAAAAAGTATCAAAATAACATAAAAAATGTTTCATCTGTTCACAAATCATTTTGTGCACCTTGTAATTGCCATAAACAGAGACAAAATAAAACGTAAGAATTTTTTTTTTTTAATCACTAATATGTACACATTTGGGAATGCAATTCAAATAAAAGGAATTTAAAAAAAAAAACCAGAAACATAATGCAAACTTTCATGTAAGAAATATAAAGAACTCAAAATTCACCCGGAATACAACTGAATAAAAACAAAAGAATATAATACGTAATTACACAACAGCACATACATGTTTTACTACACACAGATATATAAAATACTGGCCGATTCCCGCTAATGATGCGGATCAGTGTCAAGAACACACACACACACACAACGTCTAATATCACTTAATGTGGATAGACATTAAATGAAATTGAACACACACACACACACACACACACACTTGATAATGATCCTGATTATTTCAGGGACGGAACATTTAACTTTTTTTCCAATCAAAACTTAACACTGGAGAATCCAATGACCACACACAGACAGTGTGTTACCCTTACATTCAAAACGTTCAGCCAAACATAGTTAAGGGCACTGTAGATTGCATTCTTGTTGCTTAAACAGACTGACAGGCACATAATTATTATATTGAGCTTTTTTTTTTTTTTTTTTTTTAAAGATTCTTTACACCAAACAACGGTATCGAGCAAGAAACACGATGTTATTCCCTGCAACTGAGAAAAAAAGAGGGGGCACAATTCAAACCATGTTGCCAGAGTTATATACCTTGGTCTTAACAAGAGAAACAGTACAGTCATCTGTTTTCGGTCCTGCTTGCTCTCTTCTGTGTGTAAAGTTCTGTCTCCCTATGTCCCATATTCGCTTGATCTCTCTCTCTCTCTCTCTCTCTCTCTCTCTCTCCTCTCTCAGCTGCAGAGACGACTGGGGAAAGGAGGGAAAGGGATGTTGCTTTCATTTTTATTAAATATTGTGTAGTGTAGACCCTATTCAGGGCGGGGACTGGATGTAAAAAAAAGCACACCAGTGCTTATCTATTAGTTTCAGTTTCAGTAGCTCAAGGAGGCGTCACTGCGTTCGGACAAATCCATATACGCTACACCACATCTGCCAAGCAGATGCCTGACCAGCAGCGTAACCCAACGCGCTTAGTCAGGCCTTGAGAAAAACATGCCGTGACCAGCTTATCTATTATCCTCGAAATAAATAATTTGTCTTGTCTTGTCTTCTCTCCCTCTCTCTCTATTATCCTCGAAATAAAGAATTTGTCTTGTCTTGTCTTGTCTCCCTCTCTCTCATTCAATTTCAGCCTGTTTAATTGTCTCCTTATCTGTCTTTATCTCCTATGTGTACGGATATACGTGTGTAGTGGTAGCAGTAGCAGTAGCAGTAGTTTTCTAGCATCAGCAGCAGAAATAGTAGCAGTCGTAGCAAAAACAGCAGCACCAACAACAGTAGTAATAGTAATAGCATCGTAGCAGCAATGGTAGTAGTAGTAGCAGTAGCAGAAGCAACAGCAACAGCAGCAGCAGCAGCAGCAGCAGCAGTAGTAGTAGTAGTAGCAGTAATCGTACAACAGCAGCAGTTGTAGTAGTTGATGTTGTCGTTCTGAGGCAACACAAGAGATTTCCCTTCAGTAACGAGACACACAAAAACCCGACAACACACAACTCAGTGTTGAGAGACACGCAGTCTTCATTAACTCACTCAGTACGGCCAGTCCTCTCTTCTCCTCTACACAGACCCCTCGGATGTCCAGTGGGTGTCTCAATGACCCAACCTTTAGCTTCCGTCGTCAGAACTGTGGTATTCTTTGTCAACATTCACCTCTTCAGTATAAGAGCCTTCCGCTTGCAATACTTTGATGGCGATAATTGGGGTGAAACGCTGTTAACGTCGTCTCTTTCGCCGTTCGTATAGAGAGAGTTAACAAAAAAAAAAACCAAAAAAAAAGGAACCAGAAAAAAACCCACAAAGAAATAATTATAAAATCAGACACAAGCAGTCAAGCTGACATCACGCTTCCTTTAAAAAGAAAAAGTAAGTTAACATCTATGTAGGTTACCCACATAGCGTTGTGTGGAGTTCTCATTATTAATAACAGCGCGTGAGAAGAAAAAAAAAAGGGGGGGGGGGGGGGGGGAGGGAGGCGATAGCACAGCAGGTTTGTGTGCTAATTCACTGTGTGAAGGAAGGAAGGGCAGAAGGTTTGGCTATAGCATAGCATGCTATGCCTCCCTCCCTCCCTCTCTCCCTCCCTCCCTCCCTCCCTTCCCTTCCCCAGTCGTCTCTGCAGCTGTTAGGGAAAACAGGAATAAACATGGAAAGCAAGGCACGTCTTCGCTGCAACTATTAATTTTGGTCTGCTCTGTCTTTTTTTTTTTTTTGAGGGGGTGGGGTCGGGTGTTGCTGTTTGTTTGCTCGCGCTTCAACTGGTTCTCATCTTCCGGTTGTTGCTGTTGCATCAAAAACTATCCTCTTGCTGTTGATTCAACTGTCTGTCTATCGTCTAACTGTGTTGCTATTGATTCAACTGTCTATCCATCTTCTAACTGTTCCTGTTGATTCCATTGTCTCTCTATCCTCTAACTGTTGCTGCTGATTCAACTGTTTATCTATCGTCTAACTGTTGCTACTACTATTCAACTTTCTCCCTAACACTGCTTACAGGCCTCACCTATCTGACTCGGTGTGTGTGTGTGTGTGTGTGTGTGTGTGTGTGTGTGTGTGTGTGTGTGTGTGTGTGTGTGTGACAAGTAAACAGTTCAAAAGTACACAAAAAAATACTCACAGAAAATTGTATGAACACATGTGCAACAGCGTTGCATCCAACGTAGATTCCAATCCTTCAGTCAATCAATCAATCGGTCATCAATTAAAGACTGACCAGTGTCGGTCTCCACATTCAAATCAAATTAGAACAGAACCTACAACGATAACAATATGAATCACAATCATATCAAATTTGAACAGAATAACATAAAACGGTAATATAAATCAATCAATCAATTAATAAACAATGGAAAGAAGAAGAAAAAACATTCAGGGCCATAATGTGCACTCACAATCATATGAAATAAGAACAGAACAACATAAGATGCTAATAGTAATCAAATATCATAAATTATGAATCACAATCATATGAAATAAGAATAGAATAACATAAGATGCTAATACTGATCAGTCAGTCAACCAATAAACATTGGACAAATAAAAAGAACATTCAGAGGCTATAAGCCTGGGAAGTGTATTGGATAGCCCTCTTCTTTTTTTTCTTTTTTTTAACCTTAACTATCCCCGCCTTCTTGACTTTGCTGTTCTTGGATTGTTGCTCTTGGTGTGGTCCTTCACAACACTTCGCGTAAAGAAAACAACAAACAAACAAACAAACATATATCCATGAAATAAACCCTTCACAAAAACAAAAAAACAAAAAAAATCTGCGACGTGTCTTAAGTGGTTTATCCCACAAAGTATTTCTTGATTGCCTCAAATATATTGCAGCTTTGCTCACAATCAAAAATCGACAAACAAATAAATAAATAAATAAATATTTTAAAAAAAGGAAGAAAAACAGCCACAGCAATAATGACTGACGGCGCAAGAGGCAGTGATTGTGGTTTTGGAATTCCATCCCAGTGAACGAGAAGAAGAAAAGTATAAAAAAATATATTAAAAAATTTTAAGAAATAAAAACCCACGAAAAATCGAATCGTCATTACACTTTGCTCGATCTAAATACAGCTCTGTGCTGACATCTCTCCAGGAACACCCCTCTCGTTCTGTTTCTTGTATTCCATTTTATTCTTCTATCTTATCTTGATTCTATTCCATTTTATTATTCTATTTCTATTGAATCTTACTGTCCATCTGTTGAGTCATGTCCACCCTCGGCGAATTAGTGTGTGACATGGCTGCGACATTCTTTGTTTTGTTTTTTTGTTTCGTTTTGTTTTCAGACAGATTATTTCTTATCTTGACAATAGCGGTAAAAGGTTTCACACACACACACACACACAGAGAGAGAGAGAGAGAGAGAGAGAGAGAGGGAGAGACACAGACAGACAGACAGGCAGACAGACAGACAGAGAGAGAGAGAGAAATAAATAAAACCTGTCTGAGCAGCACCTTAGCTCAATCTCCTCTAAAGAGCAACCGTAAATAAATACAGATAAAACATAAGAGCATACAAACATATTCATTTTTAAAACTATCTCCATGTACTCATACTGGCGAAAAGAAAAGATACAAACATATCTGTTTTAAAAGCATCTGCTCGGAACCACAATGGCAAATGTTAAAACACAGATTCAAATAAAAATGGAACAAAACCTGTTAAACAGCAACAACAAAGGAAAGACACTGATTCCAAAGCGAGATGACATGACTACATCTCAGTTAACAACAAGAAGAATCAAACCACATGGAGACAAAAAGCACACTTGCTCACGTCAAAAAAAAAAAGGGAATCAACTGTCTCGTGAGCATGGAACCTCGCGAAAGGTGTAACTGAATTACAGAACCAACAGGACCTGATAAATTCGTCGTGATCTCTCAAGACTACCCTATGGCTGGCTGGCAGACCCTGGGTCTGATAGTTGATTATACAGGATTAGCCTGAGAAAGGGAAATACGTGTCCCATGAGCATGGAACCTCGCGAAAAGCGTCCTGGTAATCAACAGTAATCAACAGAACTATCAGGACTCGATAACTGTGTCGTGATCTCTCCAGACTACTTTATAGCGGGATGGCAAACCCTGAGTCTACGCAGGGTCAGCCTGAGACACACAGGCA
>NC_134905.1:21857252-21859752 GCF_041734735.1 Babylonia areolata
GCAAAATATTGCCCAATGTGTGCATATTGTACTGTATTTAATCGTGTATATAGTACAGCCAGGATCAGTTCAGTGATATTACATTGACAATGTATCCTACTTAATCGTCTACATATGTACAGTAGTACAGACAGTATGAGTTCAGTAATGCTGTAACAATGCATCGTATTAAATCGTGTGTATAGGACAGCCAGAATTAGTTCAGTAAGGATAACATTAACAATGTATCGTACATAATCGTGTATAATTCTACAGTACTAAACTACAGCCAGAATCAGTCCAGTAATAAATAAAAATGTATTGCACTAAATCCTGCATATAATACAGCCAGAATTAGTTCAGTAATATAACATTAACAACTGATGTATCGCACTTTAGCATGTACAGTACTACAGCCAGAATCAGTTCAGTAAATCAACGATGTATCGTACTATTTAATCGTGTATTTAGTACAGCCAGTATCAAGGCCCAACACTCGGCTTATATCACAGATTGACATAAGTTTACATTTGGGCCAACAGCAAAGTGAGAGCTGTATTATCAATGGTTTCTCCAGTCAATGGGAAATCATTTACAGCTTAGTCTTTTGTGAAGGACTATGACTCTCAAACTAGAAGGCAAAATTGCACTGGCTCTTAGTGCTGCAGCCTTGTGGGCTAGTTGGCCTTTGGGAACCATCCCAACGCCGACTGTCCTGAAACCCTCTTGGCCGAGAGAGTGGGAATGTAACTTGGGCAAGACACTCTCCACTATAATCAAATTCTAGCCCAAATAGTCGGAACAGCAGTTGCCTCCTCTGCTGTTCTGATGGTCATAGTCGGACACGACTGACTATCATATATATATATATATATATATATATATATATATATATATATATATATATATCAGTTCAGTAAAACAATGTATCGTATCTAATCTTGTATTTAGTACAGCCAGTATCAGTTCAGCAATGATAACATTAACAATACATCCGGTACTTAATCGTGTAGATAATCATACAATACTACAACCAGAACCACACAGTAATGATTATAACAATGCATAAGTGACAGAATAATCAACTAGCTGATTGTGGTCGCTGCCAAGGAAGAAGAAGTATCTAATCGTCAGTGTATAATCAATAACACAGCCAGTACTCAGCCCAACAATACAACAACAACAACAATGTAGTCGAACTGACCGGCGTCACAGAGTCTACAACAGTACAGCCCGAGAAATCAGTTCCACTTGAACAGAGAGACAGACTTACCAGTTTGAACAGGGCGGCATACTGGGCCGCATTCACTGCGCAGCAAATCTTGGTCTCGTTCTCCTCATCATCCCTCACCGTCAAATCATCCCACACCGCTGACCCAGAGGAACTATCCAGAGGATCAGGGCTCACTTGTAAGCACGGCATACACACCTCCCTACTCTTCTCTTCCACAAGTCTGGACTGAAACGGCAAAGTTTTGTTGTCATCATCGCTGAACAGAAACACCCAGCAGCCCAGAGCGACAACACAAAGTAAGCAGAAAACGCTCACGAAGAGAGAAGCGATTGCAATCATTTTCGCGGCTGAGGACGAACGTTTTTGAACAGCGAATGTTGAAGATGACACACTGGTGTTTTTCATGGAAGAGATTAAGTCGAAATTTGAAGCACTTTCGACATCTGCGTAATGTGTGCTGCCGTTTGTTGAAGAGTCGGACAAAGATCTTGAACTCGAAGACTGCTGACTGGGATTCATATTCAAAGTTTCGTCACTGAAAACTGATGTAGTCAAAAGTAAATATTATTTTTCTTAAATAAAAAACAAACAAACACTTACGTAGAAAACTGAGTTAATGGTTTTGAAAACTTCACACAAAGAAGTCAATTTGGTAGTCTATCAAAGAAAAATTATGGCTTTTTTTTTTTTTTTTTTTTCAAAGCCGTATCTCTCTTTCCAGCCCCCTGCTCACAAAATAAAGTTACAATGCTTGAAAACTCAGCACCGCGTTCTCGTCTGCTGCTCTCCTTCCCTAGTTCTCTATGTTTAGATGAAACAAGCCTCCTCCGACCCCCTTTTTAACCAGCTGCCAACACCACCGTTCCTGTTCGAAACCAGCATGTAAGTTTGTCGTCTGCTCGCGCGAGCCTTTCATTCATTCAGTCTCGCGACACGCACGCTCTCTTAATGTGGAGATCTGGAAAGTCCCCCGCGGCTGTCTGCTCTGGGGCAGATTTAGTTCGGCAAGTCGAAGGGAAAGTCCTTTCTGTCTAAATATAAAGAGAACTGAAACTCCCCTGGGGCGGATTTAGGGCTGTAAGTAGCTATAATAAACGTTGGAGACCTACTGTTACCGTGGTTTGATTTAAACCGGAGGAAAATTCCAGGTTACGTGTAGGTTTTTATCAGTCATGCCCCATCGAAGCGTGACTTGAGCAGTGAGTGTCAATGAGTGAGTCATTGTGTCAAGTCTGTCTCCATTATCTAACCTGTCTGAATACCTTCCCAGTCTTTTGTTTTGTCCTT
>NC_134905.1:21864752-21867252 GCF_041734735.1 Babylonia areolata
GAAGCAAGAACACACCCAGCATGCACACCCCCGAAAACGGAGTATGGCTGCCTACATGGCGGGGTTAAAAACGGTCATACACGTAAAAGCCCACTCGCGTACACACGAGTGAACGTGGGAGTTGTAGCCCACGAACACAGAAGAAGAAGAAGAAGAAGTTACTGAGCTCCTTGAGGTGTATATTCCAAATCGTCACCTTCGTTCTGCTTCTGATACCAGAGGCTTTTAGAAACTTCCTGTTGTTAACTCTCTCCATACGAACAGCGAAAGAGACGACGTTAACAGCACTTCACCCCAATTACTATCATCAAAATATTGCAAGCGGAAGCCTCTTATACTGAAGAGGTGAATGTTTGACAAAGAATGCCACAATTCTGACGACGGAAGCTAAAGGTTGGGTCATTGAGACACCCACTGGACATCCGAGGGGTCTGTGTCGAGGAGAAGAGAGGACTGGCCGTACTGAGTGAGTTAAAAAGAAGCAACATGGTCACAAAGATCTTTTTTTTTTTTTATCTTCTTCTTTTTTCTTTCCAGGCTCCGTCATTGTGGAAAAAAATCACCAGAAAATTTGTGATATTCTGTCTCGCTGAAATCTTTTCCAGTCTGCTCGGAAAACACATACTTTTCCAACAGTTTTTTTTTGTTTGTTTTTGTGTGTGTGTGTGTTTGTTTGGGGTTTTTTTGTGTTTTTTTTGTGTGTGTGTGTTTTTTTTGGGGGGTTTGTTTTGTTTTGTTGTGTGTGTGTGTGTGTGTGTGTGTGTGTGTGTGTGAGAGAGAGAGAGATCTGGTTTTGGGTGCATGTTTTGTTGTGGAGAGGCTGTTTGCCGTGTGTGTGTGTGGGGGGGGGGGATTGGGGGTCGGGGGGGGGGGTCGGGGGGGGGGGGGCGGAGGGGGGGAGGTGGGGAGGGGGGTGTTGGTGAGTGTCCGTGTGTTCGTGTGCCTGAGTGCGTGTTGCAGGGATGTGACGTTTTCTGGAGGGCGTCACAGATGGGTGGGTGGGTAGTTTCTAACGTTCAGTTGCGTGAGTTTTTCACGTGCTTCCGTGTGTGTGAGTGGGTGGGGGGTGGGGTAGGGGTAGGGGGTGGAGAGGAGTATTGATGGGGGAGGCGGGGAGTGGGGAATGTAATGTAAAGCGCTTTGAGCAGTATTTCTGGAGAAATGTTCTATATAAATGTACATTATTATTATTATTATTATTATTATTATTGTTGTTGTTGTTGTTGTTGTTGTTACTTCAGTTTCAGTTTCAGTAGCTGAAGGAGGCGTCACTGCGTTCGGACAAATCCATATACGCTACACCACATCTGCCAAGCAGATGCCTGACCAGCAGCGTAACCCAACGCGCTTAGTCAGGCCTTGAGAAAAAAAAAAAGTATTGTTGTTACTATTCCAGAAAATAAAACACGTTCATTAAAAATCACGAAAAAAAAATTTACGTAAATTCAGCGGTCTGTGGTTAATGGAAACGTGAATTTCTCGAGCATGGTATACCCTCGAAAGCGAAGTAAAGGCGCTGCCCTGAACTGCTTACTTAGAAACTCGGTTACGATATGTGAATGCCCCATTTGTCGATCAAGTGACCATTGGACGGTCAGTCGTATTCAACTTTGACCCGAAGAACTGCAGACGAGGACAACTGCTGTCCCAAGTATCTGGGCTGGAATTTTTTATCATCAGTGGAGAGTGTCTTGCCCCAGGTTACATCCACACCTCTCTCGGCCAAAAGGGTTTTAGGACAGTCGGCGTTGGGGATGGTTCCCAAAAAGGCCAAGTAAGATCTCTCACAAGGCTGCAGCTTTCAGTTTCAGTTTCAGTAGCTGAAGGAGGCGTCACTGCGTTCGGACAAATCCATATACGCTACACCATATCTGCCAAGCAGATGCCTAAACCAGCAGCGTAACCCAACGCGCTTAGTCAGGCCTTGAGAAAAAAAAGGTGAATAAATAATAGATAAGCGTACATAAATAAGTAAATATAAATAAATAAATAATAATTATAATATATAAAAAGGGGTAGTAGTAGTAGTAGTAGTAGTAGTAGTAGTAGTAGTAGTAATATAAAAAAAAAGAATAAATAGATAAATAAATAAATAAATAAGACAACAATGATGATAAATAAGCAAATAAATGTAAAACATGAAGACACACATTCACACATACACCCACACATGCATAACAGATATGCACCAAACATGCAGTTTCACAGATATGAAAGCACAGTCAAATACACATAAACGTACATGAGCCCCAACACACACACACACACACACACACACACACACACACACACATTACCCTGCACCTCCTCTACCCCCCTCCTCCACGCACTCATTTCTTGGCTACGTATCACTAAGAGCCAGTGCAATTTTGCCTTCTAGTTTGTTTGAGAGTCATAGTCCTTCGGCGAAAAAAGACAAAACTGTAAACGACTTCCTATTGCAAATGGAGAAACCATTGATCATACAGCTGTTCATTTGCTGTTGGCCCAACTGTAAACT
>NC_134905.1:21887252-21889752 GCF_041734735.1 Babylonia areolata
TCAAGGTTTAGGGCTGAAAGTCCCATAGCTATATGAGAGAGAGACGCAAAGAGAGAGAGAGTGTGTCAGAGGCAGAGAAGAGACAGTGACAGAGAGACAGACAGAGACAGAGAGAGACAAGAGACAATTACAGAGAGACGGACAGACAGACAGACAGAGAGATAGAGAAAGAGAGAAGAGACGCTGACAGAGACAGAGAGACAGAGACAGACAGAGACGGAGACAGACAGAGACAGAGAGACAGAGACAGACAGAGACAGACAGAGACAGAGAGAGACAGACAGAGAGACAGAGACAGACAGAGACAAGAGGCAGACAGAGACAGAGAGACAGAGGCAGACAGAGACAAAGAGAGAGAAGAGACAGAGACAGACACACAGAGAGATAGACAGAGAGAGATAGAAGAGACAGTGAGAGAGACAGACAGAGAGACACACAGAGACACACAGAGAGACACTCAGAGAAAGAGAAAGACAGAGAGACCGAGAGAGACAGATAGAGACACACACAGTCAGTCAGTGACAAGGAGGCGTCACTGCGCTCGGACAACATATACGCAGAGATAGTGACAGAGACCGAGAGAGGCAGACAGACAGAGACATAGAGAGAGAGAGAAGAGACAGTGACAGAGAGACCGAGACAGACAGACAGACAAAGAGACAGCCAGAGACACACAGGGAGACACACAGAGAAAGAGGGAGACAGAGAGAGAGAGAGAGAGAGACAGAGAGAGAGACAGAGACACAGAGAGAGAAGAGACGGTGACAGAGAGACCGAGACAGAGACAGACAGAGACACAGAGGGAGACACACAGAGAGACACACAGAGAAAGAGGGAGACAGAGAGAGAGAGAGACAGAGACACAGAGAGAGACCGAGACACAGAGAGAGAAGAGACCGTGACAGAGAGACCGAGACAGAGACAGACAGAGAGACAGACAGAGACACACAGGGAGACACACAGAGAAAGAGGGAGACAGAGAGAGAGAGAGACAGAGACACAGAGAGAGACCGAGACAGAGAGAGAGAAGAGACCGTGACAGAGAGACCGAGACATATATATATATATATAATATATACACACACACACACCCGTACACAGACACACACAGCTACAGAGACAACGAGAGAGATAGAGACAGAGAGAGATAGAATAGACAGTGACAGAGACCGAGAAAGACAGACAGACAGAGACATAGAGAGAGAGAGAAGAGACCGTGACAGAGAGACCGAGACAGAGACAGACAGAGAGACAGCCAAAGACACACAGGGAGACACACAGAGAAAGAGGGAGACAGAGAGAGAGAGAGAGAGACAGAGACACAGAGAGAGACCGAGACACAGAGAGAGAAGAGACCGTGACAGAGAGACCGAGACAGAGACAGACAGAGAGACAGCCAAAGACACACAGGGAGACACACAGAGAAAGAGGGAGACAGAGAGAGAGACACAGAGACACAGAGAGAGACAGAGACACAGAGAGAGAAGAGACCGTGACAGAGAGACCGAGACAGAGACAGACAGAGAGATAGACAGAGACACACAGGGAGACACACAGAGAAAGAGGGAGACAGAGAGAGAGAGAGAGACAGAGAAACCGAGAGAGACAGAGAAATCTGTTGTGATAAAAAGAGAAATACAAATAAAAATACAAAATGATTTCTACCACTTTCCGCTTCTACGCCGAACAGTAAGACAATGGGGATTTCATTGAATCATTCAGTGAGCCTCGATGATCGTAAAAGTCTGTGAGACTTTTTTTTTTTTTTAGCCTTTAGTTCTTATACCGAGATGAATTTCAACAACAGACGTTAATGTTATATTTGAGCGTACTAAAAATGTCACCATGTTGAAGTTAATGCTTCTTCAACATCAGAAATCTTTCTCTTTTATTTTCTGTTCTAGATTATCATTCGTATGTTTCATAGACTTGTAATTCTGGGTCTGTCTTTAAAAAGGAGGAAGGTGGCAGAATGGTTAAGACGCTCAGCTGCCAATACAGAGAGTCCGTGAGGGTGTGGGTTCGAATCCCGCTCTCGCCCTTTCTCCTAAGTTTGACTGGAAAATCAAACTGAGCGTCTAGTCTTTCGGATGAGACGATAAACCGAGGTCCCGTGTGCAGCACGCACTTGGCGCACTGAAAAAGAACCCACGGCAACGAGAGTGTTGTCCTCTGGCGAAATTACGTAAAATGAAATCCACTTTCATAGGTACACAAATATGTAAGCATGCACTCAAGGCCTGACTAAGCGCGTTGGGTTATGCTGCTGGTCAGGCATCTGCTCAACAGATGTGGTGTAGCGTGTATGGATTTGTCCGAACGCAGTGACGCCTCCTTGAGAAAGTGAAACTGAAACTGAAACTTTAAAAAAACAATAATATAAAAAGAAGAAGAAGAAGAAGAAGAAGAAGAAGAAAAAAAATGTCATTATTTTTGTTTTACGTTCCGTTTGGCACGAATTCTATATCTCTGTGGCTGCCTTCACCTCTACACTCCATCT
>NC_134905.1:21894752-21899752 GCF_041734735.1 Babylonia areolata
TGAGGTCTTACCCACCCCTAAATAATTCTCTTCGTTAGAGCGTCAACCAACCGCATGAGGTCTTACCCACCCCTAAATAATTCTCTTCGTTAGAGCGTCAGTCAACTGCATGAGGTCTTACCCACCCCTAAATAATTCTCTTCGTTAGAGCGTCGACCATCCCCAAAGCCTCCAACACTCCACCTCCATGTCTTCTTCGTTTCGCAGATTATGATTTTTATGGCCTACATTTTTGTTTTGTTAAACCTTATATTGCCTTGCTTGTTCAGAATCTATAAATACGACTCACTTTGTTAGAAAAAAAGAGCTGCATAGTTTAAAAAAAAAAAATAAAAGAATAGAAGCTAAAAAAGATTTCATCAGTAATACATTGATATAGCATTTCTTTAAAAAAGAATGTGAAGACATCCGTCACATAATTTATCCGTATTGTCTCAAGAAGTGTTTATTTATTTACTTATTTATTTATGTATTTATTAAGATGTTTTACTATAGCGCATATTCTTGAAGTTCTATGCATTTTACAATATCATGTCATTGCCAACATTGTCTGTTGCATGTTTCCATGACACTTTTCATTTCTCTTTTCCTGTCCGTTTTGCAGGTAACCCTGTATAACGACCACAGCAGAAAGATGTTGATGAATGAATGTCAGATTTGTGGAATGGATGGGCGAATGATGGGGAATTAAAAAATTGGTAAAAAAAAAAAAAAAAAAAAAAAAGCCTCCAACACCCTCCCCTAAATAATTCTCTCCGTTGGAGCGTCGAACAACCCCAACCCCCCCCCCACCCCACCCCCACCCCCACCCTCCCACAGCCACCCCTAAATAAATCGCCTTCGTCGGAGCGTCAACGATGACGTCATGGATACATTTCGACGACCAGCGGACAGACGGCAGCGCCCCCTATGCTGTGTCGGGGTTTCAGGAACGACAACCACCCACCCATCCTCAACCCCACCCCGTCCACCTCCGCCACCTCCACAACCACCCGAGGCAATCCTTGTGGCCTCGACTCTCAGGAAGCCTAAACCGAGGATGGGCACTACCACACTACATATCGTCCTTTTATTCTTCTTCGTCGTCGTCGCCGTCGTCGTCGTATGCTGTGGACGAATACTATAGCAGACACAACAACCGCCATAGACTGAAGAAATGCCGGGCCAAACTGAAACGCATGAACAAGACCTTGGCCAAACGGCTGGCATTGATGGTGGTAGTGATGCTGGGTACGGTCACTGTCCTCCTGGTTCTGCATCCTCAGATACCCGAACAAGTTCTGCAGGACCTCTGGCCCTCACTGGCCCCTTCCAACAGCAGCGGTGGTGGTGGAATCCACCCGGGGTTTGGTGGAGGTGGTGGTGGTGTTCAGGTGGGCGTGGAGGTGGATGAGCTTTTCAAAGGGAGTCAGTATGGTCGGTGTAACCTGTCTTCTTCTTCGTCGTCGTCGTCGTCGTCGTCGTCATCGTCATCGTCATCGGTGGTGGGTGATGTTGGGGACTCTTGTGAGGTGGACCTCCAGACCTTGTTGTGTGTGCTGACCGAGGTAAGCCTTAGGCGTTTACAGTGAGTGTGATGTAGTGTGTGTGGTCTGTGTGTGTGTGTGTGGTCTGTGTGTGTGTGGGGGGTGGGGGGGTGCGGAGGGTGTTATTGTTAGTGTTAGTGTTTGTGTGTGGTGGGGTGGCGAGGGGGTGTTAGGGTATGTGTGTGTGGGGGGGGGGGGAGTGTGGAGGTTGTGTGTGTGTGTGTGTGTGTGTGCGTATGTGTGTGTGGAGGGGGGGGAGGGGGTGTTAGGGTGTGTGGGGGAGGGGAGGGTGTGTGTGGGGAGGCATGGTGGGGGGGGGGGAAGTTGTATGTGTTGCAGGGTGTGCGTGATGGGGTAAGGTTGTATGTGTGGGTGTGTGGGTGTGTGTGAGTGTGTGTGTGTGTGTGTGTGGAGGGGGAAGGTGTGTGTTTGGGGGGGGGGGGGGGGTGCGTGAAGGGGTAAGGGTAGTGTGTACGTGGGTGTGAGTGTGTATGGGGTAGGGGGTGATTATGTGTGTGTGTGTGTGTGTCTGTGTATGTGTCTGTCTGTGTCTGTGTCACTGAGTTCTCAGTTCCAGTTCCAGTTCCTTAAGAGGGCGTCACTAAGTTCGGGCACATCCATATGCTACTACTACTACTATTACTACTATTGCTGCTGCTACTACTACTACTACTACCACTACTACTACTATTACTACCACTACTACTACTATTGTGATTCTCGTGTTGTTGCTACTGTTTACAATTACGGAAACACAACATTGATTCGAAACTCCAGTAAGACTTCATCCACCCAAAATCTCTCTCTCTCTCTCTCTCTCTCTCTCTCTCTCTCTCTCTCTCTCTCTCTCTCTCTCTTTATATATCCATATATATGATAGTCAGTCGTGTCCGACCATGACCATCAGAACAGCAGAGGAGACAACTGCTGTTCCGACTATTTGGGCTAGAATTTGATCACAGTGGAGAGTGTCTTGCCCCAAGTTACATCCCCACTCTCTCGGCCAAGAGGGTTTTAGGACAGTCGGCGTTGGGATGGTTCCCAAAGGCCAACTAGCCCCCAAGGCTGCAGCACTAAGAGCCAGTGCAATTTTGCCTCCTAGTTTGAGAGTCATAGTCCTTCACAAGAGACTAAGCTGTAAATGGTTTCCAATTATATATACAACAAAACAACTAAACCAACCAACTCCACAAATGGCGCGCCCAAACAATACCACGGAAATAAAATCCGTACAGCACTCAGTACAATAGCTAGCGCGAACACAGAGCCCAAACCCACCCACCCCCAAAATGACTAGATGGTCCTCGTCGATCCCGACGGACGAACCACCCACAATAGCTAGGACAGGGTTTGTGGATTGTTGAAATAAAATCATACTGTGGCGAATAGAAACAGGGAAAGCAAAAAGTCACTCATTTATTGATTGATTGATTTATTTATGTATCATTCTATTCATTTATCTATTCTTATCATAAATACTTCGTATTCGTTTATTTACTTACTTATTTCTGATTGTTTGTTATTTCGTTCTTTCATTCATTCATTCTTTCTTTCTTTCTTTCTTGATATTCAGAGACGTATAAGATTATTATCATTATCATGTGACTTTTGTAATAATTATTGTCTTGGATATAAAAGACATGCATTAATCAATTAATTAGTTTATTTATTCATTCATTGGATTTATTTATTCGTTTGTTTCTTTGATTATTTGTTTGTTTATTGTTTATTCATTCGTTAAATTCATATATTATTTATGCAGTATTTAGTTATTTGTTTGAATGTTTATCACGAATATGTTCACTTATTTTACTTGCAGACAAAAAAGGATCTTGACAAGCGTACGAGAGAACTCCGTAAGTTTGGGGTGGGGGGTTGGGGGGCCGCGGGGGGGTGGGGGGGGGGGGTGCGGGGGGGTGTTATTATTATTATTATTATTATTATTATTATTATTATTATTATCATCATCATCATCATAATCAAGCGGCATACTTAACTTTACACTTTATGCTTAGCTTGGAAGGGGTGTCATTCATATTACATCTCTCTCTGTGTATGTGTCAGTCTCTCTGTCTGTCTGTCTGTCTGTCTGCCTGTCTCTCTCTCTCTCACTCTCTCGCTCTATCTCTCTCCTTCTGTGTGTGTGTGGGGGGGGGGGTCTGTCTGCCTGTCTGTCTGTCTCTGTCTGTCTGTCTGTGTCTGCGTCTCTCTCTCGCGCTCTCTCTCTCTCTTTGTCTGTCTCCCTCTCTCTCTCTCTCTCACACACACACACGCACGCACATACACAACACACACACACACACACAACAACACACACACACACTCTCTCTCTCTCACACACATACACGCACGCACGCACAACACACACACAACACACACACACTCTCTCTCTCTCTCTCACACACACACACACACACACACAACTGTAAATTTATTGCTATTTTTACGCTTGTATTATTTCTGTTGTTGTTGTTGTTGTTCTCGGTAGAATTTTTGTGTGTTTCTTGTAATTGCTTATTTCCATTTTATCATTTATAGACCCCCACTTCCCCCATTTCTTCCTTTTTTTTTCTTTTTTTAAAAATTAATTTTCTTCTCTTTTTTTTTTTATTAGGGCAGGATGTAAAAAAAAAAAGCTGTATAAGCTTATTCTTTTACCCTCAATAAAGATCATTTTGACTTGACTTGATACAGTTGACTTGACACACACACATATAGCATTACTATCATTATCATCATCACGGCATGGCACTTCATTTCTGATCCGGTACAATGTGTCGCGCGCGGTAAGCACGGCTCGAGAATGGCCGACCGGAAGTTGGCACTTCACTCACGGAAGCCTCTCTTCCGCAAGGGCGTTGACTCACTTCCGGTTGCGCTTATTGATAGTGAAACCCTTATCTTCCGCCATGTCGTCTGTGGGGCCGTTCTTTTCTTTCTTTCTTTCTTTCTGTCTTTCTTTCTTTCTTTCTGTCTTTCTTTCTTCCTTTCTTTCTTTCTATCTGTTCTTTTTTTCTTTCTTTCTATTCCTTCTTTTCTTTCTGTTTTTTTTCTTTCTGTTCTTTCTTTCTTTCAGATTTTTCTGTTCTTTCTTTTCTTTCTATCCTTCTGTTCTTTCTTTCTTTCTTTCTTTCTATTCTTTCTTTCTTTTCTTTTCTTTTTCTGTTCTTTCTTTCTTTTCTTTCTTTCTGTTCTTTCTGTTCTTTCTTTCTTTCTGTTTTTTCTGTTTTTTCTTTTCTTTCTTTCTTTCTTGTCTTTCTTTCTTTCTGTTCTTTCTTTCTTTCCGTTCTTTCTTTCTTTTCTTTTTTTTCTGTTCTTTCTTTCTGTTTTTTCTTTCTTTCTGTTCTTTCTGTTCTTTCTCTATGTTCTTTCTTTCTGTTCTTTCTTTCTTTCTGTTCTCTCTTTCTTTCTTTCTGATCTTTGTGTTCTTTCTGTTCTTTCTTTCTGTTCTTTCTGTTCTTTCTTTCTTTCTGT
>NC_134905.1:21907252-21912252 GCF_041734735.1 Babylonia areolata
GCAGTTTTATTTGTTTTTTTCCTATCGAAGTGGATTTTTCTTTCAGAATTTTTGCCAGGAACAACCCTTTTGTTGCCGTGGGTTCTTTTACGTGCGCTAAGTGCATGCTGCACACGGCACCTCGGTTTATCGTCTCATCCGAATGACTAGCGTCCAGACCACCACTCAAGGTCAAGTGGAGGGAAAGAAAATATCGGCGGCTGAGCCGTGATTCGAAACAGCGCGCTCAGATTCTCTCGCTTCCTAGACGGACGCATTAACCTCTAGGCCATCACTCCACTTATGGGGAGTAGTTTCAGTTTTATTTTTACTTGCTTTATCGAAGAATTGATGTGTGTGTGGCGTGGGCACGGGGGGGGACGGAGGGGGGGACGGGGGTAGTTTCACTTTTATTTTTACTTGTTTTACTTGAAGAATTGATATGTGTGTGTGTGTGTCGGGGGATGGGGGGGCAGTTTTATTTTTACTTGTTTTACTCGAAGAATTGGTGTGTGTGTGTGTGTGTGTGAGGGGGGGGGGGGGGTTAGTTTTATTTTTACTTGTTTTACTCGAAGAATTGATGTGTGTGTGTGGGGGGGGGGGGGGGGGGGGGGGGTAGTTTTATTTTTACTTGTTTTACTTGAAGAATTGATGTGTGTAGTGGGCATGGGGGGGGGGGTAGTTTTATTTTTACTTGTTCTACTCGAAGAATTGTGTGTGTGGCGTGGGCACCGGGGGGGGGGGGTAGTTTCACATTTATTTTTACTTCTTTTACTTGAAGAATTGATATGTGTGTGTGTGTGTCGGGGGGGGGGGGCAGTTTTATTTTTACTTGTTTTACTCGAAGAATTGATGTGTGTTTGGCGTGGGCAAGGGGGGGTGGTGGTAGTTTCATTTTATTTTTACTTGTTTTACTTGAGGAATTGATGTGTGTAGGGGGGGTAGTTTTATTTTTACTTGTTTTACTCGCAGAATTGATGTGTGTGTGGGGGGAGGGGGGGGTTAGTTTTATTTTTACTTGTTTTACTTGAAGAATGGATGCGTAGGGGGAGGGGAGGGGAGGAGGGGGGTAGTTTTATTTTTACTTGTTTTTTTACTTGAGGAATTGATGTATGTGTGTGAGGGTGGGGAGTCAGTTTTGTTTTCACTTGTTTCACTTCAGGAATCGGTGTGTAGGGGGTAGTTCCGGTTTTCTTTAGTTGTTTTACTTAAAGAATGGATGTGTGTGGGGGGGGGGGGGTACGGGGGGTAGTTTCAGTTTTATTTTTGCTTGTTTCACTCGAGGAATGGATGTATGTGTGTGGAGGGGGGTGGGGGGTAGTTTCAGTTTTATTTTTGCTTGTTTTACTTGAGGAGTGGAAGTATGTGTGTGGAGGGGGGGTGGGGGGTAGTTTTAGTTTTATTTTTGCTTGTTTTACTTGAGGAGTGGATGTATGTGTGTGGAGGGGGGTGGGGGGGTAGTTTCAGTTTTATTTTTGCTTGTTTTACTTGAGGAGTGGATGTATGTGTGTGGAGGGGGGTGGGGGGTAGTTTCAGTTTTATTTTTGCTTGTTTTACTTGAGGAGTGGATGTATGTGTGTGGAGGGGGGTGGGGGGTAGTTTCAGTTTTATTTTTGCTTGTTTTACTTGAGGAGTGGATGTATGTGTGTGGAGGGGGGTGGGGGGTAGTTTCAGTTTTATTTTTGCTTGTTTCACTTGAGGAGTGGATGTATGTGTGTGGAGGGGGGTGGGGGGTAGTTTTTTAGTTTTATTTTACTTGTTTCACTTGAGAAATGGATGTATGTGTGTGGAGGGGGGTAGGGGGGGGTAGTTTCAGTTTTATGTTCACTTGCTTTACTTGAGAAATGGAGGGGGTGGGTGCGTTCCGTTTTATTCTACTTGGTTTCACTCGAGGAATTGATGTGTGTGTGTGTGGAGGTGGGGGGGGGGGGGGTAGGTTCAGGGTTTGCTTTGCTCAAACACTGGGTGTGTGTGTGTGGGGGGGGGGGTAGTTTCAGTTTTGTTGCATTTGAGCAATGGGCATGTATGGGGTCGATTCTGTCTCATTCTACTGAAACAATGGGTGTGTATTGGGGAAGTTTCAGTTTTCTTTTACTTGAACAATGAGTATATATGTACTCGAAGAATGAGCATATACTTGAACGATGGGTGTATATGTACTTGAGCATTGGGTGTAAATGTACTTGAACAATGGATATGTATGCAGTTGAACACGCGTGAATGTATATGAACTGTGGTTTTTTATATATACTTGTACAGTGGGTATGCGTGTACTCGAAGAATGAGTATGCAAGTACTCGAACAATGGGTATTGTACTTGAGTGTGTATTTGGTTTGTACGTACTTGAAAAATGGGTATGTATGAACTTAAACAATGATGTATTATGTACCTAAACAATGTGTCTGAAACAATGGCTATGTCTATCTATTTGAATAATTGGTATGTATGTGGCTGTTTATTTATTTATTTATTTATTTATCTATCAATCTATATATCTATTCATTTTACAGCTTGTTTATCTGTGAATTCATTGATTCATTCATCCATTCATCTAACTATTTGTACATCCGTTGGCCTATACATTGCTTTATTTAGTTCTTCGTTTATTCATTTATTCATCTGTCCATTCATTCTTTCATTCATTCATTCATTCATTCATTCATTCATTCATTCGTCCATTCGTTCGTTCGTTCGTTCATTCATTCATTCATTCATTCATTCATTCCTTTGTTTACTCGTTCGTTCGTTCATTAATTAATTCATTCATTCATTAATTCATTCATTCATTCATTCATTCATTCATTCATTCGTTTGTTTGTTCATTCGTTCGTTCATTCATTCATTCATTCCTTTGTTCACTCGTTCGTTCGTTCATTCATTCATTCATTCATTCATTAATTCATTCATTCATTCATTCGTTTGTTCATTCATTCGTTTGTTCATTCATTCATTCATTTATTCATTCATTCATTCGTTTGTTCATTCATTCATTCGTTTGTTTGTTCATTCGTTTGTTCATTCATTCATTCATTCATTCATTCATTCATTCGTTCGTTCTTTTGTTCACTCGTTCGTTCGTTCGTTTCTTCATTCGTTCATTCGTTTGTTTGTTCATTCATTCATTTATTCGTTCGTTCGTTTGTTCACTCGTTCGTTCGTCCGTTCGTTCATTCATTCATTCGTTCGTTCATTCATCCATTCATTCGTTCGTTTCTTCATTCGTTCATGTAACATGTCTGCGCAGAATCGTCCTGAGATCACAGACTGTCCTCGACACGCACGTGTCCTTCCTGGATGGGGTCTTCGGCCTGAAGGAGAAAGACACCATCACTGTCAAATGCAACTACAGCCACCTGAACAAGGTCAACACCAGCCTGACCTTCTTTGGGGCCTACCACGTCTGAAGGAAGACAAGCCTGTGCCTGTGTCTATCTCCTGTCCTTGAGCCTGTTCCTCATCCTTAGGGCCTGCCTACCCATGTCCTCAACCCTAATCCTAATCCTTCGGATTCGAAGATGTCCATGGCTTCAAAAATCAGATGGAAGATCGGTGGCTGTGGGTCCGGAGGTGACTAATGAGGCCTACTCCTGTCCTTAGCCTTAATCCTACCATCAGGGCCTGTCCCTAACCCTATTCCTATCCTTAGGGCCTAACCCTGTCCTTAATCCTAATCCTATCCTTAGGGTTAAACCCTGTCCTTAATCCTAATCCTATTCTTAGGGCCTAACCCTGTCCTTAATCCTAATCCTATCCTTAGGGTTAAACCCTGTCCTTAATCCTAATCCTATCTTCAGGGCCTAACCCTGTCCCTAACCCTAATCCTATCCTTAGTGCCTAACCCTGTCCTTAATTCTAATCCTATCTTTAGGGCCTAACCCTGTCCTTAATCCTAATCCTATCCTTAGGGCCTAGCCCTGTCCTTAATTCTAATCCTATCCTTAGGACCTAACTCTGTCCTTAATCCTAATCCTATCCTTAGGGGCTAACTCTGTCCTTAATCCTAATCCTATCCTTAGGGCCTAAATCTGTCCTTAATCCTAATCCTATCCTTAGGGCCTAACCCTGTCCTTAATCCTAATCCTATCCTTAGGGCCTAACCCTGTCCCTAACCCTAATCCTATCCTTAGTGCCTAACCCTGTCCTTAATTCTAATCCTATCTTCAGGGCCTAACCCTGTCCTTAATTCTAATCCTATCCTTAGGACCTAACTCTGTCCTTAATCCTAATCCTATCCTTAGGGCCTAACTCTGTCCTTAATCCTAATCCTATCCTTAGGGCCTAAATCTGTCCTTAATCCTAATCCTATCCTTAGGGCCTAACCCTGTCCCTAACCCAAATCCTATCCTTAGGGCCTAACCCTGTCCCTAGCCCTAACCCTATCCTTAGGGCCTAACCCTGTCCCTAACCCTAACCCTATCCTTACGGCCTAACCCTGTCCCTAACCCTAATCCTATCCTTAGTGCCTAACCCTGTCCCTAACCCTAATCCTACCCTTAGGGCCTAACCCTGTCCCTAACCCTAATCCTACCCCTAGGGCCTTAACCCTAATCCTATCCTTATGCCCTAACCCTGTCCCTAACCCTAATCCTATCCTTAGGGCCTAACCCTGTCCCTAACCCTAATCCTGTCCTTCGGACCTCACCACATCCGAAGGGCACGCTGAACCCGACTCTTGCCCTATCCCTTACCTCACCCTAAGCCTAACTAACCCTAGACCCCCCCCCCCCCCTTCCCTATTCCTACCACGAGTGAAGAATACCCTGAATACTACCCTAACCTGTGTGATTTAAACCTGACTGATTGACAGAGGAAACGGATGATGAGCGCCCAAAAACGACAGCTGTCAGTCGGTTTGACGCATGTTGGCTTCTGCTTTTGCAAATGACTCCGCGTTTGTAAAACGGTTTGAGCTTGGGCGCTGACTGAAGATTGGTGCTATATAAGTATCATCATCATCATCATCATCATCATCATCATCATCACCATAATCATCATCGTCATCGTCATTATAATCACAGCG
>NC_134905.1:21917252-21919752 GCF_041734735.1 Babylonia areolata
TGTCTGTCTGTCTGTCTGTCGGTATGTGGGTATGTCTGTCTGTCTGTCTGTCTGTCGGTATGTGGGTATGTGGGTATGTCTGTCTGTCTGTCTGTCTGTCTGTCTGTCTGTCTGTCGGTATGTGGGTATGTCTGTCTGTCTGTCTGTCTGTCTGTCTGTCGGTATGTGGGTATGTGGGTATGTGGGTATGTCTGTCTGTCTGTCTGTCTGTCTGTCTGTCTGTCGGTATGTGGGTATGTCTGTCTGACTGTCTGTCGGTATGTGGGTATGTCTGTCTGTCTGTCTGTCGGTATGTGGGTATGTCTGTCTGTCTGTCTGTCGGTATGTGGGTATGTCTGTCTGTCTGTCTGTCTGTCTGTCTGTCTGTCTGTCTGTCGGTATGTGGGTATGTCTGTCTGTCTGTCTGTCTGTCGGTATGTGGGTATGTGGGTATGTCTGTCTGTCTGTCTGTCTGTCTGTCTGTCTGTCTGTCGGTATGTCGGTATGTGGGTATGTCTGTCTGTCTGTCTGTCGGTATGTGGGTATGTCTGTCTGTCTGTCTGTCGGTATGTGGGTATGTCTGTCTGTCTGTCTGTCGGTATGTGAGTATGTCTGTCTGTCTGTCTGTCTGTCTGTCGGTATGTGGGTATGTCTGTCTGTCTGTCTGTCGGTATGTGGGTATGTGGGTATGTCTGTCTGTCTGTCTGTCTGTCGGTATGTGGGTATGTCTGTCTGTCTGTCTGTCTGTCTGTCGGTATGTGGGTATGTCTGTCTGTCTGTCTGTCTGTCGGTATGTGGGTATGTCTGTCTGTCTGTCTGTCTGTCGGTATGTGGGTATGTGGGTATGTGGGTATGTCTGTCTGTCTGTCTGTCTGTCTGTCGGTATGTGGGTATGTCTGTCTGTCTGTCTGTCGGTATGTGGGTAT
The DNA here is from genome assembly GCF_041734735.1 of Babylonia areolata. Taxonomy (NCBI): domain Eukaryota; kingdom Metazoa; phylum Mollusca; class Gastropoda; order Neogastropoda; family Buccinidae; genus Babylonia; species Babylonia areolata. The sequence continues at coordinate 21,918,158 of NC_134905.1, forward strand.
GTCTGTCTGTCTGTCTGTCGGTATGTGGGTATGTCTGTCTGTCTGTCTGTCGGTATGTGGGTATGTCTGTCTGTCTGTCTGTCTGTCTGTCGGTATGTGGGTATGTCTGTCTGTCTGTCTGTCGGTATGTGGGTATGTCTGTCTGTCTGTCTGTCGGTATGTCGGTATGTGAGTATGTCTGTCTGTCTGTCTGTCTGTCTGTCTGTCTGTCGGTATGTGGGTATGTCTGTCTGTCTGTCTGTCTGTCGGTATGTGGGTATGTGGGTATGTCTGTCTGTCTGTCTGTCTGTCTGTCGGTATGTGGGTATGTCTGTCTGTCTGTCTGTCTGTCTGTCTGTCTCTCTGTCGGTATGTGGGTATGTCTGTCTGTCTGTCTGTCGGTCTGTCTGTCGGTATGTGGGTATGTCTGTCTGTCTGTCTGTCTGTCTGTCGGTATGTGGGTATGTCTGTCTGTCTGTCTGTCTGTCGGTATGTGGGTATGTCTGTCTGTCTGTCTGTCTGTCTGTCTGTCTGTCTGTCGGTATGTGGGTATGTCTGTCTGTCTGTCTGTCTGTCTGTCGGTATGTGGATATGTCTGTCTGTCTGTCTGTCGGTCTGTCTGTCGGTATGTGGGTATGTCTGTCTGTCTGTCTGTCTGTCGGTATGTAGTTATGTCTGTCTGTCTGTCTGTCTGTCGGTATGTGGGTATGTCTGTCTGTCTGTCTGTCTGTATGTGGGTATGTCTGTCTGTCTGTCTGTCTGTCTGTCTGTCGGTATGTGGGTATGTCTGTCTGTCTGTCTGTCTGTCTGTCGGTATGTGGGTATGTCTGTCTGTCTGTCGGGATGTGGGTATGTCTGTCTGTCTGTCTGTCTGTCTGTCTGTCTGTCTGTGGGTATGTCTGTCTGTCTGTCTGTCTGTCTGTCTGTCTGTCTGTCTGTCGGTATGTCTGTCTGTCTGTCTGTCTGTCTGTCTGTCTGTCTGTCGGTATGTGGGTATGTCTGTCTGTCTGTCTGTCTGTCTGTCTGTCTGTCTGTCGGTATGTGGGTATGTCTGTCTGTCTGTCTGTCTGTCTGTCTGTCGGTATGTGGGTATGTCTGTCTGTCTGTCTGTCTGTCTGTCGGTATGTGGGTATGTCTGTCTGTCTGTCTGTCTGTCTGTCGGTATGTGGGTATGTCTGTCTGTCTGTCTGTCTGTCTGTCTGTCTGTCTGTCGGTATGTCTGTCTGTCTGTCTGTCTGTCGGTATGTGGGTATGTCTGTCTGTCTGTCGGTATGTGGGTATGTATGTCTGTCGGTATGTCGGTATGTGAGTATGTCTGTCTGTCGGTATGTCTGTCTGTATGTGGGTATGTCTGTCTGTCGGTATGTCGGTATGTGAGTATGTCTGTCTGTCTATCTGTCAGTCTGTCTGTCTGTCTGTCTGTGGGTATGTCTGTCTGTCTGTCGGTATGTGGGTATGTCTGTCTGTCTGTCTGTCTGTCTGTCGGTATGTGGGTATGTCTGTCTGTCTGTCTGTCTGTCTGTCGGTATGTGGGTATGTCTGTCTGTCTGTCTGTCGGTATGTGAGTATGTCTGTCTGTCTGTCTGTCTGTCTGTCGGTCGGTATGTGGGTATGTC
>NC_134905.1:21927252-21944752 GCF_041734735.1 Babylonia areolata
TATTATGCTCTGATATGTAGCTTATTATTATTATTATTATTATCATTATCATGAGCATTTACGTCTAAGCCCGAGGCTTTGTAAATAGAACACACACGTGAACATCAGAAAGGGAAAAAAAAAAAAATGAACACAAGATACCAAACATCATCAATCCTTTTCCCCTATTCCCCTACACACCCACAACACACACAAGCACACGCACGCACACATGTCATAGCACACAATCATAAACAGTGCACAATGAAAAATACAACCATCAAATTCTGAAACTCGCAAACTCACTCACTCACTCACTCACTAATAGTCATTTTATGGCTTCTGGTGTCACTGTTCAGTCTTTCATTTGCAACTAACACACATGGAATGATCATTAATTTTTTTAAAAAATCGAAAATTATGTATTCTATGACCTGATGATCCAGACACCCCTCAGAGTTACCAAAAGCGAATGGCCACATTTCCAACGAAAAACAAAAACAAAAAACAACAAATAAAACACACACACACACACACACACACACACACACACACACACACACACACGTCATATCTTAAAAAGTCACAGGTTACACTGAGAAATGCATTGAAAGACAGTTAAGCTGCACTAATCACCTCAGACAGTTGTCCTACAGTGCAGAAAGCAGGTGTTGACAGCGGCCCGCTGGACAGCTTGATCGTTTCATCTGCACCCCTTGCAGGTCCACCAGTTCCAACGACGTTTCCGGGTACATCTCGTGCCAACAGTCGGAGAAGGTGATGACTGGTGTAGAGGAGGAGAACTGTCCATCTTCAGCTGGCTTCCTGCACTTCAGCACCACAAGCACGGGGTTGGGGGCCAGATGGTGGGCCCTCGCCGGACACCAGTCCGCACACCTTTCCCCGCCTTTCCAGCCGTCTGACCAGCACACCCTAGTATGCTGCAACCACTCGTCCGTTGATTCTCTGCCGGCGTGACAAAGGAGGAGATTTTTCAGAGAAGGCGACTGCAGCCAAGTGTCCAGCACCTGATCCAGATCATCTTGCTCTTTAATGAGCCCCCTCATGACAGGAGGGGCGCCAGACATCTGGTGGAAGATAAGCCGAATCCGCAATTTTCTCGGCGAGATGGGGGCTAAGTAAAATTCTGGGTCCACTGCCCCAGAATCCACATAGAGCGTGTGGAGCGCTGGGTGGTTCTCGATGAGCGAGGCCATCACTGCCGGCGAGAGTCCAGCAGACCCGTTCCCCGCGATATCCAGAAACTCCAACTGGGGAAGCGGCTGGTCAACGAACGCACTGAACGGCCAGTCTGTTGCAAAGTTTGGCTTGTGGCCATTCAAATGACAGTCCTCATACACAGCCCTGAGTGCTACAGATTTCAGCAGCCGACACTGTCCCACCAGTGTGTCGATGGATGCCTGGATGTTTGGTGGAAACAATGAAAACGAGAGATCCACAGACACAAGGCTGTGTGCACAGCCTTTTAGTGATGTGATGACGTCCTGGCTCCTGTGGTACTGCAGTGCCTTCAGGTGCTTAGCGCAGTTGTTCCTGCCGACGAATGTCGGCAGCATGATAGCCGACATTCCTGGCTCAACTGTCAAGTCGAACGTCTTGCTAAAGTCAGTGTCAATGACACTCTGTGTGTGGCTGTTGACACACCTCAGGGCAAGTTTCTCTTGAGTCGATAAGTACTTGAGAACGTTAACCCAAAACGGGTGTTCCCATGGTAGAAATACAAATGCCTGACGCATTATGTTGATCCTGTCTTGGTTCTGCTGCTTCTGCCGCTTCTTCTCTCTCTTCGCAACTTGTTGTGCTTTCGTTTTCCCACCCATGGTGTTTGTTGGCTGCTGTGGACTTTGCTTCGGCTCTCACAGGACAGAACTGCATTCACTTGGAAGTGGAGATGAACTGGCCAGACAGTTGCCGTGTGACCATTATATAGGCAGGCAAGGTGAACAGTTGTCCACGTGATGTCTCACTTCCTCTGCTGTGATTGGCTGAACAGCTTGTACCTGTTGTCTACTTGATGCTTCTCTACCTCTGCTGTGATTGGCTGAACAGCTGGTAACTTCTGTTCACGTCAGTGATGCTTCTCTACCTCTGCTGTGACTGGCTGAACAGCTGGTAACTTCTGTTCACGTCAGTGATGCTTCTCTACCTCTGCTGTGATTGGCAAAGTGGGAAGTGTCCCGTGTGTGTAAACAGTGCCTGTCTGTGTTAGCTCATCTAACCATGGCAGCTGTGCGATTATTGTTGGGCAACTGCCTCCCTGGTTGCTATCATCAGCCACTGTCTCTTTAGCCCCCACTATCTAGCTTATCATTGGTCCACTACTGCTGCGATGGTTGCTCTCCACAAGTCAACCTATCTAACCCTCAGTCCCTAGCTTATCTTTTGTGTGCACAAGTGATCGCTCGCAGGCTCACTCGCATTCTCTCTCTTTCTCTCTCCCTCTCTTTGTTTTGCCCCCCCCCCTTCCTCTCCCTTTCCCACCATTCTCCCTCTCTGTCTTCTTCTCACTCTTCCACTCTCTATACACACTCACAGACACACAGACACACACACACACACACACACACACACACACACACACACACACACACACACATGTTCTCTCCCTGTTTGTTGTTCGTCGTCTCACTGTAATTGATGTTGGTCCACAGGTAATGACACCACTCCTCCACTCACAACAACGCTAGCCCTCCCACCTGGCTTTGTTGACAAAGAGTCCCGTTGCCAGCTGTGAAGAGGGGAAAACCACGACCACTTCAACCCTCGCTACCTGATAAAACACCCGGGATGACCAGCCGCAAGGGTCAGTTTTAATTGCTACTTGGACACTTGTGTCCGCAATCCCTTGGGGACTGAGAACGGCGGGCAGAAAAGGGGCCCTCACGGCACGACAATAGACTTTACTGAAGCTGGCGCCTTTGAGTGCTACTGTCTAGACAATCAGGGAGCCCTCTATTGTAGCCTGGAGGCGGTCTACCGTCTTTGGTTGTAAAAGTGCCACTGTGACCAGTTATGCCACAGACAAAGCTCAAAGTGGTTTACTGTTGCTTTCACGCCCGTATAGTCGAGTCTGTGGGAATGTGTGTGTGTGTGTGTGTGTGTGTGTGTGTGTGTGTGTGTGTAGTTCTGTGTATGTGTGTGCGTGTTTTATCTTCAGTTTAACGTCTATTCACTATAAGCGTTTTTAGACGGAAAGGAGTAAAGAAGTGGATAAAGGAAAGGGAATGCATGTGAATATTAGTGTAAAAAAATATTCATGTTATGTAACAGAGGAAAAGTATATTATAAGAAAAAGGTCTAAAGAGATTGTGGTGTGTATTGAATGAGGTGTCATGGGAAGGAGAATATGTGTGTGTGTGTGTGTGTGTGTGTGTGTGTGTGTGTGTGTGTGTGTGTGTGTGTGTGTGTGTGTTTCTGTTGTTGTTGTTGTTGTGTGTGTGTGTGTGTGTGTGTGTGCGCGTGCTCGCGTGCATGCTCATTCTCTTGTGGGTACGTTCCCTTGACTTTCTGTGCATAACAAAATAATACTTTATCGTTCACTTCCGTCATGGCTTGTGCGAAGAAAACGAGCCTTCAGGACTCTAGGATTCTGACAGATTAGCAGTTTCGCTTTAATATAAAGTTACCTTTTTTTCATCATTTTGTTTGTTTTGGTCATGAACATGAAAACACGAATTCATGTGGAGTGATGGCCTAGAGGTAACGCGTCCGCCTAGGAAGCGAGAGAATCTGAGTGCGCTGGTTCGAATCACGGCTCAGCCGCCGATATTTTCTCCCCCTCCACTAGACCTTGAGTGATGGTCTGGACGCTAGTCATTCGGATGAGACGATAAACCGAGGTCCCGTGTGCAGCATGCACTTAGCGCACGTAAAAGAACCCACGGCAACAAAAGGGTTGTTCCTGGCAAAATTCTGTAGAAAAATCCACGTCAATAGGAAAAACAAATAAAACTGCACGCAGGAAAAATACAAAAAACAAAACAAAAAAAATGGGTGGCGCTGTAGTATAGCGACGCGCTCTCCCTGGGGAGAGCAGCCCGAATTTCACACAGAGAAATCTGTTGTGATCAAAAAGAAATACAAAAAATACAACAACAAAAATAATACCTAAAGATTCACGAACACAAACATGAGACTGGTGGCTGGTGTGCTCTTGTAGAACACACACTGAGGGCAGTGCAGTAAGCTTGCTGAACGTTCTGCAGGCCTTGCCAGGGGAGAAGAAGGAGAACAAAGTTTTGATTAACACTGTATTGAAGTGTGTGTGTGTGTGTGTGTGTGTGTGTGTGTGTGTGTGTGTGTGTGTGTGTGAAGGAAGACAAAGTTTTGATTAACATTGTATTGAAGTGTGTGTGTGTGTGTGTGTGTGTGTGTGTGTGTGTGTGTGCGTGCGTGTGTGTGTATGTGTGTGTGTGTTGTCAGCACTTTACGGTTGCATTTTCCTGTCAAAAGTGCAGCATTTCCATGTCAACGATATAAATTATAGACAGTACTTCACCGTCATCAGCATATTGCAGACTATTTCCCTGTCATTAGCATGTTTTAAACGATTTCCCTGTCATCAGCATATCAAAGACTATTTCCCTGTCATTACCATGTTGTAGACGATTTCCCTGTCATCAGCATATCATAGACTATTTCCCTGTCATAAGTATATTGTAGACGATTTCCCTGTCATCAGCATATCATAGACTATTTCCCTGTCATTAGCATATTATAGACTATTTCCCTGTCATTAGCATGTTGTAGACTGTTTAGGCCCTGTCATCAGTATTTTGTAGAGTATTTCCCTGTCATCAGCATGTTACAAATTATTTCAGGATATTGTAGACTATAAAAGAAAAGAGAGAAAAAAAATGTTACAAGGCAACTGAACAAATTACTGGTTCATTCTACGAGCACAATTAACAGTCTTAGCACTATTTAGTGTAACCAATCCCTTTTAATAGTAGTATTTATCTATTTTTATCCTTTTTTTTTAATTTTCTTTTTTTTTCTTGATTTTTCTCTCTTTTTTTTTCTCTTTTTTTTTTTTCTCGAGGCCTGACTTAGCGCGTTGGGTTACGCTGATGGTCAGACATCCTCTTGGCAGATGTGGTGTAGCGTATATTATGGATCTGTCCGAACACAGTGACAACTTCTTGAGCTACTGATACTGATACTGATACTGATGAAATCCCTTTTAATCGGATTCCGATTTTAGCACGTGTGTCTCTGTCTTACCTCCCCCGCGCCTCGCGCTCCGGGCAGATTACGAAGGCAAAGTATACAAACAATATCATGTTATCGGGTAATCCGTATACTGATACAAACTGAAACCCGGGTTGACAGTCACGGATGTACCTGATTGAACAGCTGTGATGGGTCATAAGACCAGGCAAGACAAAACAAGACAAGATATACGATAGGATGTTAGAAACTTCATTTTCTCACAAAGAGAATGGACACCACATGCCTCGAAATCAAAACCGACGGGCGCAATAGCCGAGTGGTTAAAGCGTTGGACTTTCAATCTGAAGGTCCCGGGTTCGAATCAAGAATTTACGGTGACGGCGCCTGGTGGGTAAAGGGTGGAAATTGTTACGATCTCCCAGGTCAACGTATGTGCAGACCTGCCAGTGCCTGAACCCCCTTCGTGTGTATACGCAAGCAGAAGATCAAATACGCACGTTAAAGATCCTGTAATTTATGTCAGCGTTCGGTGGGTTATGGAAACAAGAACATACCCAGCATGCACACCCCCGAAAGCGGAGTATGGCTGCCTACATGGCGGGATAGAAACGGTCATACACGTAAAAGCCCACTCGCGTGTATAAGAGTGAACGTGGGAGTTGCAGCCCACGAATGAAAAAAAAAAAAGAAAAAGAAATCAAAACTATCGTTGGCACATCAAAACTAATGTTGAAACTAAACGTTGTGAAAATGTTAAACATGACTAAGACCTAATTAAAAAGTAACAATTAGCACACAAGACATTGATATAAAGGCACTGCCCATATTAGAGATGTTGAAAAACAGGAACGTCAACATGACACATATGACAACGTGCATTCATTCTACACAATGCCATATATTTTGAGCTTGATACTTGTGAATTTTTTTTAAAGAAACTAAAACAAAGTACAACGTATTATGCGCGGACTTTCGCATGTACTCTCTCTCGTTTTGCTCTTTTTTTCTTCTTTTTTTCTTTTTTTTTTTTTTTCTTTTTTTTTTCTCTCGTTCTATTTCTTATGCAAGCATTAATCTATTCATTTTATTTTTTTATTTTTTTTATTCAGACTTCTTGCTATAGCGCATATTCTTGAAGCTCTATGCGCTTTACAATAGCACTAAAAACATTCACTCAAACATCCCCACACAAACTTATGCATATAATTTGAAATATAGGCGAGAGAGAAAAATTAAAATAGGTCATGTCAGTTGATTAAATCAAGAAATGCAACAGGTATTTAAAAAGAAAAAAAAGAAAAAAAAAAGAAATTGAAAGAACACAAGCACGTATACGCATGCATATATACGTAGGCACATACATACATACATACATACCTACATACAAACACACAAAACACACAGCGTGCGCACACACACAACACACACATACACGCACACACGCGCGCGCGCGCGCGCACGCACTCACACATGCACCAACGAACACAAGCCGCATACCCAAACACATTACTCACGCACTCACTCAGTGACAAACACACATACACGCACCTACAGGCACAATACACACACGAACACAGATCAACAATCGAATAATGCAAACTACTGCGACATTACATATATATATATACACACACATACATACATATACACACACATATATATGATAAAATAAAATAAAAGTTCCTTCTATCATAATCGTGACAAGTGTTCAAGTAATAGTGGTGATGGTGGTAGTCACTGTAGTATGCTGCACTTGCCAACATAGATTTCAGAGACAGTAACAATACTGTACCTTTTGAACACCCGGATGTTTCTGGAACTTCTATATTGATGACATCTCTCTCTCTCTCTCTCTCTCTCTCTCTCTCTCTCTCTCTCTGACTCACTGTCCTATCCATCTGTCAATCTTAGTGTGTGGGGGGAGTGAGGGGGTGCTGTCAGTGTGTGTGCGCGCGTGTGTGTGTATGTATGTGTGTGCGCTCGCACGCGAGCGTCAGTGTGTGTATGCATGTGTGTGCACGGATGTGGGTGCATGTGTGTGTGTGTGTGTGTGGGGGGGGGGGGGGGCGGGGGGTGTTTTCTTCATTATGTATACAATTCTGCATGAAAACCTTTTCCTTTCATTTATGTGTGTGCTATTTGTAATAGATGTAGATTAGCAAGGACAGATTGGAAGAATAGGCAATGCCTAAAATCTTAATCCTTGAATAAAAACGTTTTGAGTTCTGAGTTCTGAGTTCTCTCTCTCTCTCTCTCTCTCTCTCTCTCTCTCTCTCTCTCTCTCTCTTTCACACGACTACAATTAACAGTAAATCTTGATAAGACCAATATTATAGCCGTCTGCAAAGGAGGCCATCTTTCGACTCATGAAAAATGGTGCTATGGTGATAGAGAAATAAAAGTAACCAATTCATATCAATATTAAAGGACTGTTATTCACAACTAAATTCAGTTTGACGTCTGCGTGGGATGAAGCAAATAGAAAAGGGAAAACAGGTGTCATCCAAATTATAAAACCACTCAGGAAACTACGGTTGACTGACGCACAGTTTCAGTTTCAGTTTCAGTAGCTCAAGGAGGCGTCACTGCGTTCGGACAAAACCATATACGCTACACCACATCTGCCAAGCAGATGCCTGACCAGCAGCGTAACCCAACAAGCTTAGTCAGGCCTTGAGAAAAAAAAAGGGGGGGGGGAATAAATAATAGATAAGCTTACATAAATAAATAAATAAATAAATAATAATAATTATAATATAGAAAAAGGTAGTAGTAGTAGTAATAATAATAATAATAATAATAATAATAATAATAATAATAATATAATAAAATAATAATAATAATAATAAATAAATAATGAAAAAAATAGATAAATAAATAAATAAAATAAAGTAAATAAATAAATAAGACAACAATGATGATAAATAAACAAATAAATGTAAAACATGAAGACACACATTCACACATACACCCACACATGCATAACAGATATGCACCAAACATGCAGTTTCACAGATATGAAAGCACAGTCAAATACATATAAACGTACATGACGCACAGCTTCTCTGGAAACATTTCGACACACAAATTGAACCAGTCTTGAACTATGGAGCGGAAATATGGGGACTCATAACTAATAATCAAATGGAAAGAGTACATACTTTCGCAATGAAGCGCTCTCTTGGTGTCACCATTACATTCATCAAACACTATAATGTGTGGCGAAACTGGCATGTACCCATTGCATATTAACTCTTTCCATACGAACGGCGAAAGAGACGACGTTAACAGCGTTTCACCTCAATTACCATCATCAAAATATTGCAAGCGGAAGGCTCTTATACTGAAGACGTGAATTTTGACAAAGAATACCACAATTCTGACGACGGAAGCTAAAGGTTGGGTCATTCAGACACCCACTGGACATCCGAGGGGTCTGTGTAGAGGAGAAGAGAGGACTGGCTGTACTGAGTAAGTTAAATCAATTGTAAAATGTATGAAATACTGGCTCAAACTTACTAGACTGCCTACATCACGATTATGTAGGCAAGCATACGAGATACTGCTGCTGCAAGAGGATCAGGGCAAACAGAACTGTTTATTCCGCATCAAGAAAATACTAACGAAACATGGATTCGGTCTGGTCTGGATGTGTCAAGGAGTAGGGCACGAGAGCGGCTTTGTATCTGAATTTAAAGATAGACTTACAGCACGTTACAAACAAAACTGACACGGAGAAATAGAGAGCAATGATAGGTATAAATGGTTCTATTCATTTAAAATAATTTTTCAAACGGAGAAATATATCAAGATCGTAACAAACAAGTGGCATAGGATCTGTTTTGCGAAGCTCAGATTGAGAGCACTTGGACTGAATGCCAACAGAAGATGGTTCGATTCAGACGTAGCAACATCCCCTTGCCCAATATGTGCCCAGAAGATGAAAACCATTTCATATTTGACTGCAAAAGATATGAAGAATTGCGAAAACACTGTACCCTTTTCAATACAGCTCCAGCGCAGAGAAAAGATTTGTTCGGCATACTGATGACAGAAAATGAAGATATGATACTCTCACTAGCAAAATATGTATCCGAGGCAGTAAATATACGTAAAACGTCTACTATCGGTCTAAATACTCATTAATTAATTATAAACTTAGTATGGGTTCTATGAGGGGGGTGGGGGGGGAGGCATAGACAAAAGGAAGGGTTACTTTTGGATGGTCAGTTTCGACAATGTATTTTTCTGATGTGTGATATGTTTTCTATGTACTTTGTTATGTGTTCGTATTGATATGATGTGTGTCGATGTCACATGCTTAGATAATTATTATTCAGATTATAATATGTACTTTGTTTCCTGTGTACTGTTCAAACCTTAGAGACGAACGACTGGGGGGCAAAAAGGCACAGTACCCCCCTGCCACATGGCCATTTTAACTCTTTCCATACGAACGGCGAAAGAGACGACGTTAACAGCGTTTCACCCCAATTACCATCATCAAAATATTGCAAGCGGAAGGCTCTTATACTGAAGACGTGAATGTTGACAAAGAATACCACAATTCTGACGACGGAAGCTAAAGGTTGGGTCATTTAGACACCCACTGGACTTCCGAGGGGTCTGTGTAATGGAGAAGAGAGGACTGGCCGTACTGAGTAAGTTAAGCAAACGACAAAATACCAAACCGCCACTTATCCCTTAGCAGTTTAGTTTACTTTGGTTATGTTTTTCCTTTCTGTTCCATTTCATTTGTTTTGCACCATTTTTGTTCTGATTTGTACCTAACTATGTCACTAGAGCTATACAGCTAATGACATTATTAAACATTAATTTTCAGTGTTCACACACACACACACGCGCGCGCGCGCGCACGCACGCATATAAACACGTAAGTATTTAAAAGTTGATTCGATTTGAACGTGAGCACATGAACTAGTTTCTCAGTCATTCCATGTACCCCCCCCCCCCCCCCATCATCCCCCGCCATCACCCACTCGCCCACGGGAAGGGGACACTAACAAAGGCGAGACCGCCACCTATGGGAGGTAACCCTTAGTGACGCTGACTGGTGTCGCCACAGGGTGAGGTGAAGTGGGGTCTATGGCATTGTTACCCAAACACAAGTCTCTTCTGCCTTGCCCCAGACAGGCCCCGTTTCAAGGGTCAGTCGTAATACTACACGTAATACTAGACGCTTGCCCGGTGGCCGGCTTTTATTTGTGTCAATAGGAGGGGTAGGGGGTGGCGGGGATTGCGGGTGTGTGTGTGTGTGGGGGGGGGGGGGGGGGGCGTGCTGTTGTGGAGCACACATAACAATGCAAACATGAACAGTACAGACACCAACCGTCAGTTACACAACGTCTGTCCATGAACTCCAAATTGCCCTTGGCCATTTCACAGGCTCCCAACATCTCCCAGACCTCTGCGTTCTGTCCGGTCAGTTTGAAAACCATAGCTGTGGTCAGTTCATCAGTCGCAGTTTTTTTTGTGTGTGTGTGTGTTTGGTTTGTTTGTTTGTTTGTTTGTTTTGCTTGTTATTGTTTTTGTGGTTTTTGTGTGGTTTTTTTGTTTGTTTTTTGGGGTTTGTTTGTTTGTTTGTTTGTTTTGTTTTTTTCTTGCTTTCTTCTGCCAGTTGAGTACTGTTTGAACCTCAGCGATCTGTGTGACTTTCACTGAGTCGCCTGTGAACTCATGGTTGTTCTCTGTGTGTGTGTGTGTGTGTGTGTGTGTGTGTGTGTGTGTGCGGGTGGATGTGTTTGTGGTCATAAGCACCCACATGTGTTTGTGTGTGTTTAACAAACAAAAATTTCCACTTTCTTCGTCTAGTGTCGTGTATGTGTGTGTGTGGGGGGGGGGGAGGTTGGGGGGGGGCACGTATACAGATGAGGCGGAGGTGGAGGCTGAGAAGGGTGCGCGCGCGTGTGTGCGTGTGCGTGCGTGCGTGCGTGCGTGCGTGCACGCGCGATCTCATGTTTACAGTCAGGTCCTGTGCACTGTTTAAAACAATAACCAAGCATTCTTGGGTTCCACGAACTTTGTCCCGTCCTCAGCATTGACGCTGATACTGTCACTCACACCTTTGCACACACCCCCTTCCCGACGACAATTAAACTCTGACTTACTCTGACTTATCAAACTGCTTACACGGGCGATTGTAATTAAATATACTCAGTCTGAGAAGGAAAAGAAACACTGATGGACAGAGGGAGACTGACAGCTGCCACAGTTACAACACCACAAACCCGGAGAGTAATTTGCCGCTAACATTTTGCTGATCACACAGAAAAAAATCTCTCCTGCACTGTGTCAGAGTAAATCTTTTCCCACTTTACCCCCCCCCCCCCCCACCCCATCCCTCCCACCCCCCAAGTTATCTACGAAAGGAATCCGTGTCTGTCCATACGAACGGCGAAAGAGACGACGTTTCACCCCAATTACCACCATCAAAATATTGCAAAGTGGAAGAAGGCCACTTATACTGAAGAGGTGAATGTTGACAAAGAATACCACAGTTCTGACGACGGAAGCTAAAGGTTGGGTCGGTCATTCAGACACCCGCTGGACATCCGAGGGGTCTGTGTTAGAGGAGAAGAGAGGACTGGCCGTACTGAGTGAGTTAAAGTGACTCGCTGCTTGGGTTGGACTGCGTGGTATGTTGTTAAGTCAGGGAGCTGCAATGTAACTTCTTTTTCTTTTCTTTTTTTTTTTTTAACACCCACATTTTCTTCTTCTTCTTCGTGTTTTACTTCTATTAGGCCAATTACTCTGGTGATAATAAATTTAATCTCATGTTAATATTGATATTAACATTATTTTACTATATTATGTACTGTTTGTTTATGTGTTTTATTTCATTATTTCATTACTTACTGTTTATGAATGTTATTTGATACAAGTCATAATATGGTTCATCAGCCGTCATGATAAAAAAATTGAAGTGCAACGTTGTGAGCACAGTATAAGCTTTAAGCTTGTTGATGCTCTTTTGTCATTCATTGCATTGTAATCATGTGTATTGTTGAATAATTAAAGATTATTTAAACCAACACACCCACATACACACTCGTGCTCACTCACCATATTACACATCCCACTTGTTGATATCATGTCGCGGAGTGATGGCCTAGAGGTAACGCGTCCGCCAAGGAAGCGAGAGAATCTGAGCGCGCTGGTTCGAATCACGGTTCAGCCGCCGATATTTTCTCCCCCCTCCACTAGACCTTGAGTGGTGGTCTGGACGCTAAGTCATTCGGATGAGACGATAAACCGAGGTTCCGTGTGTGCTAGCATGCACTTAGCGCACGTAAAAGAACCCACGGCAACAAAAGGGTTGTTCCTGGCAAAATTCTCTAGAAAAATTCACATCGATAGGAAAAACAAATAAAACTGCATGCAGGAAAAAATACAAAAAAAAAAGGGTGGCGCTGTAGTGTAGCGACGCGCTCTCCCTGGGGAGAGCAGCCCGAATTTCACACAGAGAAATCTGTTGTGATAAAAAAGGAATACAAATACAGCCGTTCTTCTCATTCGTATGTTCATTCATTCATTCATTCATTCATTCATTCTGTTCATTCATTCTATCTATTATATCTGTCTGTCTATGTGCGTACTTTTCGTTGTTGTGAAACACTTCTTAAGGGAGATAAATCGTACCTAACACATAAAGCATAATTGATTAGTGTCCCTTCGTCAGGCAACAGGGGTTTTTTATTGTATATTTTTCCCCCGAACGGTCAGTCAGTCAAAGTGACACGTGTCCAGCAAGACACAATAGAGCGAGATAGTGGGAATGGTTGGGGTGAGAGGGGGTTCAGGGGGGGGGGGGGGAGTAGGTGGGGTAGTTCGGGAGCAGGGGGGGGTGGAGAGGATATGATAGAGGAAAGGGTATTTGTATTTCTATTTGTATTCCTTTTTTTATCACAACAGATTTCTCTGTGTGAAATTCGGGCTGCTCTCCCCAGGGAGAGCGCGTCGCTACACTACAGCGCCACCCTTTTTTTTTTTCTTTTTTTTTTTTTTTGTATTTTTTCCTGCGTGCAGTTTTATTTGTTTTTCCTGTCGAAGTGGATTTTTTCTACAGAATTTTGCCAGGAACAACCCTTTTGTTGCCGTGGGTTCTTTTACGTGCGCTAAGTGCATGCTAGCACACACGGAACCTCGGTTTATCGTCTCATCCGAATGACTAAGCATCCAGACCACCACTCAAGGTCTAATGGAGGGGGAGAAAATATCGGCGGCTGAGCCGTGATTCGAACCAACGCCCTCAGATTCTCTCGCTTCCTAGGTGGACGAGTTACCTGTAGGCCATCACTCCACTGAGTGCGGAGGTGTGAGGCGGGGGGCTGGGTGGGGGGGGAGGGGGGGGAGTAGGTGGGGTTTGGGAGCAGGGGGGTGGAGAGGATTCAATTCAATTCAATTCAAAAACACTTTATTAGTCCACATGGAAATTAAGTTGTGCAATCACAGGCTAGTTGTAAACACTGGCATAAAATCATCATGCGCAACATAAGAAGAGATTAACACTAGTCAAATAAGAATTCCCAACAGCTGACGATATACTAACCCCCCACCCCCCCACCCCCCCACACACACATACTCATGTTAAGACAATAGAGTATTGCACAACAATATTTACAAATGAAAACATCCAACAAAAAAAGGGTATAGATTACTAAAAATGACATTCGCGCACGCACGCACGCACGCACGCACACACACACACACACACACACACACACACACACACACGCACACGCACGCACGCACACACACACACACACACACACACACACTCATTTACACTCACACTCACACACACACATACAACGTATGCATGGACATAACATATGTCACGCCAATAAAATTAGAACATCACCATTAAGATATATGAAATTCAAGTAAAAATAAGAAAATATTTAAAAATCACTTCCGATCACACACACACACAAATGCTTGCTTGCCCGTGCTCACCCGCTCAGTCCCACATGCACGCATAATGTCTGCTCCCATACACTCGTCTGCTGGTGAAGTTCAGGTGTTGCTGTGGCGAGGGGGCTTGGGGGGTGGGAGGGTTCACTCATGAGTTTATGTATTAGATGTTTTGATTGTGTGCGCGAATGGCTGTAGGAATAAATGAATTAATGTATCGAGGTGTTCTTGCGCGTGGAGCTCTAAACCTACCACTTATGTCTGACCTTCTGCTATTAATGTCATCATGTAGTGGGTGTCTTACGTCGGTCAAAATTGTTATTAGTCTGTCAGTCAGTTTTCTCTTGTGCATGTCGCTAAAGGTGTCTTGTCTTATACCCACCACCCCACCCGCTTTCCTAATGACTTTTTCCAACCTGTCTTTGTCATGTTTGGTCAGGTTTCCCCCCCCCCCCCCCCCCCCCCCCCTCACCAGCACACGGCTCCATATGTTAAAACACTGCAGACAACAGATGTGTCAAACATTTGGAGCATCTGCTTGCATACATTAAAAGATTTCATATGGTAGAGGAAAGGGTGCGGAGGGGGGGAAGGGGGAGTAGGTGGGGAAGTTCGGGAGCAAGGGGGGTGGAGAGGATATGGTAGAGGAAAGGGTGCGGGGGGGAGGGAGAGGACCGGAGGGACGGCACGGAGCATGGGGGTGGAGGACAGAGGACGGTTAGTGGACGGAGGTGATAGCTAAACTATGGGAAGGACGATGGTGATCGTACCACACACAATCTGTGTAGTGACAGTAACTGGACTTGTACTCCAAGGTCTCACGGTAAACTGACCTCACTTCACAAACACACACACAGACACACAGACACAGACACACACACACACACACACACACACACACACACCGCAAACGCGCACGCGCGCGCACACATACACACACAGGCGCGCACGCACGCACGCACGCGTGCGCGCGCACACACACACACACACACACACACACACACACACTGGCACGCACGCACACACACATACGTGGTCAGTCATAAACGTCGAAGTCGACTTAAAGATAAACAGTGAATGAATGCCTTGGAGCCCGCGAATCCAGAAGAGGAGGGAGAGGATGTGTGTGTGTGTGTGTGTGTGTGTGTGTGTGTGTGTGTGCGCGCGCGCGCTTGACTCGTGCGTGTGTGTGTGTATGTGTGTGTGTGTGCGTGCATGCTTGACACGTGTGTCACAGTGTGTGTGTGTGTGTGTGTGTGTGTGTGTGTGTGTGTAGTGACATCATTTTACTGTGAGACGTTGGAGCACAAGTAAACTTACTGTCAATTCACAGACTGTAGTACTGTAGCACTATCACCAACACCCCTCCTCGCTAAACAGTAAGATCATCAAGTTGTCATCATTGTCCCACTGAAGCAGATGTGGGATTGATTGATTGATTGATGTGGATACTTCTATAGCGCCTATCCTCGGTCGGAGACCAAGCTCTAAGCGCTTTACATACACGGGGACATTTGCACCACAGGCTGCCTACCTGGGTAGAGCCGACTGACGGCTGCCACTGGGCGTTCATCATTCGTTTCCTGTGTCATTCAATCAGATTTCAGACGCACACACATACACACTCAGACAGACATGTAACATTTTACGTGTATGACCGTTTGTTTGTTTTTTATTTACCCCGCCATATAGGCAGTCATACTCCGTTTTCGGGGGTGTGCATGCTGGGTATATTCTTGTTTTCATAACCCACCGAACGCTGACATGGATTACAGGATCTTTAACGTGCGTATTTTATCTTCTGCGTACGTGTGCGCATACACACGAAGGGGGTTCAGGCACTAAGCAGGTCTGCACATATGTTGACCTGGGAGATCGGAAAAATCTCTACCCTTTACCCACCAGGTGCACCGAGATTGCCCGAACCCAGGACCCTCAGATTGAAAGTCCAGCGCTTTAAGCATTCGGCTATTGCACCCGTCTGATAACTGATCTACATCACTGAGCAAGTAAACATTAAAAAATATACATCTCAGCGGTTAGAATTAGCCCATTCGTTGCTTTGGGGACATAAGCACTCGACGCTTTTGAGTTAATCACAGGTCACACTCTGGAGTTACTGTCTTGCTATACAAGCACTCTATATTATAGTCAGTCGTATCCGACTATGACTATCAGAAAAGTCGCAGAGGAGGCAACTGCTGTCCCTAGTATCTGGGCTAGAATTTCTGGCCAAAGTTACACTCCTACTCTCTCCGGGCCAAGAGGGTTTTTTGGACAGTCGGCGTTGGGATGGTTACAGAGACAGACAGAGTAAAAGACATTGTGACAAACACTGATGGACAGAGATAGACAGAGGGCAGAAACCGAGACAAAGACAGAGACAGAGAGAACAGAGAAAGGCAGACAAAGACACATAGAGACAGACAGCGTAAGAGTCATTGTGACAAAGATGGACAGACAGACAGACAGACAGAGACACAGAGAAACAGACGAAGGTAAAGGCAAACAGAGATAGACAGAGGGCAGAGACTGAGACAGAGACAGAGAGAGAACAGAGAAAGGCCAGACAAAGAGAGAGTGAGAGACAGACAGTGTAAGAGACATTTGTGACAGACATGGACAAAAGAACATACGAAGGCATGGGCTGACACAGAGATAGACAGAGGCAGAGACTGAGACAAAGACAGAGAGAACAGAGAAAGGCCAGACAAAGACACATCGAAACAGACAGAGTAAGAGACATTGTGTAACAAACATGGACAGACAGACAGACAGAGACTGGGGAATTGACGAAGACACATTGATAGACAGAGGGCAGAGTGAGAGACAGACAGAGACAGTATTTTGTATTTTTTTGTATTGTGTATTTGTATTTTGTATTTCTTTTTATCACAACACATTTCTCTGTGTGAAATTCAGACTGCTCTCCCCAGTAAGAGCGCTTCGCTGCATTACAGCGCCATCCTTTTTTGAACAACCTTTTTGTTGTCGTAGGTTCTTTTACGTGCGCTAAGTGCATGCTTGCACACGGAAACCTCGGTTTATCGTCTCATCCGAATGACTAAGCGTCCAGACCACCACTCAAGGTCTAGTGGAGGGGGAGAAAATATCGGCGGCTGAGCCGTGATTCGAACCAGCGCGCTCAGATTCTCTCGCTTCCTTGGCGGACGCGTTACCTCTAGGCCATCACTCCGCTCCACTCACTGTAGAGAAACAGAACAGAGACAATTAAGACAAAGCGACAGACAGACAGACAGACAGACAATAGCAGAGGCAAGGACATGGACATACACAGACAGTTTGACAGAAGACACAACGCTTTTTATTATTTACAATGCCGCAAAAACAAAACAAAAACAAAAAAAAAAAAAAGGACTGGCAGTTGAAGGGA
>NC_134905.1:21977252-21984752 GCF_041734735.1 Babylonia areolata
CTCTCTCTCTCTGTGTGTGTGTACAAAGAAGTGGACAGTGTTTTGTTAAGTTAGGTAACATTTAACTCACTCAGTACGGACAGTCCTCTCTTCTCCTCTACACAGACCCCTCGGATGTCCAGTGGGTGTCTGAATGACCTATCCGTTAGCTTCCGTCGTCAGAACTGTGGTATTCTTTGTCAACATTCATCTCTTCAGTATAAGAGCGTTCTGCTTGCAATATTTTGATGATGGTAATTAGGATGAAACGCTGTTGACGTCGTCTCTTTCGCCGTTCGTATGGAGAGAGTTAATCAATGATCTAGAGAACCTGGTGGTATCGTCTCCCATACGTATGTTCTTCTATATATATATGTAGTCACGAAACATTTCATATAGATCTCGAACCGCAGTTGAGTTACTTTTCTTTCTTCTTTTTTTTTTTTTTTCTTTCTTTTTTTTTGTTTGTTTGTTTGTTGTTGTTGTTAAAGCAGTTCTACAGAACAAATACCTCTTAATTATTGGATGTGGACACATTGTTGTTGTTGTTGTTGTTTTCCCCAACACATTGTCTGTAGAAAAGGTTAGTTGTTATTTGAACCGTGTGTGTGTGTGTGTGTGTGTGTGTGTGTGTGTGTGTGTGTGTGTGTGTGTGTGTGTGTGTGTCTGTCTGTCTGTCTGTCTGTGTCTGTCTGTCTATCTGTCTGTCTGTCTGTGTCTGTGTTTCTGACATTTATAAACGAATAGCTGATATATTACGGTGATTGTGAATGATATACCTTCCCGTGTATATATGATTAAAATGTCATTTAGATAATCATGTCTTTGAAGTTAAGATTACGTTGTTGTTGTTTTTTTGTTTTTGAAGGTAAGGAAGTCTTACAATAATTCACATGAACTTGGAGAAACAACCTAAAAATAAAGAAATTAAAAAAAAGACTTAAAAAGAAAAAAAGAAGAAAAATAAGAGAGAGAGAGAGAAAGAAAAAAAAAACAGTAGTAGTCGTCAAGATAAGCACAACGTATTGCACGTGTACCTCGAGTGTGTGTGTGTGTGTGAGTGTGTGTGTGTGTGTGTGTGTGTGTGTGTGTGTAATTTTTTTTTTAATCACAACAGATTTCTCTGTGTGAAATTCGGGCTGCTCTCCCCAGGGAGAGCGCGTCGCTATACTGCAGCGCCACCCTTTTTTTCTTTATATGATTCGAAAGAAAACAACAATATGAGTTAGCAGTAGCAATCATTTTTAAACAAAATCTAATTTGAAAGAAAAGTGTATAATTCACCTGCAGCGATAGATTTTTAAAAAATATATATATAATATGATTTGAAAGAAAATAGCATAAGATACCTGTCGCAGTTAATGAATTGAACCAAATATGATTTGAAAGAAAATAACATTAGTTACCTGGAGCAATAAGTTGAACAAAATAATTATAATTTGAAAGAAAATAACATGTTTCCTGTAGCAATAAGTTCAAAATATATTTTAGAAAGAAATGAAGACGTTTCCTGTAGCAATGAATTTAACAACATATAATTTGAAATGAAAGAATATTTACCTGTAGCAATACGTTTATCAAATGTAATTTGAACGAAAAGATGTCAACCGCATACAGCTTCAAGAACATGTGCTTTTGCAAGATATCCTGATTAACTCACTCAGTACGGCCAGTCCTCTCTTCTCCTCTACACAGACCCCTCAGATGTCCAGTGGGTGTCTCAATGACCCAACCTTTAGCTTCCGTCGTCAGAATTGTGGTATTCTTTGTCAACATTCACGTCTTCAGTGTAAGAGCCTTCCGCTTGCAATATATTGATGATGGTGATTGGGGTGAAACGCTGTTAACGTCGTCTCTTTCGTCGTTCGTATGGAAAGAGTTAAAAAAAAAACAACAACAACAAAAGACCTTGAGTTATTATACATGGCACAGGTAATAATTTTCTGTAGGTGTAGCAATAACTTTAATGAATATAATTCACTTACTTGTTTGTCTCTGTCTGTGTGTGTGTGTGTGTGTGTGTGTGTGTGTGTCTCGATTTATCAGTCTGTCTGTCTGTCTGTCTGTCTGTCTCTCTCTCTCTCTCTCTCTCTCTCTCTCTCTTCTGATATGAATTTTCTCTATCTATTCTTGTGCGTTTCTTTTTCTTCTTTCTTATTTATTTATTTATTTATTTATTTTTGTACCCCAGGGCTGGGTGGAAAAAAAAAAGCATTCTTGTCATTATGCTTATCTCAGTACCCTGGAAAAAATAATTTTTCGTTCTCTCTCTCTCTCTCTCTGTGTGTTTCTGTTTGTCTGTCTGTTCCCCTGTCTCTGCCTCTGCGTCTGTCTGTCTGTCTGTCTGTCTCTCTGACTGTCTTTCTGTTTTTCATTTTCTACGTAATCCGGTTTGTTCCTTTAAACTGAACACAGTCAATGAAAAGCACATGCTCTTTCTTTTTTCCTATTTTCTTCTTCTTCTTCTTCTTCTTCTTCTTCTTCTTCCTCTCTCTCTCTCTGTCTCTCTCTCTCTCTCTCTCTCTCTCTCTCTCTCTCTCTCTCTGTCTCTCTCTGTCTTTGTCTATTTTAGATCAAAGAACAGTTTTCCTTCTCTGCTAAATGCTTTGCAAATTTGTAAAAACGAAAACAATTTTGTGATAATCTTCTGCAGAAAGGTGTGCTCATTCCAACCACCACTCTTTGTCTGTCTGTCTGTCTGTCTGTCTGTCTGTCTAGGTCTCCCTCTCTCTCTCTCCCTCTGTCTGTCTGTCTGTCTGTCTCTCCTTGTCTGTCTGTCTCTGTCTCTCCCCCCTCTCTCTCTTTCTCTCTGTCTGTCTGTCTGCCTCTCTCTCTCCCCCTGTCTGTCTCTGTCTCTCTCTCTCTTTTTCTCTCTCGCTGTCCCTGTCTGTCTGTCTGTCTGTCTCTCTCTCTCTCTCTCTCTCTCTCTCTCTCCCTGTCTGTCTGTCTGTCTGCCTGTCTCTCTCTCTCCCTGTCTGTCTGTCTGTCTCTGTCTCTCTCCCTTTTTCTCTCTCGCTCTCCCTGTCTGTCTGTGTGTCTGTCTCTCTCTGTCTGTCTGTCTAGGTCTCCCTCTCTCTCTCTCCCTCTCTCTGTCTGTCTGTCTGTCTCTCCTTGTCTGTCTGTCTGTCTGTCTGTCTGTCTGTCTGTCTCTCTCTCTCTCTCTCTCTCTCTCTCTCTCTCTCTCTGTCTATCTGTCTGTCTCTCCTTGTCTGTCTGTCTGTCTCTCTCTCTCTCTCGCTCTCCCTGTTTGTTTGCCTGTCTGTCTGTCTCTCTCTCTTTTTTCTCTCTCTCTCCCTGTCTGTCTGTCTGTCTCTGTCTGTCTCTCTCTCTCTCCCTGTCTGTCTGTCTGCCTCTCTCTCTACATGTCTGTCTGTCTGTCTCTGTCTCTCTCTCTCTCTCTCTCTCTCTGTGGTCCAATGAGATATTCACAGGATTACCCGTGCAATGCATCCTAAAAAAAAATTTTTTTTTTAAAAAGGTGGAAAATAATAATTACGTGAAAGCCGAGGGAGAATTATTTACACATCTGAAATCTGGAACTGTCGTTTTGAATTATTCGCATGCCCCGAACAGCTGCGTTAAGAGAGACAGAGACAGAGACACAGAGAGAGAGGGAGGGAGGAGAGAGAGAGATAGGGAGGAGAGACAGAGATTGAGGTGAGAGAGAGAGAGAGAGGGAGGAGAGAGAGACAGAGAGAGAGGGAGGAGAGAGACAGAGAGAGAGAGGGAGGAGAGAGAGAGATAGGGAGGAGAGAGAGAGATTGAGGAGAGAGAGAGGGACGACAGAGAGAGAGAGAGGAGAGAGAGTGAGAGACAGAGAGAGACAGGGAGGAGAGAGAGAGAGAGAGATAAGGAAGAGAGAGAGATAGGAGAGAGAGAGAGAGAGGGAGGAGAGAGAGAGAGATAGGGAGGAGAGAGAGAAAGAGACAGACAGAGAGAGGGAGGAGAGAGAGAGAGATAGACAGATAGAGAGAGGGAGGAGAGAGAGAGAGAGAGAGAGATAGAGAGAGAGGGAGGAGAGAGAGAGAGAGGGAGAGAGATAGAGATAGACAGAGAGAGAGAGGGAGGAGAGTGAGAGAGATATGAAGGAGGGAGAAAGAGAGAGAGAGGGAGAGAGATAGAGATAGACAGAGAGAGAGAGGGAGGAGAGAGAGAGAGATAGGAAGGAGGGAGAAAGAGAGAGAGAGGGAGAGAGAGAGAGAGAGAGAGAGAAAGAGAGAGAGATTTACTTACCAGAGGTTCGTTCCCTCGTTTCGGTTTTCGTGTGTGTTCAGCAAAAATTCCATCATCTGTTTTTATGCAGAGAAGTATCATTCTTTTCTCTCTCTGTCTTTTTTTTCTTTTTCTTCCTTATTTTTTCTTCTTTTTTTTCTTCCTTTTTTTTCCCCCTTTCAGTGAAGCAGTTATCATATCGTACAGACCATCTGTTTAGAGGGTGCATCCTGCCTTCCAAGATCCAAGATCGCTTCAAAATTCATGGCAGGCATAACAGGCAGGCAGGCTGAGATATATATCATGTAACTATACGTGCCTACCCTGAAATCTTACTCACCCCCCCTCCCTCTCTCTCCCTCTGTCTCTGTGTCTGTCTCTGTCTGTCTCTGTCTCTCTGTCTGTCTGTCTGTCTCTCTCTCTCGTTCTCTTTCTGTGTGTGTGTGTGTGTGTGTGTGTGTGTGTGTGTGTGTGTGTGTGTGTTTCTCTCTCTCTCTGTCTCTCTGTCTCTGTCTGTCTCTCTCTCTCTCTCTCGTTCTCTCTCTCTCTGTCTGTCTGTCTCTCTCTCTCGTTCTCTCTGTCTGTCTGTCTCTCTGTCTGTCTCTCTGTCTCTGTCTGTCTGTCTCTGTCTGTTTCTCCCTCTCTTTGTCTCTCTGTCTCTGTCTCTGTCTCTCTCTCTCTGTCTCCTCCCTATCTCTCTCTCTCGTACTCTCTCTCTCTCTCTCTTTCGTACTCTCTCTCTCTCTCTCGTACTCTCTCTCTCTTTCTCGTACTCTCTCTCTCTCCCTCCCTCTCTCTCTCTGGGTTTCTCTCTCTCTCCCTCCCTCCCTCTCCCTCTCTCTCTGTTTTAATATATGATATATTTTCAGGTACGATGGTCAAATAGTTAGAGCGCTGACTGAAAGAGAGAAAGAAGTCCAGAAAAAAAAGACAGAAGTCTGGAAAGAAAGAAGAAAAAAAAGGAAGGGAAGGGAGGAAGGAAGGAAGGAAGAAAGAAAGAAAGAAAGCAATCCCAAAAAAAGAAGAGAAATGCAGAAATACGGAAGGAAAGAATTTTTTTTTTTTTTTTTAAGTAAGTCCATACAGAAGTAAGTCCGAAAAGAAGGAACGAAAGAAAGAAAGAAAGAAAGAAAGAAGTCCAGAAAATAAGAGTAATAAGTCAAGAAAGAAAAAAAAAGAAAGAAAGAGAGAAAGAGAGAAATGAAGAAAGACGTCAAGAAAGAGAGAAAGAAAGAAATCATGAACGAAATCAAGAAAGAGAGATAGAAAGAAAGAAAGAAAGAAATCAAGAAAGAGAGATAGAAAGAAAGAAAGAAATCATGAAAGAAATCAAGAAAGAGAGAGAGAGAGAAAGAAAGAAAGAAAGAAAGAAATGAAAGAAATCATAGAAAGAGAATAGAAAGAAAAAGAGAAGATAGAAAGAAAGAAATAAGAAAAGAAGAGAAAGAAATCATGAAAGAAAATCAAGAAAGAGAGATAGAAAGAAAGAAGAAAGAAATCAAGAAAGAAAGAAAGAAAGAAAGAAAGAGAGAGAGAAAGAAAGAAAGAAACCAAGAAAGAGAGAAAGAAAGAGAGAAAGAAAGAAAGAAAGAAACCAAGAAAGAAATCAAGAAAGAGAGATAGATAGAAAGAAAGAAATCATGAAAGAAACCATGAAAGAAATCAAGAGAGATAGATAGAAAGAAAGAAATCTGAAAAACAGAAGAAATCAAGAGAGAAGAAGAAAGAAAGAAATCAGAAAGAAATATGAAAGAATCAAGAAAGAGAGAGAAGAAAGAAAGAAAAAAAGAAAAGAGAAAGAAAGAAAGAAAGAAACATGAAAGAAAGAAAGAAAGAAATCAAGAAAGAGAGAAAGAAAGAAATCATGAAAGAAAGAAAGAAAGAAAGAAAGAAAGAAATCATGAAAGAAATCAAGAAAGAGAGATAGAAAGAAAGAAAGAAAGAAATCAAGAAAGAGAGATAGAAAGAAAGAAAGAAAGAGAGAGAGAAAGAAAGAAAGAAATCAAGAAATGGAGAAAGAAAGAAATCAAGAAATGGAGAAAGAGAGAAAGAAAGAAAGAAAGAAAGAAAGAAAGAAAGAAACCATGAAAGAAATCAAGAAAGAGAGAAAGAAAGAAATCAAGAAATGGAGAAAGAAAGAAAGAAATCAAGAAAGAGAGAGAGAAAGAAAGAAAGAAATCAAGAAAGAGAGAAAGAAAGAAAGAAATCATGAAAGAGAGAGAGAAAGAAAGAAAGAAATCAAGAAATGGAGAAAGAAATCAAGAAAGAGAGAAAGAAAGAGAGAAAGAAAGAAATCAAGAAATGGAGAAAGAGAGAAAGAAAGAAAAACAGAAAGAAACCATGAAAGAAATCAAGAGAGAGAGAAAGAAAGAAAGAAAGAAATGGAGAAAGAGAGAAAGAAAGAAAGAAAGAAACCATGAAAGAAATCAAGAAAGAGAGAAATCAAGAAAGAGAGAGAGAAAGAAAGAAATCAAGAAATGGAGAAATGGAGAAAGAGAGAAAGAAAGAGAAACAGAAAGAAACCATGAAAGAAATCAAGAAAGAGAGAAAGAAAGAAAGAAATCAAGAAAGAGAGAAAGAAAGAAAGAAATCAAGAAATGGAGAAAGAGAGAAAGAAAGAGAAACAGAAAGAAACCATGAAAGAAATCAAGAAAGAGAGAAAGAAAGAAAGAAATCAAGAAAGAGAGAAAGAAAGAAAGAAATCAAGAAATGGAGAAAGAGAGAAAGAAAGAGAAACGGAAAGAAACCATGAAAGAAATCAAGAAAGAGAGAGAGAAAGAAAGAAAGAAATCAAGAAAGAAAGAAATCAAGAAATGGAGAAAGAGAGAAAGAAAGAGAAACGGAAAGAAACCATGAAAGAAATCAAGAAAGAGAGAAAGAAAGAAATCATGAAAGAAATCAAGAAAGAGAGAAAGAAAGAAAGAAAGAAATCAAGAAAGAGAGAAATAAATAAATCAAGAAATCAAGAACGAAATCAAGAAAGAAAGAAAGAAAGCATGAAAGAAATCAAGAAAGAAAGAAAGAAAGAAGGAAAGAAAGAAAGAAAGAAAGAAGGAAAGAAAGAAGTCCAGAACGAACGAAAGAAAGAAAGACAGACAGACGGATAACAAAGAAACTTGGCAGCAGAGCGTGTAGGCAATAGAGCGTAGTAGGAGTGAGAGGAGGAGGGGGGGGGGGGGGTGTCGGGGGGGGAGGGGGGGGGCGGAGTTTTGTGGGTGTTTGGAGATGAAGAGGGCGGTAACAGGGAGGAAGGGGGGGGGGGGGGGGGGGGGATAGAACACAGAGAGAGAGAGAGAGAGAGAGGCAGCC
>NC_134905.1:21992252-21997252 GCF_041734735.1 Babylonia areolata
AGAGAGAGAGAGAGAGAGAGACAGTCACAGACACAGAGAGAGAGAGAGGGGGGGCAAAGAATGGACAGTCAAAAGAGTATTGTAGAGTGTACAGGAGAGAGAGACTGACACTGAGAGACAGACAGAGACAGAGAGAGAGGGGGCAAAGAATGGACAGTGAAAAAAGAGTATTGTAGAGTGTACAGGAGAGAGAGACTGACACTGAGAGAGAGAGACAGACAGACAGACAGACAGAGAGAGAGGGGGCAAAGAATGGACAGTGAAAAGAGTATTGTAGAGTGTACAGGAGAGAGAGAGACTGACTCTGAGAGAGAGACAGAGACAGAGACAGAGAGAGGGAGAATGGACAGTCAAAAAGAGTATTGTAGAGTGTACAGGAGAGAGAGAGACTGACTCTGAGAGAGAGACAGAGACAGAGACAGAGAGAGAGGGCAAGAATGGACAGTCAAAAAGAGTATTGTAGAGTGTACAGGAGAGAGAGAGACTGACTCTGAGAGAGAGACAGAGACAGAGACAGAGAGAGAGGGCAAAGAATGGACAGTGCAAAAAGAGTATTGTAGAGTGTACAGGAGAGAGAGAGACTGACACTGAGAGAGAGAGAGAGACAGAGAGAGAGGGTAAAGAATGGACAGTGAAAAAAGAGTATTGTAGAGTGTACAGGAGAGAGAGAGACTGACACTGAGAGAGAGAGAGAGACAGAGAGAGAGGGTAAAGAATGGACAGTCAAAAAGAGTATTGTAGAGTGTACAGGAGAGAGAGAGAGAGACTGACACTGAGAGAGAGAGAGACAGACAGAGAGAGGGCAAAGAATGGACAGTCAAAAAGAGTATTGTAGAGTGTACAGGAGAGAGAGAGACTGACACTGAGAGAGAGAGAGAGACAGACAGAGAGACAGAGAGAGACAGACAGACACAGAGAGAGAGGGCAAAGAATGGACAGTGAAAAGAGTATTGTAGAGTGTACAGGAGAGAGAGACTGACACTGACAGAGAGACAGACAGACAGACACAGAGAGAGAGGGAGAGACAGAGACACAGAGAGAGAGGTAGAGAGAGAGAGAGGGGTGGTGGCGAAGAATGGACAGTCAAGCGAGTATTGTAGAGTGTACAGGAGAGAGAGAGAGAGAGAGAGACAGACAGACAGACAGACAGACAGACAGACAGACAGAGAGAGAGAGGTAGAGAGAGAGAGAGGGGTGGTGGCGAAGGATGGACAGTCAAGTGAGTATTGTAGAGTGTACAGGAGAGAGAGAGAGAGAGAGAGAGAGACGCAGAGACAGACAGAGAGAGAGAGGTAGAGAGAGAGAGGACTGGTGGCAAAGAATGGACAGTGAAAAGAGTATTGTAGAGTATACAGGAGAGACTTGAGAGACACACAAGACAGACAGACAGAGAGACAGAGACAGAGAGAGAGAGAGGAGGTCAGCTGGAAAAGAGGGTGGTGTTGAAGGTGATTATCGTTTCATGTGGATGGTGTGGGCGAAGGACGGTGTGGAAGAATGTGTGGGCGGTAGGGCGTAGGGCGTTGGGAAGGGGGGGGCGGGGAGGCGGGGTGAGAGGTGGGAGGTGTTTGTCACATGAACGGGAAGGAAGGGGGGGTGAGGGGGATGGGGGTGGAAGAGTCGTCATGGTGATGGGAGTGGTATTGGGAAGGAGAGGAGAGAGATGGGGGTGAGGGGGGGGGCGGACTCTCTTTTCGCTTCATGTCTTCTTCCAATAGCTGCTCCCTGTATGAATTTATTACACGCACACATACATATGTACACACCATCGAGCTCTTGAGCTCAGTGATACGCGCGCACACACACACACACACACACACACACACACACACACACACACACGTGCGCACACACATATATGTGTGTGTGTGTGTGTGTGTGTGTGTGTGTGTGTGTGTGTGTGTGTGTGTGTGGAGAGAGAGAGACAGAGAGACACAGAGAGAGAGAATATTATATCTCAAAACAAAACTATATCAGTTCCGTTCTCTCACATACATAGATATGAATATCTGTCTATCTATCTATCTATCTGCCGGTCTATCTATATACAGTGAGAGAGGGAGAGAGAGAGAGTGAGAGGGAGAGACATAGATATAAATATATCTATCTATCTATACAGAGAGAGGAAGGGAGAGAGAAACATAAATATAAATCTATTTATCTATGATGATGATGATAAAACTACTCTGAAATGTATGGTGCGTGTGTGTGTGTGTGTGTGTGTGTGTGTGTATGTTTTCAGGTGCTGGTGACGGGGTTGCTGGTGTTGTTCCTGTTCTGCAGACGATGGGCGTTGCTGGTGAGTGAGACTGACTGACTGTTCCATGTTATGTATTGTATTGTATTGTATTGTATTGTATTGTATTACTCTTTTTGACACAGCAGATTTCTCGGTGTGAAATTCGGGCTGCTCTCCCCAGGGGGAGCGCGTCGCTATACTACAGTACCACCCTTTTTTTTTTTCTTTTTTTTTTTTTTTTTTCCATGCGTGTAGTTTTGTTTTTCCTATCGAAGTGGATTTTTCTTCAGAATTTTGCCAAGAACAACTCTTTTGTTGCCGTGGGTTCTTTTACGTGCGCTAAGTGCATGCTGCACACGGGACCTCGGTTGATCGTCTCATCCGAATGACTAGCGTCGAGCCCACCACTCAACGTCTAGTGGAGTGGAAGAAAAAGAGAGAGAGAGAGAGAGGGACGCTTTGATATATATATATATTTTTTTTTTATTGTCCATTACCTGCATAGGTCTATCGACAAGGGACTGATAGGGGTTATTTCCCATGTCACCACAGGTACAATACAACAGACTCTGATTAAGCCATCAAAACAAAACAAAGCAAACAAACAAACAAAGAAAAACAAAACAGCTTTCATCTAAATCCCATACCCTCACAAGTTAGAGGCTCATACCGGATCTTCTTCTTCTTCTTCTTCTTCTGCGTTCGTGGGCTGCAACTCCCACGTTCACTCGTATGCACACGAGTGGGCTTTTACGTGTATGACCGTTTTTACCCCCGCCATGTTGGCAGCCATACTCCGTTTTCGGGGGTGTGCATGCTGGGTATGTTCTTGTTTCCATAACCCACCGAACGCTGACATGGATTACAGGATCTTTAACGTGCGTATTTGATCTTCTGCTTGCATATACACACGAAGGGGGTTCAGGCACTAAGCAGGTCTGCACATATGTTGACCTGGGAGATCGTAAAAATCTCCACCCTTCACCCACCAGGCGCCGTCACCGTGATTCGAACCCGGGACCCTCAGATTGACAGTTCAACGCTTTAACCACTCGGCTATTGCGCCCGTCTCATACCGGATCAAGGCTGGGCATTATTATACTGGACAAGGGTGGGTAAAGGGTGGAGATTTTGTACTATCTCCCAGGTCAACATAAATAATTTTATGTGCAGACCTGCATAGTACCTGAACCCCCTTCGTGTGTATATGCACGCAGAAGATCAAGTAACGCACGTTAAAGATCCTTTGATCCATATGTCAGCGTTCAGTGGGTTATGGAAACAAGAATATTATACCCAGCATGCACATTCCCGAAAACGGGAGTATGGCTGCCTACGTGTCGGTGGTAAATAAATAAACAAAACGGTCATACACGTAAAATGTTACATGTCTGTATGTTTGTGTATGTGTGCGTGACTGAAATCAAATTTGAATGACAAAATTAATAGATATTGCAAACCCATTTTCAGTGAATTTCGACTCATATTTTATTTTGTACGATTTTTAACTCAATATTCAGATATTAATCCCCTCAGTACGGCCAGTCCTCTCTTCTCCTCTACACAGACTCCTCGGATGTCCAGTCGGTGTCTGAATGACCCAACCTTTAGCTTCCGTCGTCAGAATTATGGTATTCTTTGTCAACATTCACCTCTTCAGTATAAGAGCCTTCCGCTTACAATATTTTGATGATGGTAATTGGGGTGAAACGCTGTTACCGTCGTCTCTTTCGCCGGCGTTCGTTTGGAAAGAGTTAACTCTATAAAGATCTGCTGTACGGCGAACTGTCAGAGGGATCTAGGCCCCAAGGCCGCCCCTCGACTAAGATTCAAAGACGCTTGCAAAACGGGACCTGAAAAGTACAGGTATTGATGTTCTGTGCTGGGAAAGCCTTGCGGACTCACGTGGACCCTGGAAATCTGCCATTCAGAGAGAGGGTTGATATGAAACAAGCAGAGAGAAGCCGCATTGACTCGCTGAGGAGAAAAAGAGCCACACGCGCAAAGTCAAACTCTGTAAACCAAGCAGCATCTGCCTATATCTGTCCCACATGCTGTAGTCATTGCCTCTCCAGCATCGGTCCTACACAGCCACAGCAGGAAGTGCAATGCCCGGCAGTGACAACTTTTTTTTTTTTTTTTTTTTTTTTTTTTTTTTACTTGCCTGCAGTTGTTTTTTTTTATGTTTTCCTATCGAAGCGGATTTTTCAATAGAATTTGCCCAGGGACAACCCTTTTGTTGCCGTGGGTTCATTTACGTGCGCTAAGTGCATGCTGCAACAACAAACGGGACCTCGGTTTATCGTCTCATCCGAATGATTAGCGTCCAGACCACCACTCAAGGTCTAGTGGAGGGTGGGAGGGAGGGAGGGGTGTGTGTGTGGCGGGGGAGGGGGGGGGGGGGTGAGAGAAAAAATTAATACTTGGCGACTTTGCCGGGATTCAAACCAGCGCGCTCAGATTCTCTCGCTTCCTAGGCGGACGCATTACCTTCAGGCCATCATGTCACTTGATGACGATCGAAGGTGACACGGTGGCGATGATGATGATGATGATGATGAT
Organism: Babylonia areolata; assembly: GCF_041734735.1. NCBI lineage: Eukaryota > Metazoa > Mollusca > Gastropoda > Neogastropoda > Buccinidae > Babylonia > Babylonia areolata. The sequence goes on from NC_134905.1 coordinate 21,997,054, forward strand.
TATGATGAAGATGAAGAAGAAGATGATCATGAAGAAGATGACGATGACGACGATGGAGATGATGATAATGAAGATGATGATGATAATGATGGTAATGATGATGATGAAGATGATGATAATGATGATGACGATGATGATGAAGATGATGATGACGATGACGAAGAAGATGATGATGATGATAATGATGATGATGAAGGTG
>NC_134905.1:21999752-22024752 GCF_041734735.1 Babylonia areolata
AAGAAGAAGAAAGAAAAAAAGCACAAAAAAAAAACACAAAAAAAACATCACGACACAGGTAAAGGGAGGCAATCAGCTGCATAATGTCAGAACCTGGCGGTTTTGTCCCTTGTGTCGACCAGGAGGGGGGTAGGGGAGGGGGGGGGGGGAACGCTCAGTGCTCAGTCAAATAAAAATTAAATCAAAAACTCTTTATTGATATACATGGAAACTAACTTGTGTCAAAAGACGCTAAAATGCACGAGTCAGCAAAATATATAAAAAGTAGTAGTAGTAGCAGCAGCAGTAGCAGCAATATATATATATATATTTTTTTTTTCAGTCGGATTCTTACGAAGAGATCTTCACTGTAAGCCAGTCCAGCTCTTCCCCTCAGACCCCTGACGAAGGGGAACAACTCCACCCCCACCACTCCCAGCATCTCTCCCCCTCCCTGTCCCACCACCCACCCCCGTCCTCCTCTTCCTCCCCCTCCGCCGCCGCCGCAGCCTCGGCCTCCCAGTTCATCTACAGCCCATCTGATATCCCCCTCGACTACCACGAAGCTTGCCGAATGCGGCAGCGAAGTCACAGCTTCAGCCAGCCCCGCCGCCAGAACCAGAGCTTCGACAGCACGGACTCCAACAGCGCCGTGTTGTACGCCTCCTCCACGCTAGGCCGGGGCGAGGGTCGCGGCGGCCGACACGGTCAAGGTCAGGCTCAAGGTCAGGCTCAAGGTCAAGGTCGCCTGAAGGAGCACCGGCGTCGCGCGCGTCGCGCCGTGACCTTGGCCAACCTGGACCACCAGCAGCTGATGCTGATCATGGGCCTGCAGCTCCGCTACCTGCAGGAGAGCAACGAGTCGGACCGACAGTTCCAGCTCAACAACCAGAAGCTGGAGCGGCAGACGCGGCGCGCGCTCACCCCTACCCCCACCGCCGCCCAGCGCCAGGAGCGCACACAGACTTGCAACAACAGCAGCAGCAGCAGCAGTAACAGTAGCAGCAACAGCAGCAATCCTGGCTACTACTCCGACACGGATCACCAGCCGGTCAAACTGCTGCCTTCTTCTTCTCCTGCTCCTTCTTCCTCCCACCACCACACCTTCCCGCTACCACTACCACCACCAGCACAACAACAACAAGCAACACACCTCCCTCACCACAACCACCACCATCACCAGCAGCAACACCAGCCGTCCTCCCTCTCCTTCTCCCCCATCTCAGGGGGTGGCGGTGGCGGGGGCGGGGGCGGGGGCAGGGGCGGGGTCGGGGGCGAGTACGGCAACACCAGCGCGAAGGTGATGTCACTGGTGGATTACGAGAACGTGGACAGCTGCGTGACGTCAGCTGGACCTGGACCCAGGACCAGACCCGAGCAAGGGGGAAGGAGCTCCAGACAGGCTCTAGAGTGTTTCCACCAGCACCAACAAGGTGGTGGGAAGGATGGGGTCTCCCCCAGGTCTGCTCAGTCCTCTCTGCCGCTCAGAGGGGGAGCGACAGGGGGGTTGGTGCTGAGGGAAGGGACGGGCAGGGGTGGGGGGTTCATCAGCAACACCCTCGGTTCGGAGGCGGACGAAAGCGCCTACGTGGTGATGCACGGAAGCGGCACTACCACTTCCTCCTCCTCCTCCTCGTCGTCGTCGTCGTCGTCGTCGTCAAAGGAGCAGGGCAGCAGCATCGGCAATCAGCAGGCAGAGTTGACGTCATCGTCCCTCACCACCACCACCACCAACAACAACAACAGCAACAACAGCAGTAACAGCTATGAGAATGTAGACAGCCTGACAGGACAGGGATCTGGGGTGGGGGTTGGGGTCGGTGCGGTTTTGCATCGTGATCCTCTGTACGAGAACCAGAAAGAGAGCCTTGCTGCCCAGCGATTGAAGGCAAGAGCCAACAACAACAACAACAACAACAACAGCAGCAGGCAGCCCTTTGGTACCTCCTCCCTGCCCCACTCCTCCACCTCCTCCTCCTCGTCACCATCATCCGCCTTCGCAAAATCCTCCCAATATACCACCACCACCACCACCACCAACAACACCTCTCCTCTCCACTCCGCTTCCCACCACCACCACCACCAAAGCCCACCATCCCTTGCCTCCTCCTTCCCCTCCCCATCCTTCTCCTTCTCTCTCTCCTCCACCTCCTCCCCAGCCTCCCCAGCCCGTGCGACCAAGCTCTCGCGCTCCGCCTCCCACTGCACCCCCAGCTCCTCCCACCCCCACCCTGCCGCCACCACCACCACCTCCCTCCACCAACCCCTCATCCCCTCTCACCACTCCACCACCAACCTCACCCGCTTACCCAGCAACAGCAGCAGTATCGGCGGCGGCGGCGGAGACATGGAGCGACCAGCAAGACCCAAGAGCTACATCAACGCCGTGGAAGGCGGAGGAGGGGAAAACAACGACAACAACAACGCCAACGAAGACGACGAGGACAGTGATGCCCTCTCGGAGAGCTCCGAATCCATACTGTCCTCCACCAGACGTCTGGTTGCCTCGCAACCGCGTGGTAGTCCACAACAACCACTGCCGCCACCATCCTCATCATCGTCATCACCAACCGTGTCCTCAGATGCAGGAGGGTCGCGGTTTTTCGCCGACCGGTCTGGGCATGTGGACATTTACGCCATGCCCAACAAGAAGAAAGGGAGAGCATCCGCTGCTTCTTCTTCAACCTCTGATCTCCGCCCTTTGGTACAGGCGAGTGTCTTCTCCCCCTTTTTTTTTTTTTTTTTTTTTTTAAACCAATTATTTAATAATAAAAAGATAATTGAATTAAAAAAAATATTTAAGAACATTTCTTTTTTAACCAGTCTCTAATGATGAAGGCACTCCATTCCATTATGTGGATGCCATGGATTTTTCATGGCTGTGTGTGTGTGTGTGATGTATCATTGTAAAGTTCTTTTAAAGGTTTGAAAGCATTATCATTATTATATATAATTTCTTCTTTCTTCTTATTCTTGTTCTTCTTCATCATCTTCCTCATCATCACCACCACCATCACTACTACTATTACTACTACTATACTTATTATTTTTAATTTTCATCTTCATCTTCTTCTTCTTAACATAATCATCATCATTATTATTATTAATACCATTATTGCTGTCATCATCATTACTACTTCTACTACTACGACTACTATTCTTAGTTCTTCTTCTTATCCTTCTTCTTCTTATCATTACTGTTATTATCATCATCGATATTATTATTACTATTATTAGTAGTAGTAATCTTATTATTATCATCATATTTATTATCATTATCATCATCATTATGACCATTGGCCCCCAGCAGCAGAAAGGATCCAGTCCCTCCCTGGCCCGCACCAGGTCCCCGGTCTACCCGGGATCCGAACGCTCCACCCCTCTGCCGCCGGGCCACGCCCACAAGTCCGCCTTCCACCAGGTCACCAACCGCCACCCTCCCACCTACCAAGGGAGTGCAGGGGGGGCAGGGGGGAGGGGGAGGACCACAACCACCACCACCACTAGCTCCAGCTCCCTGCGACACGGACCTGGACGACCTTGACCCCCCCATGACCTTGACCTGCGGCGGCGGCGGCGGCGGCAGTATCGGCGCTCCACTTCCTCCTAGGAAGAGGAGTCTGCAGACTCCGCCGTACTCCTCCCCGCCTCCGTACAGTCACAGTCTGTCGTCCTCGCGCCACGGGTCTCAGCACTCCCTCCTCTCGCAGCACTCCCAGCACTCCCTGCTGTCCCAGCACTCCCTAGCCAGTAGCTCCTCCCACAACACCAACACCAACACCGCCAGCGCCTACAGCGCCGGCGCCGAAGACCCCGACTCTGAGCTGTACAAGCAGATTAGAAAGAAGAGGCCTTCAACCAGTGCCAACATCATCACCGCCAGCAGCACCCACGCCTCTGGACCTCAGAGGCACTGCTACACCAACGGAGACTCCTCGGCACAGCACAGGATCCTTCCCCCTCCTCATCCTTCTTTGTCACAGGGTGACGTCATGCAACACGGGTACCCCCCACCCTCCACTACAGACAGGCAGCAGCAGCAGCAGCAGCAACAGCGACATCCATGGACCGAGGATCACCTTCATCATCCTCATCCAGCTCATCATCCCGGCGCTTACCACAGCAACAGCCTCAGACACCCTCACCCTCACCCCACAAGAGGGTCCAGCAGAGGTCAAGGAGGAGGAGGAAGCCTGGGGCAGGGTCAAGGTCAAGGTCTGGGTGCGTCAGCCGGATGGAACAACAACTACTCTTTCCAGCTGGGGGAGGAGGAGGAAGAGGAGGAGGAGGACCAACACCACCACACCGCTGGCGGAGTCCACTCGCTCCCCTTCAGGAGGCACCCCCACCCTCCCTACTCACCCCACCACCACCATCACCACCATCACCCCTACCCCCCTCCCACCCAGCCCCAGAACTCCTCCGTCTCCCATCAGCAGCAGCAGCAGCCCTCACTGGCCAGATCCTACGAGAACCTTGACGACGTCTTCGCCCCTTTGACCTCGGCGACCTTCAACCCTAGCAACATGTGCGGGGGTCAGAGGTCGTCGGGTCAAGGTCAAGGTCAGCGAGGGGTCAAGGCGTTTCACTTGGACGGGGGAGGGCTGAGCTATGAGGACGTGTTCCACCTGGCCACGTCCCAGGACGGGGACAGTGACCCCGACACAGTGGAGACGGTCATTTGAATCAGATCAGTGTTGACCCATAGAGCTATAAACTCGACCTGTCCCCAGGAAGGGAGAGCACTGGCTGGCTTCCCACACTCGAGTCAGTTGGGGTTGTGTTGTTGTTGTTGTTTTTTTCCTCTCAGTAACTCAGCAGCAGCAACAGTGCAGGGTCTCTTCTGGTGTGTGGCCTCCTGGCTGACCTAACGTCGATGGTTCCTTGTGGACTGCCGGTGCTGGGACTGAGTCAGAGACAGACGAACCCTGGTGTGGCTGGCTGTCGTGTATGAGGCACTCGGTACGAGCTGCGTGGGAGCAATGCCACTGAAACGGTGCAGATGATGAGAAAAAAAAAAAAACCCAAACAAAAACAAAAACAAAAAACAGCTCCTCCCCTCCACCACTAGACCTTGAGTGGTGGTCTATTCCTTCGAACGAAACTATTCATAACGGAGGTGCAATCTGCTCATAGCGCCCATAAGATAAAAGAACCCACGGTAATACGACAAGAGAGTTGTCACTGGTACAATTCTGTGGAGAAAAAAAAAAAAAAAATCCACTATGATTGGAAAACAAATACAGGTAGCTGTTCCATGTGGAGATCTACCCGAAATTCTCAAGGAGAAATCTCTTGTGACAACAGAGTAATACAATACAATACAATACTATGCAATACAAGCTTTTGTGCCTTAGAAGGACAGACAGTCAGATGGAAAGTGTGGCTAAAATCCCCTTGACTGCCACAGCACGTAGTACTTACGTCCAAAGTGACGTCACTGATGACACTGATTCATCGAAAGAAGAGAAATGACTCCCTGCAAGGCTGAAAATTTCACACGTTTTGATCTAGAGTGGTATATCTATCTCCAGACCATTTTCTACGAATTACTCGTATTAATTAAGACAGCAGTAAAAACGCTTGGGTTGACTGACAATGATTATCATACATACAAGCTTGCAATCAGAACACTGCTCACAGTTGCTTCAACAGGAGTTTTTTGGGTTTTTTTTTTTTTTTTTTTTTGCTTCATTCAGACCGTGCTTCAAGTGAAAGCGAGAGCATCAATTGAGAGACTGAACCCTCCAAGGAGATGTTCCGTGCAATTCCCTGAACGTTGAAAGCAGTGAAGAATTAACCCAAAATATTCTTAACGCGGAGTTAGCGCAGTTATAGAACCAAGGCGCACTTCACAGACTCTGAGCTGTGTGACTCTGCAACCTCTCTCAAAGGAGACGGTCTTCTTTCTGTGACGTATAATTATATGACGTGTTCATCTAGTGACGTGTTCATTCTGTGACGTATTCGTCCTGTGACGTGTTTTTCCAGAGAAAACACTGTCTACAAGAACTGAAATATTATGTATGGAGAAGAGGACTTCAAGTATGAACGTGGTGGGTTCTCAAGTTGACAATGAGGCTGTCACTGTAAAATCAATGAAAAAAATGATTTATAAGACACTGGGAATTTATTTTGAGATACTTTTTTCCAATAGCGCGACGCATATACATGCTTGTACGTCATCGAAGATTTTTCTTCTTTTTTTTCTTTTCTCTCTTCCCCCCCCCCCCCCCCCCCGAACTGCTCAAGAAATCAGAAACGCTGCCTTTCTAGAGGTTTTGGTTTGTTTTGTTTTTTTGTTATTTTTTTTCCAAATGTAAATGTCGCATGTTGTGTAACTCTCAGGAGACTGGTCATTTTTGAATGTTTGTCAGTTGAGAGTTATGTGAAAATAATTTTGACGATTTTGTGTTAATTATAATTGTCTTTACTCAGTGTCTTTGCATATTTTGACCAAAAAGAGGAGGATTACAACAATTATTGCAAGACAATAGTCGGTTGTCAGCTGAAGTAGGCTGGGCAGGTGGAGAAAGTTGTAGTGGTATGATTCCTCATGCACGGATTTTTTTTTTTTTTTTTTTTTTTTTTTTTTTTTTTAAGCAAAGCAATGAATTGTTGTTCGTTTAGGACTTGTGTGTGTGTGGGGGGGGGGGGGAGTGTAAGAGCTCTGTGTGTGTGTGTGTGAGAGAGAGAGAGAGAGAGAGAGAGAGAGAGAGTTTGTGGGGTGTGTAAGAGCTCTGTGAGAGAGGGAGACAGAGATTTTCTTCTCTTTTTTTTCTTTTCTTTGATGTACATTATGCAAACAAAGATTATCACATATGTTACATTACATTACATGTACATGTACATATTTTGTAGTACCTCTAAGTCGTGTGTGCACATGTGCATTAAAAGATACTCACAACACACACACACACACACAAAAAAAACAAGACGTGTTTGTCATAAGACTTTTTTTTTTTTTTCTTTTCTTTTTTTCTTCTTTCTTCGCTTCTCTCTTTCCTTTCCTGTATATGTTTGTTTGATTCGTAAGTTCCCTTTGTTCTTTTCACAAACAACGCCGGTGTACTTTGTCCTTACTTTGCGTGTGTGATTTTGTTTGTTTGTTTGTTTGTTTGTTGTTGTTTTGTTTTTTTATTGCTGTTCCACACTGCTACAAAACCTGAAAGTAATGGTATTCAGTCATTCTACATGCGGTGCCTTTCCCACTGTCAGATCAGAATTGAACCCCAACACCAGGTGCCCCCCTTTGACCCTCCTCAAACCACAACTCCCTCCCCCCCCACCCTCCCCTGCCCCCCGCCCCCCCATTCCCCACCCCCCTCTCGCCCTTCTATACACCAACTCTCTCTCTCTCTCTCTCTCTCTCTCTCTCTCTCTCTCTCTTCAAAAGACTATATCATAAACATCTAATGTCAGAGCTAATTTCTACGAATCCTTGAAATTACTGAGACTGATAAACAAATGATGTATTCTCAATATCCTTGTCTATTTGTCTATCTCCTTTCCTCCCTTCCTCTTTTCTTCCCTCCTCCCTCTCTTCCTGTCTCTCACTCTCTCTCTCTCTCAACAGTTTTCCTCTCTCCTTCCTCGTATCTCTTCCTCTCTTACCTTCTTCTTCCCTCTCTCCTTCACGCAAAAGCAATGTTATTTTGTGGGGAACTGTGTATTTTCTATGCCATTTATTGTTCTTGTTATTGTTGCCATGCAAAGTGGGTTTGTTTGTTGTTTTTTTTTTCCTTCTTTTTTCAGTCTTCTTGTATTTCCTAGATTAGTTTATACGTTTTCTTTACGAGGGTAGGATGAAAACAGGCCGATAAGTGCCTATTCCTTTTCCCTCAATAAAAAAAAGTTTCGATTTCGATTTCGATTTCCCCCCCTTCTGCATTTATTGTGCACACGCAATAGGCAATGCCAATTTCAGAATGGAAGCGTGATAGTCAGTAGCGTCCGACTATGACCATCAAAACAGCAGAGGAGGCAACTGCTGTCCGGACTATCTGGGCTAGAATCGGATTATTGTGGGAGAGTGTCTTGCCCAGGTGTACATCCCCACTCTCTCGGCCAAGGATGTTTTAGGACAGTCGGCGCTGGGATGGTTCCCAAAGGTCAGCTAGCCCTCAAGGCTGCAGCACTGAGAGCCATCCTAGTTTGAGAGTCATATATAAAGCATGCACTCAAAACCTGACTAAGCGCGTTGGGTTATGTTATGCTGCTGTCAGGCATCTGCCTAGAAGATGTGGTGTAGCGTATAAGGGTTTGCCCGAACGCAGTGACGCCTCCTTGAGAAACTGAAACTGAAACTGATTGTCCCGATGTTCTGTTTCCTCCATGTACCAGTTAGAGTATGCCATCTGTCAGTTGTACACGTGTGGTCTTGGTGTGGACGTGGTATTGACTGACTGTAGAGTATTTCAATGTCCTGAATTTGGGGCCATATTTTGTTTTTCATGAACTGTGTTTCGTTTGGTTATCGATTTTTTTTTTTTTTAAGTGATTGATCTCCTGTTCCGAATTAACATGATTTTTGTACGTGGGGGCCTCATGCAGTGATTGAGTATATTATGTGCTCAGTGCCTGTGTACAGCATAATTATTGTAATTTTGGATGCATAATACTGCCAGCTTGTTCGTGTTTTGGTCTACTAAATGACTGGTCCAAAGGTGCCTCTTGGAGACGTGTTGTTTGTATTTGAAATGATGGTTTGTACAATGTTTGTCAGGTTCGTTGCGTAAATTTCTTTTTTTTTTTCTTTTTTTTCTTCTTTTTTCAATTTCATTTACGCCAAATTTGTATCGCCATCAACAACATGGTCATCATCATCATCATCAATCATCATTATTATCAATCGTCATCATCATTTATTGTCATTCATCATCATCATCATCATCACCATAATCCATCAGTCACCGCCACCTTCATTTTTATTTTAATCACACCAAATTTGTATCACCAGCAGTGTTGTGGTCATCATCATCATCATCATTATCATCATCATCATCATCATCATCATCATCATCATTATCACCATCATCTTCATCATCATCATCACCATCACCAACGTTGTCACAGTCATCAGTCGTCATCAGCATTAGCATCAGCATCATCATCGACATCGTCTTCTTCATCATTATCATCTCCATCATCATAAATATTAACATCATCAGCAGCAGTAATCATCATCGGTCACCACCACCACCATCATCGTCACAAACCATCATCGTCATTAACCGTTATCATAGATCACCACCATCGTCAATCTTCATCATCACCTATCACCTCCACCACCACCACCACCACCACCACCGACAGTACCACCACCTTCGTCGTCATCATCATCATCACCACCACCATCATCACCATAATCATCACCATCGTCATCACCATCACCATCGTCGTCATCATCACAATCACCACCATCATCATCACAGTCATGATCACCATCACCACCATCCCCATCATGGTCCTCATCACAATCATCATCATCACCATCACAATCATCATCATCACCATCACAATCATCATCACCATCATCATCATCATCACCACCACCACCACAATCATCATCATCATCACCGCCACCATCATCATCATCACCATCGTCGTCATCATCATTATCATCATCACCACCATCATCATCACCATCACTACCACCATCACCGCCATCATCATCATCATGGTCCTCATCACAATCATCATCATCATCATGGTCCTCATCACAATCATCATCATCATCATGGTCCTCATCACAATCATCATCATCATGATGGTCCTCATCACAATCATCGTCACCATCATCATGGTCCTCGTCACAATCATCATCATCATCATGGTCCTCATCACAATCATCATCATCATCATGGTCCTCATCACAATCATCATCATGATGATGGTCCTCATCACAATCATCACAATCATCATCATCATGATGGTCCTCATCACAATCATCGTCACCATCATCATGGTCCTCATCACAATCATCATCATCATCATGGTCCTCATCACAATCATCATCATCATCATGGTCTTCATCACAATCATCATCATCATCATGGTCCTCATCACAATCATCATCATGATGGTCCTCATCACAATCATCATCATCATGATGGTCCTCATCACAATCATCGTCACCATCATCATGGTCCACGTCACAATCATCTCAGAAGGAGGGGGCGGGGGGGTGGGGGGGGGGGAGGGGGGGGGGGGGAGGGGGGGATCACGTCGGTGATAGTAATAAGCAGAGGACCAGGCTAAAACGATGCACTGTTTAATTAATTTTTTTTTTTAAATAATAATAATTAATTGCTCCTCCATTGATCAGTTAACAGCTATGCACACGTGTACCATTTCCTTTAGTAGTCAGGTTATGTTGTCGTCTGTTGGCCTCAGGACGCGGAATTTTTGCTGTTTCGTTGTTGTTGTTGTTGTTGTTGATTGTCACAAGAATGGTGTTATGTTGCTATGCAGTGGTTGTATGTCACGCCTCGTGTAACCTACCTACCTACCTACCTACCTACCTACCTACCTGACTCTCCAAGAACCACCCAGTGACCACAAGGGAAATAAACTATAGATTGTCGTTCGTGTATTCTCTTTTTTTTTCTTTTTCTTTTTTTTTTTTTTTTTTTTTTTTTTTTAGCATACATGGTTTCACAAATTCTAAGAACGTCTGGGAAACTGGCAAGAGAAATATCTATGGCTTGTTGTTCGTGTACTCTCTGTATTCTCTCTGTCTGTCTGTCTGTCTGTCTGTCTGTCTGTCTGTCTGTCTCTCTCTCTCTCTCTCTCTCTCTCTCTCTCTCTCTCTCATCCTTGATAACACCACAAAGGAAAGTCGCTTTGACAATGTTAAAAACAGCTAATCTTCGATAATAATATTATCACAAAAGGAAGATACCAACACTAGACAAAACTTAGAAGCAAAGCCTTAATTGTAAGTAATACGACAAGGAAAACTATCTTGATTTTAATAACGTTACATGTAATCTCTTTGATATAACACCCAGAAAAATACTACTTTTTTTTCTTTCAGTTTGATCAACTCAATAGACTACTGTTGCTGCGTAGACACTTGTTTCTCATCTCTCTCCTCGGGTTATTTTCAGCGATTCTGTGAGATCCTAGATTCGCACGAGAAAAACATGTATAGTATACATTCGATGGTGCCATTCTATGGCATTGAGGAAGGTGGCAGAATGGTTAAGACGCTCAGCTGCCAATACAGAGAGTCCGTGAGGGTGTGGGTTCGAATCCCGCTCTCGCCCTTTCTCCTAAGTTTGACTGGAAAATCAAACTGAGCGTCTAGTCTTTCGGATGAGACGATAAACCGAGGTCCCGTGTGCAGCACTGAAAAAGAACCCATGGCAACGAGAGTGTTGTCCTCTGGCGAAATTACGTAAAATGAAATCCACTTTCATAGGTACACAAATATGTAAGCATGCACTCAAGGCCTGACTAAGCGCGTTGGGTTATGCTGCTGGTCAGGCATCTGCTCAACAGATGTGGTGTAGCGTGTATGGATTTGTCCGAACGCAGTGACGCCTCCTTGAGAAAGTGAAACTGAAACTGAAACTGGTGCCATTCTGTTTCCAGTATATGTTTTCATAATAATAAATAATAAAATGTAGGCTTATATAGCGCAATACCCCCATCTCAGATGGGGCTCGCCGCGTTTCACCAAAAAAAAAAATATATATATACAAATTTAAAACTAAGTGTCGTAAAATATGTACAAAGTCTATTAAGTTTCGCATGACAATGGCTAAAATATGCATTTTTACATTGACTGAAGCGATATGCCTACTTTAATCGTGTATTTCATCAAGTGTTTGAAATTCCGCAGTTTCCAATTGGATACAAAGATAAAGTTTTATTGTATTGTATCGTTTTGTATTGTATTGTATTGTGTTGTGTTGTGTAGTGTCATATTGTACTGTGTTGTATCGGGTCACAATCCTGGTATCTGCTTTACCAATACCGTGTTTGTGGAGGTACCGAAGGGTACATGTGTGTATGTTGGGAGGAGATGGGATTGTAGGGGGGTTGGGGGAAGAGGGGGGGGGGGGGGGGCGGGGGGGGGCGGGGGGGGGGGGGGGGGTTGGCATGGATGTTTCTCAAGAACCTCAGAGTGTTTCTTTTTGAACTTTTTTTTTTTTTTTTTTTTTTTTTTTTAAGATAAATAGTAGATGAAATGTGTTTTTTGTAACTTCATAACTTGCCATTCTCTCTCTCTCTCTGTCTCTCTCTCTCTCTCTCTTTCAAATTTTGTTTAACAAATCAAGTAATAAAACCTTTTTTGGACTTTGTTTATATTTTTGTAAATGATGTATACTTGTGTCCATTTACTGTAAGTGGCGTATGCGTGTACGTGTGAATGGTGTGAGTGTGTGTGTGTGTGTGTGTGTGTGTGTGTGTGTGTGTGTGTGGAGAGAGAGAGAGAGAGAGAGAGAGAGAGAGGGTGGGTATTATGGGGAATGGATGAAAGATGGGGGCGGGGGGGGGGGGGTGAGAGGGGAGCGACGGACATAGAAGCCTATTAGTTTCCCCAATCACTGTTTTCAAACCAAAAAAGTATTCTCAAACAGAACAGTCGAACAAACACGCAAACAAAGAATCGGTAGCTTGAGAAAGAGAACAAAGGTCTGGTTGTCAAGACAGTAAATTGACTCTAATGGGCTGGCAGATGTGGTGTAGCGTATATGGATTTGACCGAACGCAGTGACGCCTCCTTGAGCTACTGATACTGATACAGTGTACACGGTACATGGCACTCACTATTTGTTCCAGTGTGGATACCTCACCTCACCTCAGGCCCATTACTACAGAGTAGTCGTTAGGGGAAACCTGAGGACCGCAGACGCAACCTCCCTTCTCCATCTGTCTCTGTCAGCAGCCGCCGGCAGCAGCTCACGTGTATGGAGTCCGGTCCATTCTTTGATGTTCTCATGCCAGTTCTTCCGCTGTCTTCCTCTTCTTCTCCCGCCCTCGATGGTGCCTTGCATGATTGTTTTGGACAGACTGGTGTGTCGAGTGTCATATCAGCTTGCGTCTCTTCACAGTTGAAAGGAGAGGTTCCTGGGGTCCAGCAAGGTTCTTTCAGTAATAATATTAGTATCAACATCAACAACAGCAACAACAACAACACGATAAAGTGAAAAGAAATGCTGACTCTTGTTCCAAGTTTGTTTGTTTGTTTGTTTGTTTGTTGTTGTTGTTGTTGTTTTTTGGGGGGTTATGGACAAAATGATGGTACGTTATCACGCATAAGTAATTGGTCACATACACACTTACTGATTTTTTTTTTTTTTTAATAGAAAATACATAACATTTTTGTCGTAAGATACGCACATAACTAATTAGATGTGCAATGATTTCACTGCATTGATAAGTACATCCAACAGTAATTATACCGACCAAAACTAAAGCCTTAAAGTGGTCCCTTGTCCTCGTCTAGGCTGTAATCAGCATGCTTTTTTTTTTTTTTTATAGTATGACGAAAACTATGGAATGATGTCTCAATACAAGAACAAATGGATGCACCCCCGCTCCAAGCAGTGGCACATGGTGGACAATGTGATTGTCCGGCAGAGGGACAGAGGTGATGTTTCCATTACACGCTGCATGAGAGGAGCAGTCTGTTGGTCGGACCATCGCCTGGTACGCAGCAAGATGAACATCAGACTTGCACGTAAGCTCCAACCAGCCAGGCAGAAACCCCCTACGAAGCTGAACATCCACCGCCTCCTATCACCAAGGACGTGCTGCAGCAGCAAATCCAAGCAGCTCTCCAAGAAATTCCTGCATCGACTGATGCAGAAGAGGTATGGAGCACCTTTAGAGATGTTGTGTACACAGCAGCAGCTGACACACTGGACTTTGTACAGAGGAGCCACAAAGACTGGTTTGACGAGAACGACTCTGGAATCTCCAAGCTGCTGAACACACTGCATATACGGCATCAGGATCACATTTCCGATAAAGACTGCCAGAGGAAGAATAACCAGTACTTGCAAACCAAGCAACTCGTACAGAAGAGGCTGCGTGAGATGAAAAACACCTGGTGGGAGAGAAAGTCCGAAGAGCTTCAGTCCGCTGCTGATGCTCACGACATGAAGATCTTCCATGATGGTCTCCGAGCTGTGTATGGGCTGAGAGTCACAGGATCAACCCCTGTCCGAGCCTTGGACCAGACCACCCTCCTGACAGACAAGAAAGACATGCTTGCCCACTGGGCAGAGCAATTCAACACCCTCCTCAACAGGGACTCGTCTGTATCTTCCGTATCTCCCACAGCTACCAGTCAATGACTCGCTAGCTGCCCCTCCAACCAAGGCCGAGACCTGGAAGGCCCTGAAGCTGACAACGTCAGGAAAAGCACCAGGAGCGGATTGAATCCAGGCCGACATCTACAAGTATTGAGGCGAGGTGCTGATAAACAAGCTGACCGCCCTGTTCCAGTGTACCTGGGGAGGTCCCCCAGGATTTCAAGGATGCTTCAATTGTCCACATTTACAAACGGAAGGGAGACAAAACATCCTGCGATAACCACCGTGGAATCTCTCTCCTCTGCATCGCCGGCAAGATCTTCGCCCGCATCATACTGAACAGACTGGCTGACCATGTCTCCAACACAGTCATCCCTGAAGCACAGTGTGGCTTCCACTCAGGCAGGGGAACATGTGACATGGTGTTTGCCGTACGCCAGATGCAAGAGAAGTGCCGTGAGCAGAACAAGGAACTCCACATGATTTTTGCAGACCTGACTAAGGCCTTCGACACGGTGAACCGCTGTGGTCTGTGGAAGATCCTCCTAAAGTTCAGCTGCCCAGAGAGCCTAATCCAGCTGATTGCGTCATTCCACGATGGCATGCAGGCGAGAATACTGACATGTCAGATGTTCCCTATGGTAAATGGAGTGAAGCAGGGCTGCGTCCTGGCACCCACACTGTTCTCCATTCTCTTCTCTGCCATGCTGATTGACGCCTTCTAAGGCTGTGACCAGGACATCTACATTCAGTTTCGCACAGATGGCAAACTTTTCAACTTGCGTCGACTCCACGCTAGGTCCAGGGTGTTTGAGGTACTGTTGAGAGAGTTCCTCTTTGCTATGACTGCGCGCTTGCTGCACGCGCCCATGAGGACATGCAGTTCATTATGGACAGGTTCTCAACCTCCTGCAGGTGCCTTGGACTCACCATCAGCCTCAGCAAGACCGAGGCCATGTATCAACCAGCTAGCTCACAGAACGCCAGTGCCTCCCCCCCCACCTGCAATCAAGATCGATGACACAGATCAAGTCAGTCGACAAGTTTTGCTACCTGGGCAGCACCCTATGCAGCAACGGAGCCCTTGATGCAGAAGTGACGCTGCGCATCGCCAAGGCCAGCTCCGCCTTTGGCAGACTCAACAACAGGCTGTGGAACAACAAAGGCAGCTCAACACCAAAATCAAAACCTACAGAGCTGTTGTGCTGACCACCTTGTTGTACTGCTGTGAAACATGGACGACGTATCGCTGTCACATCCAACAATTTGAGCAGTTTCACCAGAGATGCCTATGAAAGATCCTCGACATAAAGTGGCAAGACAGGGTCTCCAACCTCCAGGTTCTAGAGAGGAGCGGCCTGCCCAGCATCGAAAGCCTGCTGATCCAGTGCCAGCTACGCTGGACAGGACACGTTGTCCACATGACAGACAGCAGGATCCCGAAGATGCTACTGCATGGCCAGCTGAAGGAAGGCCACTGCGAACTTGGAAGACCCTGCAAGCGCTTCAAGGTCATCTTGAAGACAAATCTCAAAGTCTGTGACATAGACATCGTTTCCTGGGAAACTGATGCCCTTGACCACTCTCGCTGGAGGATGCTGTGCTCTAGAGGCATAAAGACGTTTGAAAACAAGAGAATGCAGGCCATTAAGGAGAAGCGTTAGCGAAGGAATCAGGGCTCATCTTCTGGAGACGTTTTCCCTTGCAACACCTGTGGGAAGTGCTGCGCATCCAGAATCGGCCTCTTCTCCCAAATGAGGACACACACCAACAGATAAGCCTGCCTGTCTATTCATCCGTCGGTCCGACGGGAGACTCCATCATAGTTGGTTGGTTGGTTGGTTGGTGGACTGGTTAGTTAGTTGGTTAGTTAGTTGGTTGGTTGGTTGGCTGGTGGTTGGTTGGTTCGTTAGTCAGTTGTCTGTGTATTTATGTATGTATATATGTATGTATGTACGTAGAGAGAGTTACCACTCTTTAACTCACTCAGTACGGCCAGTCCTCTCTTCTCCTCTACACAGACCCCTCGGATGTCCAGTGGGTGTCTCAATGACCCAACCTTTAGCTTCCGTCGTCAGAATTGTGGTATTCTTTGTCAACATTCACCTCTTCTGTATGAGAGCTTTCCACTTGTAATATTTTGATGGTGGTACTTGGGGTGAAACGCTGTTAACGTCTTCTCTTTCGCCGTTCGTATGGAGAGAGTTAATCCTTTACTCTCCTAGCCTTATTATTCTCTAATATGTATGGATGTATGTATTTCCTTATTCATTTCCTTATCTACTTCATTGTTTATTCAATTATTTATTTATTTACGTTTAAGGACGGTTTTCCCTGACTGGACAATTCGTGACCTCAACACTTCTAGTAATTTCTTCTCCACCATTTGTGTTCGTCGCTGTGTGGTCACAGTCCACAGATGCAGAAGTGGGCTGAGAGCAGAGTTGAGAGGCAACACGAACACAACCAGTGCTCCGTGTATCTTGTCAAGCACACTTCCACCGCTACTTGAAGTCATGACTGCAACCAGTCCCAAGCAAAACCAGCAAAATACATCAGTGACTGTTAGTTTTCCCATGAGGTGGGCCGAAGAATAGCATGGTCTTTTTGTGGGATCCAGTACCATTCTGTACTTAGGTATTCGTTTGAATATCAGAACTTGACCAGTAACGACCATTAAACACACAATACAGTTGACTGCTACGATGACGGTGAACCATCGAAAGTGTTGTTCAGAGTGATGGTGGTCGAATAAAGCCAGACGACAAAGACCAGACTGATCAGTGAGGCCCCAGTGAGACAGTCCTGGAAGAAACGGTACCAACGACAACAGTGATCCAACCAACCAGATACATGCGCAAGTTACAGCTGTTACTTTGTCATTACAATTCCTCTGTGAACCTTCCGGAAAATAAAGAACCGTAAAAAGATCCAAAATGATGAACCAGATTATGAAAACTGAAACTTCATTGGATAGCAGGGAAAGAAAACCAGATATCTTGCACACGGCACCAGTGATCCACGTATTTTCATGCAGAATGTATGTTTCACGAAATATGATGTCTGCCACCACAGTGATACAAACATGGAAACCCATACACCCATTAGCAAATTGTAGGTGGCTTATGGTCACGACGAAACTGTTTTTGAAAATGTTGTTGAATGCAAAGGAATGTACGAAACATAACAAATTCCCCAAAATGGCGGATACACTGAGCAACCAAAAGAAAACCGAAAAGACTTTACTTGGTATCAAGGCTGAACATGAGGGGAAAGTAGTGTGAGGTGCTGTACATTTTATTTTCTTCGATTGTCTTGGCAGCAAATATTTACAGCACACTCTGTAGTTTGACGAAAGTATTGTGTCCACATTACTTGACCGTGCCCACAGATCTGAAGGAAATGTTTTAACTGGATTCCGCCTAATGTCCAGTTCAGTCACGTGTGGGATATGTTTGAAGCCCCAAATTCCAACAGTTTCAATGGAAGAAAAGGACGTGTTGAAGTGTTTCACATTAGGTAGGTACACTGTTAACACATTGCTAAGTGTTTCCAAACGTGTTTTTGATATATCCATATGTTCCAATAAGTAATGAGTATTCCTCAGGGATGTGATTTGGCTGAGGGGGTTGTCATTTAGTCGCAGGATTCGTAAATTTGGAAACTCGAGAACAACAGCCATGTCAAGAGTTCTCAGCTGATTATTGCCAAGATCGATGTACTGCAGGTTGGCAAGCCTACCACTGGAAATATTAACAAGTGAGCATTCCGACAACCTCAGACGGATAAGATACGCATTTTTACTCAAATCACTCACTGACATCCTTGAACCTGCAGCGTCCATGAACCGAAGATGGGGGAAGAGCTCAACAGTGAAAGAGCGACTGCACAGGAACGAGTGACCTTGACATACACAACCTCGAGGACAGGTCATGTCACACATCCATTCATCATCTCGTTGTGGGCACTGACCCCAGCCATCACAGAGATGATCTGCGTGCACACAGACTCTGGAAGCTCGACACTGGTATAAACCAGGACACGTCACTGTCTCACAGTCTTTCTCGTCCTCTCCATAAGTACAGTCACTGAACCCATTGCATCGGGTGTAGACAGGAAGACAGTTCAGTAACTGAGCTGTGCATTGGTAATGGCTGCCAGGACAATGATCACCAGTTGTCATCACCTGCTGTGTGAAGTATCCACTACCGTCGAGGTTGATGTAAAATCGGTGCTCTGTGTCCTCATCGTTGACCGGAGTGCAACTGGGACACGGATTCATCCAGTCTTCAGGGCAGGTCATCTCATCAGAATCATCCAGACAGTCTGAATAGTCGTTACATCGCTGACTGTGCAATACGTGTTGGTTACTAGAGCACAGAAACCCATGACGTACAGGGTGCTCACAAAATGATTCGTCACTGTTATCTGGACAGTCCTGCCTGAAGTCACAGACTAGGGTGTACTGCACTGAGGTGAACCCGTCGTCACAAGTGAACAAGGCGTAGCTTGTGAAAGTCAATTTCTCTTCTGAAATCGTCCTGGAAACTTCATGGGCGGTGACGTTTTGGAGTGTGCAGTGCGGGGAATGTTTCGATTCGCGGCAACGACTTTTGGCGTCACACGACAGAAACCTGTGCGTCGTGCTGTTACTGTTTGGACACACAAATAAAAGCTGCGATGTATCTGGAGAAACGGACTGGTTTAAATGTGACCCAGCGTGTACAAGTAACGAGGAATGCGGCGTGGGTGACTGTAACTTTATTTCACACAGTGCGCTCATGGTGACCAAAAAACTGATGTCATGAATGATTCGCAAACGGCCGGTTGAGAAATACGATGGATAAAGTAAAGCGGACCTAACCACCCGCCCTGGTGCGTACTGTTTGATGAGTCTAGTGTGGTTCGTGTGGTAGATCAAGGTGTTGTCAGACCACTTCCGAAACCTGCTGTATATAAAGACCACTTTGTGCCACCCAGAACTGTAACCGAAAGCAGTGCTGTAGCTATAAAACTTTCGAAATATTTGAAGAGAGTCTTCGACTTCCTGTTTTGCTTTCATCGAAGCCAATTCCCCGCCGAACCTCTTGCAATAGTAGGCCAATACTGGAATGCGGGATTTTTCAGTTGCCGTGATTAATTTGAAACATTTGTTCCGTGAAGTCACTAAACCCTGACACTCAGGACTGCTGGAGGTACAGTGCTCTGTTTCATCCCGTCCGTCCTCACACTCTGGTTTTTGATTGCAGCGTAGGTGACTGCCAAACTCTGAGTAATGTATTACTGAGCAGTTAAACAAACCACTGGGCAGTTTCGGCGGCTGGTGATTCACTGGCACCACGGCGAAATACATCTTCAGTTCAAAATTGCTGTACTTGTTTTCAAACGCAATTTGAAGACAGGTGGTGACGAAGACGGAGGCCGGGGAAAAAGAATCGATGCACACACGTGCAACATTTTCGCGTGATGTATTTGGTTTTCTGTAAATGACTTTTAACCGCCATTCATCAGTACACGGATGTGGAGAAACCATCTGCTCAATACTGATCATGAAGGCAGTTGTGAAGGGTGCCCTTAGTTCTGTCCTGATGTACCCATTCAGATCATGCGTCACATGTCTTGAAATAAATCTTAGAGCCACGTTCTTGCTTTCCCTCGGCTTGATGTCAAGTTGAACGATGTATCTATTCAGGGAGGCTTTACGCAAACAGTTGTCATCCGAATAGTAAGCCACTTCTTCAAGCAACAGATCGTGGCAGCGTAATTCTCTACTCACTGGCTGAGAAGTGTCGTCCAAAACGCACGTCTGAATTGTAGACGACACAGGGACCTGCTCAGCGTTCCTCCTGCTACAAGGAGTGGTTTTTGGATGTCGCCACCACTCCAAGTTACAGCAATACGACATTCGTTGAACGTGGACGCGTGCGAATACGCCTGATGCTGTCTGCACGCGCAGTTTACAGAAAGTGGTGATGTTGTTGCAAAGTCCGTACACCACTCCCACGTCGGCTGTAGCAATTCTTAGTCTGTCTACGTCACTGCATTCTGCTTCTGTGAGGTGTAACATGATGGGGGTTGTGTCGCTTCCGTTCATGAGGGAATGAGCATCTGGACACAGGTCGTTGATCTTCAGAGAGCTAGCGAAAGTGTTCGTGTTGCTCCCGTTCCCGTCGTTCTGATCCACGTTGCCTAGAAAGATGAAATGGAATACCTCTCTCTCTCTCTCTCTCTCTCTCTCTCTCTCTCTCTCTCTCTCTCTCTCTCCTCCCCATCTGTGTGTGTGTGTGTGTGGGAGGGAGGGGTGGGAGAGGAGGGAGTGCTAAGTGGAGTGATGGCCTAGAGGTAACGCGTCCGCCTAGGAAGCGAGAGAATCTGAGTGCGCTGGTTCGAATCACGGCTCAGCCGCCGATATTTTCTCCCCCTCCACTAGACCTTGAGTGGTGGTCTGGACGCTTAGTCATTCGGATGAGACGATAAACCGAGGTCCCGTGTGCAGCATGCATTTAGCGCACGTAAAAGAACCCACGGCAACAAAAGGGTTGTTCCTGGCCAAATTCTGTAGAAAAATCCACTTCAATAGGCAAAACAAATAAAACTGCACGCAGGAAAAAATACCAAAAAAAAAAAAAAGGGTGGCAGCCCGAAATTCACACAGAGAAATCTGATTTGATAAAAAAGAAATACAAATACAACAGTTATGGGTGGGTGATGGGGAAGGGGGTGGAAGGGGAAGGGTAGCTGGGAATGGAGGGGAACGTGTAGAAAGAAGGAAGTTGGAAAGGGAAGAAGGGAATTAGTAACCTCTCTCTCTTGGGAAGCTAACTATCTTGACAGAAAGAACACCTCCCCCCTAATCGAAGGAATGCCCCATTGCTGCTTTGTCCCCATCTCATAGATATGATGTATTATGTTAACAAAAGCGTTTTTGTTAAGCACCTAGAGCAGATTTCTGGATAGTGTGCTATATAAGTATCCATTCTTCTTCTTATTATTATTATTATCTCTTTATCCCCAGGGGTTGGGTAAGGGAATAGTGAATGATGAAAAGTAGCATACAATATGTATACATATGTGTGTGTGTGTGTGTGTGTGTGTGTGTGTGTGTGTGTGTGTGTGTGTGTGTACTATCCATTGATTTAAGTCCAGGAGCCGTTCTAGTCTTTGCACTTGAAATAACAACATCATCAACAACAACATCATCAACAACAACAACAACACCAACAAAAACTCTTTCAAATAATGTTTCTGGTTCTTTGACATTCACATACAGTTTTTCGTCTACGAAGATGGGGTCTTCTCTGCACACTGTCCAAACTTTCCCCCCAAACACTCTCTGACGACCAGGTCAGCTACACAAAAGACGACACTTGCTGTTTGGAACCACGTCTCCTCCTGGTACTGAAACTCTCGTAGGCGGGCGCAGTAGCCGAGTGGTTAAAGCGTTGGACTTTCGATCTGAGGGTCCTGGGTTCGAATCACGGTGACGGCGCCTGGTGGGTAAAGGGTGGAGATTTTTACGATCTCCCAGTTCAACATATGTGCAGACCTGCTTAGTGCCTGAACCCCCTTCGTGTGTATATGCAAGCATAAGATCAAATACGCACGTTAAAGATCCTGTAATCCATGTCAGCGTTCGGTGGGTTATGGAAACAAGAACATACCCAGCATGCACACCCCCGAAAGCGGAGTATGGCTGCCTACATGGCGGGGTAAAAACGGTCATACACGTAAAAAGCCCACTCGCGTATATACGAGTGAACGTGGGAGTTGAAGCCCACGAACGCAGAAGAAGAAGAAGAAGAAGCTCTCGTAAACTTCCGTCAGACGTTGATGGTAAGGCAACAGTAGACCGCAGCTCGGTCGAAGATCGCTCAGGAAGCGAGAGAATCTGAGTGCACTGGTTCCAATCACACCACAGTCGCATTTATTTTTTCCCCCCTCCACTGGACCTTGAGTGGTGGTTTCGACGCTAGTCATTCGGATGAGACGATAAACCGAGGTCCGGTCCCGTGTGCAGCGGCATGCACTTAGCGCACGTAAAAGAACCCACGGCAACAAAAGGGTTGTCTCTGGCAAAATGCTGTGGAAAATCTACTTTGACAGGAAGACAAACAAAAAAAAAAAAAAAAAAAAAGAAAAGAAAAAAAAAGTAGCCAAGTGCTCAGCTGGCTCCTTACCGTAGTTCAGCTCACAGCACATGCCGTAAAGCAGACGACAGTTTCACTACAGTGACCGTGTCCAACCATTGACACGAGGAGGTAACTCTTGTCGCGCAATGCTGTTGAAACTCGAATTTGAACTGAAAGCTGTTGAGTGTCCACTGGTCACTTTCCGAGGTGCTGCTCTCAAGCACACATCGAGCGTGTCGCACACACTGGCCGCTGCCTAATATTCTACTACACTGCTTTCTTCTTCTCGTCTTCTTCTTATCTTGTTCATAACTATTGTAGAAATAAAACAAAAGAAAAACACTCTGTGACTGGCCTCTACATGTTCCTGTCCTGCCCGTGGATTTTTTTAATTTATTTTTTTATTTATTTTTTTTTTTATCGTATACTGTTTAAATGAGTAAATCAGTAGTTCTTTTGTACCGTCCCTTTAATCTACCGCTAGGGTTATTACAACACGGCTACAAAAAAACGACAACAAAAACAACAACAACAACAAAAACTGCAGGAGGGGGACTGGTTAAGAGTGCTTTCTTTTCTTCTTCTTTTTTTTTAACGACGGGCGCAACAGCCGAGTGGTTAAAGCGTTGGTCTTTCAATCTGAGGGTCCTGGGTTCGAATCTCGGTAACGGCGCCCGGTGGGTAAAGGGTGGAGATTTTTCCCGATCTCCCAGGTCAACATAATTATGTTGTGCCTGAACCCCCTTCGTGTGTATACCGCAAGCAGAAGATCAAATATGCACGTTAAAGATCCTGTAATCCATGTCAGCGTTCTGTGGGTAATAGAAACATGAACATACCCAGCATGCACGCCCCGAAAGCGGAGTATGGCTGTCAGTCTTCATAGCGGGGTAAAAACGGTCATACACATAAAAACCCACTCGTGTACATACGAGTGAACGTGGGAGTTGCAGCCCACGAAGAAGAAGACAAAGAAGATTTTTTTTTTTTTTTTAAACCACCCTCATCAGTAAAACCACGTCACCCCGACAATTCAGTAATGACGACAATACAATACTTATGACGTAAAACGGACAGGACATACTACTGACCATGCTCCAAAGTTACATACGTAAACATGAAAGATGAGAATGAACGATGAAGAACACAGTGACCTCCGGCATGCCGATCGAACAGCAACTGGTTGTCAAGGGACGACTTCCCTTGAAAGATACGGGAAAGTCCTAGACAAGCGAGGTCGTAGAACAGCAACTTCCGTACGGGTCTTAACTCACTCCCTACTAATTACCTGATATCAAGTAATGGCAGGCGAGAGCGTTGCCTACTGATGACCGCTAATGCAAATCTGATTAAATGAAAATGGGATGAATCACTCTGGGACGGACACTCACTCAGTCTGGCTCCGCGACAAAGCCATTATTGTCGTTAGTAGGGGGTTTAGTAGGTGGTGTCCTAAGTACGTTAAATCAGAACAGGCACCACTGAACACCACCTAAGTGACTCAGCAGCAGTGCAGGGTCTCCTCTGGTGTGTGGCCTCCTAGCGACCTAACATCGATGGTTTCCTGCGGACTGCCGACGCTGGAACTGCGACGGACGAACCCGGGTGTGGCCGTGTATGGGGGAATCTAACTGAGCGGAGTGGGAGTAATGCCACTGAAACGGTGCAGATGATGGGGCAGCAAAAAAAAAAAAAAAAAAAAAAAAAAAAAAAAGATGAATCATTTGCACAGCTTAACTCTCTCCATACGAACGGCGAAAGAGACGACGTTAACAGCGTTTCACCCCAATTACCATCATCAAAATATTACAAGCGGAAGGCTCTTGTACTGAAGAGGTGAATGTTGACAAAGAATACCACAATTCTGACGACGGAAGCTAAAGGTTGGGTCATTCATTCAGACACCCACTGGACATCCGAGGAGTCTGTGTAGAGGAGAAGAGAGGACTGGCCGTACTGAGTGAGTTAACGCATGGTCAAAACTGTACAATATGATGCTAACGGGTCGCGATGATGATGATGATGATGACGATGATGATGATGATGATAAAATGAATAGTTTACACACATGCACTCATACTATGTATCAAATCAGTGTTCAAGTAAAAACAAAACAGAACAACAACAAATAATAATAATAATAATAACAATAAAATAACGAATGAAGCTGTTGCGCACCATACATTGGCGCGCTCACCTGTCAACTGGAAGGCAACACGGATGGCTCATAGTACAGGTCTAAACGTAATAACTGTATTTTCAATGGAGTTCCTGGAGACAAATTGAAAGCAATGGAAATTTTCAGGCCATAATCCAGGACGTATTCTTCTCCTCCTCCTCCTCCTTCTTCTTCTTTTCCTCCTCCTTTTTCTTCTTCTCCTTCTCCTCCTCCTCTTCCTCTTCCTCCTCCTCCTTCTCCTTCTTCTTCTTTTCCTCCTCCTTTTTCTTCTTCTCCTTCTCCTCCTCCCCCTCTTCCTCCTCCTCCTCCTCCTCCTTCTTCATCTCCTCCTCCACCTCCTCCTCCTCCTTCTTCTTCTTCGTCCTCCTCCACCTCCTCCTCCTCCTTCTTCTTCTTCCTCCTCCTCCTCCTCCTTCTCCTCCTCCTCCTCCTTTTTCTTCTTC
>NC_134905.1:22032252-22044752 GCF_041734735.1 Babylonia areolata
GAAGTTCCTGTTTGAACAAAAAATGATAATAATGACAGATCTTTTGTTGGGTCGAATATCAGATCAAAGTTGCAAGTTTAGAGAATACAAAAAATATAGATATAACAGTAAATGCATTATACTCAATACATAAAAAGCTTGGATTTTTTTTTAAAGTGTATCACAAGTGAATCTTGAAAGCCTTGCCTCTCTTGTTCACATTGTAACAAATCTTGACAGCTGCAGCCAGTTTCTCGCCAATAGAACAATGACTAACCTTTACCCCCTGACCGAGTTTGAAGTGAACAAGTCCTATGTGTTGTTTCGACATGAACCGAAGCCTGTGACAGAGAGCTTCGTTTCTAAAGTATTTAATAATAATAATGGTATTTATATAGCGCTGAATCTTGTGCATTGACAAATCAGAGCGCTTTCGCACCAGTCATTCTCA
Organism: Babylonia areolata; assembly: GCF_041734735.1. Taxonomy (NCBI): domain Eukaryota; kingdom Metazoa; phylum Mollusca; class Gastropoda; order Neogastropoda; family Buccinidae; genus Babylonia; species Babylonia areolata. The sequence continues at coordinate 22,032,683 of NC_134905.1, forward strand.
CACACGCATAAATCTAAAACTGGAGAAACTGAAGACAAGGAAGAAGCAGGGAAGGGAGGCTACTTTGGGAAGAGGTGGGTTTTAAGGCCAGACTTGAAAGAGCTGAGTGTGGAGACTTGACGAAGCGAAATAGGAAGTTCATTCCAATTGCAAGGTCCAGTGACAGAGAAAGAACGGCGGCCAACAGTCGAGAGTTTGAATCTGGGTATTTGTCGCTGAGGAGCGTTTTTCACACAGAAATTCGGTGGTGTACCCCTCCACTTCCGTGCTTGGGGTGAGTCCTGTCAATGTCTTCAGTGTCGGCAGATTCATGGGGGGCTGTTGTTTGAGGGACGTGGTGGCGGTCTCCACTCTGGAGGGGACGCTCACTCAGTCTGGCTCCGCGACTAAGCCATTATTGTCGTTAGTAGGGGGCTTTGTAGGTGGTGTCCTAAGTACGTTAAATCAGAACAGGCACCACTGAACACCACCGAAGTGACTCAGCAGCAGTGCAGGGTCTCCTCTGGTGTGTGGCCTCCTAGCGACCTAACATCGATGGTTCCTTGCGCACAGCCAACGCTGAAACTGTGACGGACGAACCCGGGTGTGGCTGTGTATGGAGGAATCTAAATGAGCGGCGTGGGAGTAATGCCACTGAAACGGTGCAGACGATGGGGGCAAAAAAAAAAAAAAAAAGAAAGAAATTCGGCGGTGGAATAGTTAAAGTAGGGCCAGCAGAATTTCCTCCTGTCTTCTTGGGCGTATGGCGCTCCATTTAAGATGAGGATGTCTTTCCTGTCAACCTTGTTGATGACTGTTTGAAGCTGGGTGTAAAGTTCTTCAATACGGCCATCATCATAGTCTGATGTACAGGCATACATTTGTACAACAGTGATGCTAGATGGTTTTGGCTCAAAAAGTGGATGGTCATGATACTGTTGGAATCCTAGCATCGTCCCAGTGAAGTGTCGTTCATTTTTGTCCTTGTTGACCCCAAAACTCCCAAATCTATATGCATGTTTGTCCTCGTCTCCACTCTAGTACTTGTCTCTATCGCTGGGGCCTGGTTAACCCTTACATCACCAGCTATGTTCAAGCTGCTAACAGCTGCTAGCTGGCTAAGTCAGCTGCACAGTACAACTGGAAACTGGCTGTGCAGCAGAGCAGCCAGTGGAAACGTGGGGTGCTCGTTTTTTCGCTGCCAAGTGGCGCGAACTCTTCTCCATTGTCACTGTCAGCAGCAAAATAGTTTTCTGCGAAATGACTTTTAATTAGACTTGCAGTTTGCTGTCCCGTATAGTGTGGTCTTAAGCGAGACTGTTAATAACAATCTGAACTGGTTGAAGAACTCGCCATCGTTCAAACTAAGTATAAAAAAGCCACTGAAAAATCGCTCAAAACCGCACGAGAGTTGGTTCAACAATGTGAAGGATGTTTCTGATACATGTGGCAGGAAGTGCTGACAAAGTCTGGTTTTATTATTTGAAGAGTAGTGCAACTTAGTTAAGTCTAATGCTCAAGTAGCCGATCGGCGACAGCAGCGTTTTCCGTACAAGTCGCCGTGTGGCGACTACAGTGTCCAAAGGGTTAACGCCGGGATATCTGTATGAGAGGAGAGCGTAGAGTACAGCCTTGTCACGTAGTTCCATAACCTACTATGGACCTCCTTAGCAGCATCGTAATTATGCCACTTTTCTTCCTTCAACATCATCATCAAAACAAAACAAAAAATGTTCCCAATTCTTTGGCCCTTCACGCTCTGCTCTCGTGACTACCTCCACTTAGATTCCCGTGCACTTCCGTCTGAAGATTCGGGCTGGACTCCCGCTGTTGGTAGGACGTGGTGGCGTTCTCCAGTCTGGGGGAGAGGATGCTCACTCTTGAACTTGAACTTGAACTGGATCAGACGTTTTAGGCCTGGGAGGCCTGTTCGTCGTTCAACTGGATACAGTATACCAGCATGCGTAGCCTAATGATAGCATACTGGATCATATATGCTTGGAGAGTTGGCCCAATGAGCGTCTGACCTAGTCTTGAAGGATAACATGGTTGGGGCAGTCACAACTCTATCTGGCAAACCATTCCATATATTAACGACTCGCTCTGTAAAGAAGAAGCTGCGCACTTTCTAAGTACGATAAATCAGAACAGGCACTACTGATTACCACCGGAGTGACTCAGCAGCAGTGCAGAGTTTCCTCTGGTGTGTGGCCTCCTGGCGACCTAACACCAATAGCTCCGTATGGAATGTCGATTTTTTGGAACAGCGACAGACGAACGCGGGGTGTGGCTGTGTATTTGTGGGGACTCAAAATGAGCGGTGTGGGAATGATGCAACTGTACCGTTTTAAATGACAGGGCAGCTACGAATGACATTAGAATGGAATGAATATCATGTGACATCCAAAGATTATGATGGTCAGTCGTGTCCGACGATGACCATCAGAACAGCAGAGGAGGCAACTGCTGTTCCGACTATTTGGGCTACAATTTGATTATAGTGGAGAGTGTCTTGACCAAGTACATCCCCACTCTCTCGGCCAAGAGGATTTTAGGACAGTCGGCGTTGGGATGGTTCCCAAAGGCCAACTAGCCCACAAGGCTGCAGGACTAAGAGCCAGTGCAATTTTGCCTCCTAATTTGAGAGTCATAGTCCTTCACAAAAGACTAAGCTGTAAATGGTTTCCCATTGACTGGAGAAACCGTTGATAATACAGCTCTCACTTCGCTATTGGCCCAAATGTAAATTTATGTCAATCTGTGATATAAGCCAAGTGTTGGGCCTAAGTCATCTTTAGGTAGAAAGAAAGAAGTACTTTTTTTCTGCTTCAGACTTCTTGTTCTGTCTTCCTGACGTGCAACACGGATGCTCTGGAATCTCTCTCACTCTCTCTCTCCAGCAGCTGAGGCTCCAGACCAACTCTGACTTACTCCAGTTCGATGCACACGATTTCAATTAAGCACGAAAGCGATGGTTTGTATGATCCTCTGATGTAGAATCAAGTGTTGTCACAGCTTTTGTCTCGTGATGACGCAAGGAAAACCCATGGACCAGGTCTGTTAAAACACTGTTGTTGTTGTTGCTGCTGATGATGCTGCTGCTGTTAACTCTCTCCATACGAACGGCGAAAGAGACGACGTTAACAGCGTTTCACCCCAATTACCATTATCAAAATATTGCAAGCGGAAGGCTCTTATACTGAAGAGGTGATTGTTGACAAAGAATACCCACTGGACATCCGAGGGGTCTGAGTAGAGGAGAAGAGAGGACTGGCCGTACTGAGTGAGTTAACACTGTCAGTTGTTTCAGTAGCTTTTTATGCCAATTTTGAGTCACATAATCATTATTTGGGGATTGTCCACCATTATTCCTATACCCACCCCTACCACCCCACAAGAAGAAATGCACGAGTTATTGATGGTCTTTGGCCGGTGGTCTTGGCTTTCATTTCGTGCAAATGAATGGACAGGGATGTGTTCAATCAGCCGGCTGCTGCTGCTGTTGTTGTTTGCTCAGACCCACTGACGTTTGCATAGGGAGTGAGGAGGAGGAATGCTGTTTAATGTCCCGTCACACATATCGGCGATTGAAGACATTTTGTTAGAGTATAGATGTATACATTCGAATATTATCGTTTAGAAGAGGAGGGGTATGGGGTATGAATAGTGAATTGGGGGAAACCAGGTACATGGGGTTGGCGGGATGAAATTCGAAACAAATACACTTACAGATGATTACTTAATGGACTTCCTGAAAGAGAAGTCGCTAATCTAACAAGAGAAACAACTGATAATAAATGCATAAAGTCAAAAACATCAACCTTGTCGGTTACTTGTAATGACACACTTCCGTGCTGGTAAGCCTTCATCAAATCACAGTAAAAAAACAACAACAAAAAAACTATGTACTTTAATTGTCCCATTACTGGAGCATATGCACTTAACTCGAGAACAATATTCAGTCCGTAATATATATATATATATATATATATATATATATATATATATATATATGATAGTCAGTCGTATCCGACTATGACCATCAGAACAGCAGAGGAGGCAACTGCTGCTCCTATTATCTGGGCTAGAATTTGATTATCGTCGAGAGTGTCTTGCCCAAGTACATCCCCGCTCTCTCGGCCAAGAGAGTTTTAGGACTGTCGGCGTTGGGATGGTTCCCAAAGGCCAACTAGCCCCCAAGGCTGCAGCACTAAGAGCCAGTGCAATTTTGCCTCCTAGTTTGAGAGTCATAGTCCTTCACAAAAGACTAAGCTGTAAATGGTTTCCCATTGACTGGAGAAACCATTGATAATACAGCTCTCACTTTGCTATTGGCCCAAATGTAAATTTATGTCAATCTGTGATATAAGCCAAGTGTTGGGCCTAAGTCATAGAATTCATCGTAGAATTAAACTGAGTGAATGACTGAATAGCTGAGAAGCATGAGAGAGAAATGGAGCATAGGGTCTAGGGACGATGAGAGGTGTAATCACACTCCTCCGTGAAACACATGTTATTGATGTTGATGATGATGATGATGATACTGTGTTCATATTTATATATCTCTCGTTTGCTAAAATGTTTCGATTATTCTTTCTGCTTGGTTTGATTACGTTGAAGTAGGTACTTGTACATTGTAAATGTTAAAAAAAAAAATAAAATAAAAAAGAGAGAGAGAGAGAGAGAAAGAGGAAAATGTTCATTAAAAAAAAAAAAAAAAAAAAAAAAAAAAAGTTAGAAGTGGTCTGCAAATTGGACCTAAGTCAGAGAGAGTCCACTGACAAGGTTTTACAGTTGAATAAAAACAATGTTTCAGTTTCAGTTTCAGTAGCTCAAGGAGGCGTCACTGCGTTCGGACAAATCCATATACGCTACACCACATCTGTCAAGCAGATGCCTGACCAGCAGCGTAACCCAACGCGCTTAGTCAGGCCTTGAGAAAGAAAAAAAAAAGGTTTGCTTAAATGTTTCAATTATTCTTTCTGCTTGTTTTGATTACTTGAAAGTATGTACTTGTACAATGTAAATGTTAAAAAAAAAAAATTAAAAAAACAAGAAAAAAGTTTATAAAAAAAAAAAAAATTTTAGCAGTGGTCTGCGAATTGGACCTAAGTCAGAGAGAGACCACTGACGAGGTTTTAGAGTTGGAAAAAAAAAAAAAAAAAAAAAAAAACAATGACGTGGGAGATACGATTGTTATACTGCTGCCTCCTGTCTGAAAATCATCTCGACAGAGCTGAAACCTTTGCTCAAACACGGGTGCAGTAGGCGGTGAAAGGGTTAAAACGTTTATTAAAGGCCCCAGTAACCTTTTGCGTCAATGCAGGGCAGTGAATTCAAACCCACTGTGTCTGGGGATCGGCTTAGGAAGGCGGGGCCCAATCCTCTCTCTGTGCCGTTTAAACCGTTCATCGATGGGCGTAATAGCCGAGTGGTTAAAGCGTTGGACTTTCAATCTGAGGGTCCGAGGTTCTAATCTCGGTAACTGCGCCTGGTGAGTTAAAGGGTGGAGATTTTTTTTCCCCCGATCTCCCAGGTCAACATAATGTGCAGACCTGCTTGTGCCTGAGCCCCCTTCGTGTGAATGCCGCAAGCAGAAGATCAAATACTGCGCGTTAAAGATCCTGTAATCCGTGTCAGCGTTCGGTGGAAATTGGAAACAATAACACACCCAGCATGCACACCCCCCGAAAGCGGAGTATGGCTGCCTACATGGCGGGGGTAAGTAAACAAAACGGTCATAACACCTAAAACGTAATATGTCTCTCTGAGCGTGTATGTGAGGCGTACCTGAAATCTGATTGAATGACACAGGAAACGAACAATAAGCGCCCAATGGCAGCCATCAGTCGGCTCTACCTAGGTGGGCAGCCAGTTGTGGAAATGACTTCAAGTTTGTAAAGCGCTTGGTCTACGACGGAAGGCAGGCGCTATATAAGTATCCGTGTCATTCATTCATTCTTCCAACGGATTTCAGTTCTGCGTTCAGCATTCTGCCGTTTCTCCTGTTTAACTTGAGGTTCTGGATGAGAGCTTTCTTGAGCGGTCAGTCCGAGAGGATCAGTGAGAGGCGTGTGTGTCTGTGTGTGTCTGTGTCTGTGTCTGTGTGTCTGTGTGTGCTTCTGCGTGTGCAGGAATCTCAGTGTAAGGTTGAAATCTTGTTTAGTTATTCGATTTTGACTTGACTCTTTCCATTATCAAATTACCTGGTTCTTTTGATAAGTTTAGCCTGTGTGTGTGTGTGTGTGTGTGCGCGCGCGTGCGTGCGTGTGTGTGTATGTGTGTGTGTGTGTGTGCGTGTGTGTGCGTACGTGTGTGTGCACGTGTGTGTGTGAGTGTGCGTGCGTCCGTGTGTGTGTGTACGTGTGTGTGTGTGTGTTTACCTGTTTCACAAGAAGAAGATGACCAGTCTCTCCCAAAGGAACTAGACAGTCAGTCAGAGGGAGATCTGGAGCTGGTCATGACGTCATCAATGTCAGGGTACTTTACCCTGAGGAAGAACATCAGTTGTTCTCACAGCGTTCTGAAGTGGAGCGTGCCTGTTCCGGAAAGAAACGAGGTCATGGTCAGCTTCAAACAAACGAGGACATGTGCGCATGTTTCTATTTATCGCCATGACCCACAGCGAAGTCATTCGCTCAGAGCATCCAGTCTCGTCTGGTCCTCAAGAGAACTCAAGTCTGATTTCTCCTATATCTTCCAAGCCACGGAATTTACCGTTCACGTCATGAAATACAACGCTATGACAAAACCAGGCTGCTTTCAACTTTTCTTTTCTTTTTTCCCTGTGGGAAAGACACCCCAAAAACTGCCCAGAGGGTTTTGGAACTGCTCTGTGGATCACTACGCCAGCTTTCGCGTCCACGTGGCTTGTAACCACGAGACAGAGTGTGAAGATGGACGGGATGAAACAGAACTCTGCCCCTTCAGCAGCACAGACTGTCAGGGATGGGTGGCGTTTTGCAACAGCTGCTATAAATTTGTCAAGGGTCTGGATGTGTCATCCGAAGAAGGAACTGACATCCTAGCGTACGGAGATGAACACTGTCATTCACTGGGAGCCAAGTTCAGCGCTCCATCCTGCATGCCTGACTGGGTTGAGTATGTAGTGACACTGGCCAGGATGAATCAGAAAAGGCTGTATCACCTTTGGGTCGGCATTTACTCCCACGATATGTCGACGCCATCTATGTATAGGCACGAGCTTCTGACAGGTCGTTCTGTATTGTACCATCATAGTAACTTTCACATCACGTCTCATTTCGGTTGGTTGAAGTTATGTTACAAGACCCAAACGACCACACACTTACACGCTTCAGTCTGCCTCATCAGGCCCCAGAAAGAACTTGGGCTGGTCTGTGAATTCAGGCCAAACCGAACTGAGGATTCAACTCAATCTGAAGCAATTGCCATGACCAGTACACAGCTCTGGCTGACAGAGCAACGATCTATGACACAGTGCCCCAAAGGTCACGTGACACATACAGTTCTGCTGTGTGGTTCTAACCAGTTCGACATATGTGGGGGGGATTTCTTATTTTGCAATTTCTCTGATCAGCTGTCATATTTAAAAAGAGCTCATTCATCAGATGGCCATGCTGATCGGCTCCCGTCATTTACATGTGGTGATGGCATAACAACGCTTTCGTTCACCCTGGTATGTGACTTCATACCTGACTGTCTGGATAAGGGAGATGAATCCGTATGTAAATATCCCTTGTGCGTCAGTTCCTTCACCTGTAAAAACGGTAAGTGTCTGCCCTACAGCAATGTGTGTGATATCATGTCCCATTGTTTGGACGAATCCGATGAACTACATTGTGATGCTTCCAAGATATCAATGGGGAGCAGCACATATATCCCATCTCCTGTACTCATCAGTTTTAACGGGAGGAAGATTCTTCTGCAGCCAATGAATTCCAACGATTCCTGCCCCGAAGGCCACTATCGCTGTCCTGGGGAGTTCAACGACTGCCTGCCTGTCTACACACGGTGCAATGGAATGTACGACTGCTATGACCACCAGGATGAAGAGGGATGTGAGGACCTGACGTGTCCAGGATTCTTCAGGTGCAGGAAAGCAACGACATGTTTGCACAGTGACCAACTGTGTGATGGCTGGCCTCACTGCCCAATGCACGATGATGAATTACTTTGTAACGAGACCTGTCCTGAAGGCTGTCTGTGTCAGGGCCATACCTTCCTGTGTCTAAAGCCTTTCTCGGCCACAGTTTTCACCCAACTTCGTTACCTGGATGCAACAGGGTCCGGCATGACGCTGTCTGATGTGAATGATCACGATCGACTTTTTCATTTGATTCTTGCGGACTGTTTTCTAACTTCCCTGCCTGACCTGAGCATACTGAATCTGAGGATTCTGGACATCAGTGGAAATGAGATTGACCACATCAATGTGACGTCTTTCCTTGGCTTGGAGAACCTTGAAGAACTGTCTGTGTCCAGCAACCCGCTCACGTTGCTGTCTATTGCTCACTCCTCTATCATCCAGCAGCACACACTCACAGTGATAGATCTGTCTTACACATCTCTGACAGTGTTACAAGCTAAAGTCTTCTCCTCTTTTTCTAGACTAGAGAAACTGAATTTAACATTTACATCCATTCATACCATCAGTCCAGATGGGTTTCAGTTCACACCGCACCTAACTGAACTGTATTTGGATGGAAGCCCTTTGAAAAGTTTTCCATCTGATATAATCAGAGGTCTTCTTGATCTTCAGGTCATATCCACACAAAATTACAAGCTTTGCTGCAGTCAGATACTGCCACATAACTTTGACGCATCATCTTGCCATGCTCCAAGAAACGAAATTTCGTCCTGTGAGGACCTGTTGCAATCACAGACGTACCGTGTGTTTTTATGGGTGATCAGCTGTCTGTCAGTGACTGGTAATGTTTTCTGTTTCTGCACACGTCTGTTTGCGAAAGGTGTGTCTTCTTCAACTGGCTTCAGTGTCTTTGTCATCAGTCTCACCATGGCGGACTTTCTGATGGGTGTGTACATCACTATCATTGGGGCAGCCGACGAACAATACCGTGGCAGATATCTTCATTACGATGACACATGGAAAAACAGTGTGGCCTGTAAGGTGGCTGGTTTTCTGTCACTGTTGTCCAGTGAGGTGTCAGCTCTGGTCATCTGGCTCATCACACTGGACCGTTTCATCGTTCTTCGCTTTCCGTTCAGCATGTTGCGGTTTGAGAGAAAGTCAGCAGCAGTGGCTTGTCTGCTGACTTGGCTGGTTGGTTGGTTTCTAGCCCTGTCACCATTGCTTCCGGTGACATCACACTGGGAGTTTTACAGCCAGTCAGGTATTTGTATCCCGCTGCCAGTTACGAGACAAGACTTTAAAGGGAAAGTGTATTCCTTCAGTGTGCTCATTGTTCTGAACTTTGTTCTGTTTCTGTGCATCTCTGCTGGACAGGCCCTCATTTTCTGGTCCATACAACAGAATGCCCTGAAAACCAACACCACGAAAATGTCACGGGACATGACCATCGCTCGGAGGTTAATCACTGTAGCAGTGACGGATTTCATGTGCTGGTTTCCCATTGGAATTTGTGGAATCCTGGCATCGACTGGAACTCCAATCCCCAGAGAAGTGAACGTAGCCTTGGCAGTTTTCATACTGCCCCTGAATGCTGCAGTCAACCCTTTTGTGTACACGTTCAACACACTGGCAGAAAAGCGGAGAGCATCTAATGAGGCGAAACTTCTGAAATGGCTGGAGACCCATGCAGACCTGATCATAAATTAACTTGCTTTGGACGACCATTCTTCTCACTTTCAGTGTCAGATTCTTCTGCTCGTGATATGTTAATGATGTCAGCAGCGGTGATGGACTGCCGTTGTCACCGCTTTTGTCGTCCGTATTGAGAGGGTTAAGAGGATGTGAATGCTTTTCTCCCTGAAGCTGTGAACTGTAAGTCAGTGTTGTATGATGACGTAGTGTACATGCTGACTACCATTACGGTACACACACGGCACACACACACACACACACACACACACACACACACAAAGAGTCCATTCATGCCAAATGGCTGACTGCCTAAATAGGAACCCAGTGTCCCAGGGTCAATTCCCACACATGTCGGTTAGGCTAATTTACTCCCCGCACCTCCACACCCCCACCCACCCCCACCACGTAACTTGAGTGATGATTGTGGTGCTTTTCGTTATGGACGAGACCAAAATACGATGTCCTGTGAGAAGCATGCATGCACTTAACGTTACTTCACTTCATCCTACTGCTTCTACCAGGAAACTATCACGGAAGATTCTTCTTCTTCTTCTTCTTCTCTTCCTTCTTCTCCTTCTTCTTCTCCTCCTCCTCCTTCTTCTTCTTCGTTAGTGGGCTGCAACTCGCACATTCACTCATATGTACACGAGTGCGTTTTTATGCCCGTTTTTACCTCGCCATGTAGGCAGCCATACCCCGTTTTCGTGGTTGCGCATGCTAGGAATGTTCTTGTTTCCATGACCCACCGAACGCTGACATAAATTACAGGATCTTTAACGTGCGTACTTTGATCTTGTGTTTGCGTATACACACACAAGAAGGGGGTGCAGGCACACAGCAGGTCTGCACATACGTGACCTGTGAGATCCTTCCTTTAACCCACCAGGCGCCAGCGTTACCGACTTGTGAATCCGCGGGGACCTTCATATTGAAAGCTCAACGCTTTAACTCACTCAGTACGGCCAGTCCTCTCGGATGTCCAGTGGGTGTCTCAATGACCCAACCTTTAGTTTCAGTCGTCAGAATTGTGGTATTCTTTGTCAACATTCACCTCTTCAGTACAAGAGCCTTCCGCTTGCAATATTTTGATGGTGGTAATTGGGGTGAAACGCTGTTAACGTCGTCTCTTTCGCCGTTCGTATGGAAAGAGTTAACCACTCGGCTATTGCAATCCGGGACCCTCATATTGAAAGCTCAACGCTTTGACCAGTCGGCTATTGCGCCTGTCACGGGGGAGTTGGGGTTGTGGGGACGGAGTGGGAGCGGCGGGTTGGGGGGCGGAGGGTGTTGGGGGGCCGGGGGGGGGGGATGAAGTTAGCGATCTGCGGCAAGACGAGAGATCTGGATTAGCGTCAAGCTGTGGGCGAGGAAGGTGTCTGAGACCTCCTGGTCAGTTCACCGCTGGCGTTTTCCACCTCTGACTCTGAAACCCGCTGAGCACTTGACGTTGTAAACTGGCAGGGACGACCAGCTTTCAACGGCGGGGCGCAACAGCCGAGTGGTTAAAGCGTTGGACTTTCAATCTGAGGGTCCCTGCCGGGTTCAAATGGCGCGTGCCGCACCGTGACAAAGGGAGATCAGTGAGTAACATGGAGTGTAAAAGTTGTATTACTGAGAGCATGTTACTTTGTGGGTTTTGTGGCTTGGTTTTTTTAAATATTAATTATACTGTTTTAAATGTTTCTGCTACTGTGGAGTGATGGCCTAGAGGTAACGCGTCCGCCTAGGAAGCGAGAGAATCTGAGTGAAAAAATACCAAAAAATGGGTGGCGCTGTATTGTAGCGACGCGCTCTTCCTGGGGAGAGCAGCCCGAATTTCACACACAGAAATCTGTTGTGATAAAAAGGAATAAAAATACAAAATACAAAATACTTTTTTTTATGTGCTTTCTTGTTTCACTTTAGGTACTGGATTTATAAAGCACTTAGAGCTTGCGTATACTTGAACGAAAGCGCTATATAAAGATGAAATATTATCATTATGATTGACATCAATGATCAGAGCTGGGAGTACAGTTTCAAGAGCGAGAGAGAGAGAGAGAGGGAAAGAGACAATCATAACTTTTTCTCCTCTGAAACTGAACATCCAGTGATGTGTGAATTGATTCTTCTCTCCACCGGCTCCATGATCCAATCCTGTGGATGTAAACTGCATGACGGCTATATAAGGCTATATTGTGTGTGTGTGTGTGTGTGTGTGTGTGTGTGTGTGTGTGTGTGTGTGTGCCGTTGTGTGTGTGTGTGTGTGTGTTCGTTCGTTCGTCCGTTCTTTTTGCCGCTTAACGTCTATCCACAATTGTGATTTTAGACGAAAATCTATCATCTCCC